>NC_135819.1:9694012-10002897 GCF_964213995.1 Mustelus asterias | reverse complement strand
GGGGAGTGGGAGTGAGGGGGAGATGTGGGAGTGAGGTGGGGAGTGGGAGTGAGGGGGGGGAGTGGGAGGGAGGTGGAGGAGTAAGAGGGAGGGGGAGGAGTAGGAGGGGAGGGGGGAGTGGGAGGGAGGGGGAGGAGTGGGAGGGAGGGGGGGAGTGGGAGGGAGGGGGGGAGTGGGAGGGAGGGGGAGGAGTGGGAGGGAGGGGGAGGGAGTGGGAGTGAGGGGGGAGTGGGAGTGAGGGGGGGAGTGGGAGTGAGGGGGGAGGAGTGGGAGTGAGGGGGAGGAGTGGGAGTGAGGGGGAGGAGTGGGAGTGAGGGGGGAGGAGTGGGAGTGAGGGGGAGGAGTGGGAGTGAGGGGGAGGAGTGGGAGTGAGGGGGAGTGGGAGTGAGGGGGGGAGTGGGAGTGAGGGGGAGGAGTGGGAGTGAGGGGGAGGAGTGGGAGTGAGGGGGAGGAGTGGGAGTGAGTGGGGAGGAGTGGGAGTGAGGGGGAGGAGTGGGAGTGAGGGGGAGGAGTGGGAGTGAGGGGGAGGAGTGGGAGTGAGGGGGAGGAGTGGGAGTGAGGGGGAGGAGTGGGAGTGAGGGGGAGGAGTGGGAGTGAGGGGAGGAGTGGGAGTGAGGGGGGAGGAGTGGGAGTGAGGGGGAGGAGTGGGAGTGAGGGGGAGGAGTGGGAGTGAGGGGGAGGAGTGGGAGTGAGGGGGAGTGGGAGTGAGGGGGGGAGTGGGAGTGAGGGGGGGAGTGGGGGGTGAGGGGGGAGGAGTGGGAGTGAGGGGGAGGAGTGGGAGTGAGGGGGAGGAGTGGGAGTGAGGGGGGAGGAGTGGGAGTGAGGGGGAGGAGTGGGAGTGAGGGGGGAGGAGTGGGAGTGAGGGGGAGGAGTGGGAGTGAGGGGGAGGAGTGGGAGTGAGGGGGGAGGAGTGGGAGTGAGGGGGAGGAGTGGAGTGAGGGGGGAGGAGTGGGAGTGAGGGGAGGAGTGGGAGTGAGGGGGGGAGTGGGAGTGAGGGGGAGGAGTGGGAGTGAGGGGGAGGAGGAGTGGGAGTGAGTGGGGGAGTGGGAGTGAGGGGGGAGGAGTGGAAGTGAGGGGGAGGAGTGGGAGTGAGGGGGAGGAGTGGGAGTGAGGGGGGAGGAGTGGGAGTGAGGGGAGGAGTGGGAGTGAGGGGGGGAGTGGGAGTGAGGGGGAGGAGTGGGAGTGAGGGGGGAGGAGTGGGAGTGAGGGGGAGGAGTGGGAGTGAGGGGGAGGAGTGGGAGTGAGGGGGGAGGAGTGGGAGTGAGGGGGAGTGGGAGTGAGGGGGGGAGTGGGAGTGAGGGGGGGAGTGGGGGTGAGGGGGGAGGAGTGGGAGTGAGGGGGAGGAGTGGGAGTGAGGGGGAGGAGTGGGAGTGAGGGGGGAGTGGGAGTGAGGGGGAGGAGTGGGAGTGAGGGGGGAGGAGTGGGAGTGAGGGGAGGAGTGGGAGTGAGGGGGAGGAGTGGGAGTGAGGGGGGGTGGGAGTGGGGGAGTGGGAGTGAGGGGGAGTGGGAGTGAGGGGGAGGAGTGGGAGTGAGGGGGAGGAGTGGGAGTGAGGGGGAGGAGTGGGAGTGAGGGGGAGGAGTGGGAGTGAGGGGGGAGGAGTGGGAGTGAGGGGGGAGGAGTGGGAGTGAGGGGGGAGGAGTGGGAGTGGGGGGGAGGAGTGGGAGTGAGGGGGGGAGTGGGTGAGGGGGGAGGAGTGGGAGTGAGGGGGGGAGTGGGAGTGAGGGGGGGAGTGGGAGTGAGGGGGGGGGAGGGAGGAGATACTGTAACCCACATGAGAATGTGTATCTGGGATCAATGCCGAGTAAATATTCGGGTAAATCTGAGGGGTGGGAATCGTTTCACAGGCAGTGAATCTGGACTGGGATCTCACTGGGAGGTAACTGTTGGCTAACCTCTGTAAACTCCACAAGAACATGGAAAATATCCCAGGATTCCTGTAACTGTGCTAACCCCAATCTCAACACAAAAACATCTGTCTAAAAGATTACGTTTTCGGCAGCTCATCGCTGAGACACATCTCTCTGGACAGATGTATTCTTCCAGCTGTGACCTGCAGTGACTTCTCCAGTTCCCAAAAGTCCAAACTCCCTGACCGCACATTCAACATCTGGTGAGAGAGTGTTCTGTCCAACCTCGTTGTCTGCAAGGGTCTTAGATTGATTTATGCTTCAATAATTACTGACGATTCCCACCGTCCCCTCGCTCCCCCCCGTATCTCAAACAACTGCGAAAGGTGGGGTCCCAAACCAAGGAGACTCGCTGTTCCACCCCTTACCCTTCCAGCTGTTTTGATTCTGTTTTGCTCCACCTGGATTTGCTAATATTAACTGGAACCTCCTCAGTGTGAAAGGTTTAGACGGGCTGGGATAGTTAAAGTGCATCCAGGAGAGAGCTTTGTGCCAGTGCGTTGACAGTCCGACTGGGAATGAGGCAGTGCTGGACCTAATCCTTGGAACTGAAACCAGGCAAGTGGTCAAAGAGTCAGTGAGAGAGCATTTTGGGAATAATGACCATAACTCTGAAAGTTCCAAAGTCATTGTGGAAAGGGATAAGGATAGTCCAGAAATCAGGTGTCTGAATTGGGGGAAGGCCGGTTTCCATATCATTGGACAGGACCTAGCAAATGGGTGCTCCGATTTCCCCCCACAGTCCCAACATGTGCAGGTTAGGTGGATTGGCTATGGTAAATTGCCCCTTAGTATCAGGGGGATTAGCAGGGTAAATATGTGGGTTACGGGAAAAAGTGCCTTGGAGAGAAAAGAGGGGCCATGAAATATCACTGACAGATAAGGTTAAGGAAAACCCCAAGGTATTTTATAATAGCGTTGCTGCCTCACAGCGCCAGGGACCCATGTTCGATTCTGGCCTTAGATCATTGTCTGCGTGGAGTCTGCATGTTCTCCCCGTGTCGGCATGCGTTTCCTCCGGGTGCTCCGGTTTCCTCCCACAGTCTGAAAGACGTGCTGGTTAGGGTGCATTGGCCGTGCTAAATTCTCCCTCAGTGTACCCGAACAGGCGCCGGAGTGTGGCGACTAGGGGATTTTCACAGTAGCTTCATTGCAGTGTTAATGTACACACTGACACACACACGCATTCACACACACTCACACAAACTCACACTCTCACATTCACACACTCTCACACTCACACACACAGACACACTCACACAGACACACACACTCACACACAGGCACACAGACACACACTCACACAGACACACTCACACAGACACAGACACACACACACACACGTACATTCTCTGGATACACACAGTGCTTTTATTACACTCACACAGCCAGACTGGTGTCCCACATCCAGGACCGTAGCCAGGAACTGATTCCGGGAAAAAGAATTAAAACAAGTTAAAGGTTGTGTCCATTTCAATTCAATCTGAATTCCTGTTGGAAAAGTTAATAAAATGTGCAAGGTCCTTGTCATTTTTTCCAGCAACCTTTAGCGGCCTGAACACGCTATCTTAATGCTGCAGGCTGCAGGACAATCCGGGTTTTGTCTCTTCTTTGGCTGCGTGCATTTAGACTTGGAGGGTTTTTCAGAAATGCCGGGGGGAGGGGGGGGGGGGGGGGGGCGGGGTGGGAGGGGGGAGGTAAATGTCGAAGGTGATAGTTCCCGTCAAAGTCCCTAATGGGTCAAAGTTCTCAGCATCGAGCCATACAACACCTCACATCTGTACAGCATCTCTACCTTCACAGCTGGAGCACATCAGGCTGAATCTGACACGGAGCCACATTAGCACTATGTGCTTGGAATTCGCTTTGGACAGTATGGCGGACAAGAAGGGGAAGATTTAAGTTTAAAGTGTTATTTATTAGTGTCACAAGTCGGCTTACATTAACACTGCAATGGAGTTACTGTGAAAATGCCCTCGTCGCCACACCCCGGCTCCAAATCATTTATATATATATATATAAATGTAAAATGTAACTAGATTGATTAGTAAGTTTGCAGACGACACAAAGGTTGGTGGATTTGCGGATAGCGATGAGGACCATCAGAGGATACAGCAGGATGTAGATCGGTTGGAGACTTGGATGGAGAGATGGCAGATGGAGTTGAATCTGCACAAATGTGAGGTAATGCATTTTGGAAGGTCTAATACAGATAGGAAATATACAGTAAATGGCAGAACCCCTTAAGAGTATTGATAGGTAGAGGGATCTGGGTGTTCAGGTACACAGGTCACTGAAAGTGGCAATGCAGGTGGAGAAGGTAGTCAAGAAGGCATACAGCATGCTTGCCTTCATCAGCCGGGGCATTGAGTTTAAAAATTGGGAAGTCATGTTGCAGCTTTATAGAACCTTAGTTAGGCCGCACTTGGAATATCGTGTTCAATTCTGGTCACCACACTACCAGAAGGATGTGGAGGCTTTGGAGAAGGTACAGAAAAAATTTACCAGGATGTTGCCTGGTACGGAGGGCATTAGCTATGAGGAGAGGTTGGAGAAACTTGGTTTGTTCTCACTGGAGCGACGGAGGTTGAGGGGAGACCTGATAGAAGTCTCCAAGATTATGAGAGGCATGGACAGAGTGGATAGTCAGAAACTTTTTCCCAGGATGGATGAGTCAATTACTAGGGGGCGTAGGTTTAAGGTGCGAGGGGCAACGTTTAAAGGAGATGTACGAGGCAGATTTTTTACACAGAGGGTGGTGGGTGCCTGGAACTCGTTGCCGGGGGAGGTAGTGGAAGCAGATACGGTAGTGACTTTTAAGGGGCGTCTTGACAAGTACGTGAATAGGATGGGAATAGAGGGATATGGTCCCCGGAAGGGTAGGGGGTTTTAGTTAAGTCGGGCAGCATGGTCGGTGCAGGCTTGGAGGGCTGAAGCGCCTGTTCCTGTGCTGTAATTTTCTTTGTTCTTTGTTCTGTTCGGGTACACTGAGGGAGAATTTAGCACGGCCAATGCACCAAACCAGCACGTCTTTTGGATTGTGGGAGGAAACCCGGAGCACCCGGAGGAAACCCACGCAGACACGGGGAGAACGTGCAGACAGTGACCTGAGGGCAGGAATCAAACCAGGGTCCCTGTCGCTGTGAGGCAGCAGTGCTAACCACTGTGCCACCGTGCCGCCCAGGGAAGGCGCAGGGGGAAGAGGGGAGAGAGGTTTAGGGAGGGAATTCCAGAGGTTAGCATCAAGGCAGATGATGACACGGCCAATGGGGTGATCACAGTGACTGCTAATTCAGTATTAACCGGAGGATTGAGGAAGAGGGGACAGAGAGTTGATGGATTTGGGAAGTTAGCGGGTGTTAGAACAAAGAACAAAGATGTTGTGTGTTGATGTGGTAAGGGTTGCTGCCCTGAGGCCGAAGCTCTGTTAGAGTTGATGCGCGACAATTAAGCACGTGGAACCAAGGCTTCGATATTGAAGGCTTTTATTGTGTAACAATGGAACTACTAACACGAATACACCAGTTCAGACTGAAGGGGTCCTGCCGGAGCAGAGGGTCTTATACCTCGCCACCGGAGGCGGGACCCCACTGGAATGTGCCATGATAACACTTATAACAGGTAAACACCCTAACCCAACAACATAGTACAACCCCCACAGTAACAACACCCTAGCCCAACAGTAACCTAATAACAACCCCCAGTGGTGAACCAACGATGGTTCACCACAAGAGTTACCGATGCTTTCCAGCTGGCTATCTAAGTGACCAGATCTCCCTCCGCCAGGGATCATGCGGCATCCAAATCCCTTTGGTGGTGAGTGGTGAGTTCTAAGGTTGAGGGTTCGAGCCCCAGTCTGGAGACATGAGCATAAAAATCCAGGCTGGGACTCCCACTGACAGAGTGCAGCGCTGTCAGAGGTGCCACCTTTCAGATGAGATGTTGGGCGGAATTTTCCCGTCCCGCCCACCGGTGGAAAATCCTGCCCATTAAGTCTCTCAGGCGGTTGTAAAAGAAAAATCTCAGTGCACTATTGCGAAGAAGGGGAGTTGCCCCCACTAATTAACCAACACCATTATAGAGCCGATTATCTGGGCTTTATTATCGCTGCTCTTTTCGAGATCTTACTTTGTGTAAATTGGCTGGCGTGTTGCCTACACTACAACAGTGACGAGAATTAGTCATCGAGTCATAGAGATTTACAGCATGGAAACAGGCCCTTCGGCCCAACTTGTCCATGCTGCCCCTTTTTAAAACCACTAAGCTAGTCCCAATTGCCCGCGTTTGGCCTGTTTCCCTCTGTACCCATCTTGCCCATGTAACTGTTTAAATGCTTTTTAAAAGACAAAATTGTACCCGCGGGTATAACGTGAGTAAAGATGTTTGTCATCGACTGTGAAGCACTTTGAGGGCGTACTGTGATTGTTAAAGGCGCTATAGGAATGCAAGTTCTCCTTTCATAGCGCACAGGGAAGTATGTAAATTGAAAAGCTTTGACAGCATGCCCTGGTGAGAGACAAGAAAGTCCCAGTATGAGGAGTTCACGTTAAGCTGCTCTGGCAGAACTTCAAGTTACAGTCCAAAGACACAGAACTGGTTTGTGTGGAAACTTGGATCAGGAGGACCAGATACTTCCAGTCCCAGAAAACAACTTTCTGCTCTTGGAGCCACAGCCCATCGAACCAATTGCCCAAGAATTTAGCCCAGAAACTACCATCAGGAAATGAATAACATAGAACAGAGAATCCTCACAGTGCAGAAGCACAGCTGCCAGAATCGTGATGGCTGGGGACATTTCATCTGGAGAGAGGCAAAATAACTTGTTTCCCAGCGGAGTAAACTGCTGGGATTTAGTCCTCTCGGCTGGTAAGGTGGGCTGAAGACGGATCGAGCAGTGTCGGGAACTCCATTTGCACGCAGTCAATGTTCATTTAAAGGCCAACAGTTACCACGTTCCCCGCCCCCCCCCCCACACAGTGGCACAGTGGGTTAGCACTGCTGCCTCACAGCGCCAGGGACCCGGGTTCGATTCCCGGCTCGGGTCACTGTCTGTGTGGAGTCTGCCGTTCTCCCCGTGTCTGCGTGGGTTTCCTTCGGGTGCTCCGGTTTCCTGCCACAGTCTGAAAGACGTGCGGGTTAGGGTGCATTGGCCGTGCTAAATTCTCCCTCAGTTGTACCTGAACAGGCGCTGGAGTGTGGCGACAAGGGGAATTTCACAGTAACTTCATTGCAGTGTTAATGTAAGCCTCACTTGTGACTAATAAATAAACTTTAACTTTAACAGATTAAGCCCCATGCACCTGGTGAGTTTCATCCCTTCCACAAATTTGATGTCCGTGGATGTTTCTTTTAGATAGTTACATGGGTATGATGGGTATAGAGGGATATGGGCCAAACGCGGGCAATTGGGCCTAGCTTAGTGGTTTAAAAAAAAAGGGTGGCATGGACAAGTTGGGCCAAAGTGCCTGTTTCCATGCTGTAAACCTCGATAGCTCTAGGACTCTATGACTGTGACTCCTTCTTGGAGCGGCACGGTGGTACAGTGGTCACCACTGCAGCCTCACAGCGCCAGGGACCTGGGTTCAATTCCAGCCTCAGGCGACTGCCTGTGTGGAGTTTGCACGTTCTCCCCGTGTCTACGTGGGTTTCTGCTGGGTGCTCCGGTTTCCTCCCACACTCCAAAGATGTGTAGGTTAGGAGGATTGACCATGCTAAATTGCCCCTTCGTGTCCAAAGATGTGCTGGTTAGGTGGATTGGCCATGCTAAATTGCCTCTTAGTGTCCAAACGTGCAGGTTAGGGGGATTGGCCATGCTAAATTGCCCCTTCGTGTCCAAAGATGTGTTGGTTAGGTGGATTGGCCGTGCTAAATTGCCTCTTAGTGTCCAAAGATGTGCGGGTTAGATGGATTGGCCATGCTAAATTGCCTCTTAGTGTCCAAACGTGCAGGTTAGGGGGATTGGCCATGCTAAATTGCCCCTTCGTGTCCAAAGATGTGTTGGTTAGGTGGATTGGCCGTGCTAAATTGCCTCTTAGTGTCCAAAGATGTGCGGGTTAGATGGATTGGCCATGCTAAATTGCCTCTTAGTGTCCAAACGTGCAGGTTAGGGGGATTGGCCATGCTAAATTGCCCCTTCGTGTCCAAAGATGTGTTGGTTAGGTGGATTGGCCGTGCTAAATTGCCTCTTAGTGTCCAAAGATGTGTGAGTTAGATGGATTGGCCATGCTAAACTGCCCTTTAGTGTCAGGGGAATTAGCGGGGTAAATGTGTGGGGTTACGGGGATCGGGGCTCCAGTATCTACGGGAAGGAAAGCAGAGTTAATGTCACAGGTCAGCACTCTTTCACCAGAACAGATTTTGTTTCCGTTGCTAACATTGTTTTTAAGTAATAAGGATTATGGAACTCAGGGAGGTCGTTGGAGTTGAGATACTGATGATCGATTCGAATGGTGTAGCATTCGAGGGGCTGAATGGTCTCCCTTTGTTGCTTCGCTGGGGCGGGGAGGGGGTTATTTGCGAAGATGGTAGGAGCTGTATATATGGAATTAATTATTCGAATAAAGCATAGTCTGGAGGAGCCTCAGGATAAATATTTTCCATATTTCTTCACTTCCCAGAATTGTTTCTGATATGAAGTAAACAGAATTGGGAAACTGGTTTGGGATTTCATCAACTGGGCTCCTATTATATTCAAATCCCGCAGCCTGAAATATTTGAACTCTGTTAGCCGTCAGCAGATGGATCTCCCTCTGTTTGAACACTCGTTCTTTGCTGTAACCTTCCTCACTGCGATCCTCAGGAGTCAAATCTCCCAGAGCTGGAGAAGAGTCAACAAGAAGTGGAAAACAAACCTTTAGTGAGGAGGCCAGGAGTTAGAAAAACTGCAGGATAAGAATGGGAAAGGAGGGAGAGAAAGAGGAGGGCATGGAGGCAGAGAGAGAGGAGGAGGAGGGAGCGAGAGAGATAGAGAGGACGGAGGGGTGGGAGAGGAAGAGGAGGGAGAGGGAGAGGAGGGAGAGGGAGAGAGAGAGAGAGGAGGCAGAGAGAGGAGGAGGAGGGAGCGAGAGAGAGAGAGGACGGAGGGGAGGGAGAGGAAGAGGAGGGAGAGGGAGAGGAGGGAGAGGGAGAGAGAGGAGGGAGAGGAGGGAGAGGAAGAGGAGGGTATGGCGAGAGAGAGAGAGGAGGAGGAGGGAGCGAGAGAGAGAGGACGGAGGGGAGGGAGAGGAAGAGGAGGGAGAGGGAGAGAGAGGAGGGAGAGGAAGAGGAGGGTATGGCGGGAGAGAGAGAGGAGGGGTAGGAGGGAAATGAGGGAGAGGCAGAGAGTGGCAGAGGGAGGAGAGGGAGAGTGGAGGGACAGTGAGAGAGGGGAGGGTAAGAATGAGAGGGACGGGAAAATGAGACAGCAGAGAAGAGTGAGAGATTGTGGAGTGTGGGGAGAGTGAGTGGGTGAGGGAGATTGAGACTGCGTTTTGAATGTGGTATACCGGATTGGTAGATTGTAGGTGATTGAATTGAATAGAAGTGAATTTTGAGTGGGCCTGTGACAGTCGGGCAACACGGTGGCACAGTGGTCAGCACTGCTGTCTCACAGCGCCAGGGACCCGGGTTCAATTCCCGGCTTGGGTCACTGTCTGTATGGAGTTTGCACGTTCTCCCTGTGTCTGCGTGGGTTTCCTCCCACAGTCCGAAAGACGTGCTGGTTAGGGTGCGTTGGCCATGCTAAATTCTCCCTCTGTGTATCTGAACAGGCGCCGAAGTGTGGCGACTGGGGGATTCTCACAGTAACTTCATTGCAGTGTTAATGTAAGCCTACTTGTGACACTAATAGATAAATAACCAGGTTGATAGAATTACGACTGTTTTGTATTTTTGCACAGAGTTTATTGTTGTCCGGAATAGACTGAGTGAATGGGTGAGGGTGCTGACGCAGCAAGATGGTGGAGGAATGGATCAGGGCAAAAGAACTGGAATCTGATGTGGATAACCAGCAGATTCTATTCTGCATTCAGTTTCAATGGCAGCAGCTCCCCAGATGTTTAAATCCACGGCCGGTATTCACTGGATGGCTTACAGAGTGAGTGGGTTCTGTGGTTCTTGGCCAGACACCTGTGATCTTGCAGCCAAAGGGTTGTTCATTTGATTGGAATCCTGGCCCATGCTTCTCCCCGTTAAAGGTCAGCTTTGCAATCAGGACTTTAATCCCAAATATTTCTCAGATGTCCCCGCTCCTCAGATCAAAACTCTCCCTGAACTCTTCAGCGGTTCCCCCCGATAACCCAGCAAGGATTCCTTCCCAGGTAAATTATTTAACCCATTGCTCTAGATTCAGACAACACCAAGTTAAAGTCCAACAGGTTTATTTGGTAGCATGAGCTTTCGGAGCGTTGCTCCTTCATCAGGTGAGTGAAGAGTTCAGTTCACAAACAGGGCATATACAGACACAAACTCAATTACAAGATAATGGTTGGAATGCGAGTCTTAACACGTCTAAGTCAGTCACCATCTGTATACACTCGACACAGGAGCCTGTTAATTACGCCAGCTCATTAACACCATCAATGATGAATTGGCTGTTACTTGACTTGATTTATTATTGTCACATGGGGCGGCACGGTGGCACAGTGGTTGGCACGGCTGCCTCACTGCGCCAGCGACCCGGGTTCAATTTCCGGCTTGGGTCACTGTCTGAGCGGAGTTTGCACATTCTCCCCGTGTCTGCGTGGGTTTCCTCCGGGTTCTCCGGTTTCCTTCCACAGTCCGAAAGATGTGCGAGTTAGGTTGATTGGCCGTGCTAAATTGACCCGAGTGTCAGGAGGATTAGCAGGGTAAATTAGGATTACAGGAATAGGGCCTGGGTTGGATTGTGGTCAGTGCAGACTCGATGGGCCAAATGGCCTCCTGTACTGTGGGAATTCTATGATGATTCTTAGAATCATAGAAATCATAGAAACCCTACAGTGCAGAAGGAGGCCATTCGACCCATCGAGTCTGCACCGACCACAATCCCACCCAGGCCCTACCCCCACATATTCACCCCCTAATCCCTCTAACCTACGCATCTCAGGACTCTAAGGGGCAATTTTTAACCTGGCCAATCAACCTAACCCACACATCTTTGGACTGTGGGAGGAAACCGGAGCACCCGGAGGAAACCCACGCAGACACGAAGAGAATGTGCAAACTCCACACAGACAGTGAACCGAGCCGGGAATCGAACCCGGGACCCTGGAGCTGTGAAGCAGCAGTGCTAACCACTGTGCTACCGTGCCGCCTGATGCGCTATCAATAAGGCGAAAGACTACCGATATGCCAATATAAGTGTAGGCTTTTATTCACAACAGAATCAGGAGCAGATCCCAACAAATAACCGACCTGGACTGAACAAGGGGGAGGAGACAGCCACCTTTATACTAGGTGCTGAGGGGAGGACCCAAACTGGAAGGGGATGTGTCCAGGTATGACAAGCACACACAACGGTGGTCCATATAGGACAAAGGCACAACTGAGGTCCACAACACCGCCCCTATGATGTATTGGGATACAATGAAAAGTATTGTTTCTTGTGTGCTATACAGACAAAGAATACCACTCATAGAGTACATAGTGGAGTAGGAAAGGAGAGGGTGCAGCCTGTAGTGGGAGTCTATTAATCCAGAAACTCAACTAATGTTCTGGGGACCCGGGTTCGAATCCCGCCATGGCAGATGGTGGAATTTGAATTCAATAAAAAATATCTGGAATTAAGAATCTACTGATGACCATGAAACCATTGTTGGAAAAACCCATCTGGTTCACAAACTCATTTTAGGGAAGGAAATCTGCCGCCCTTACCTGGCCTGGCCTACATGTGACTCCAGAGCCACAGCAATGTGGTTGACTCTCAACTGTCCTGTGAAATGGCCTAGCGAGCCACCCAGTTCAAGGGCAAGTAGGGATTAGCAATAAATGCTGGCCCAGCCAGCGACGCCCATGTCCCACAAATGAATTAAATTAGTCGTAGCTAGGGTGTAGGGAAAGATCAACTTAATACGAGGTAGGCTAACTGAGAGGGGAGAGAGCAAATGGACTAGAGTCAGCCCAACCTGCAGCTTAAGCAGAGAAAATTCTGACCCCCCCATCGTTCACCATACAGAATGCGGGTGGGAGCTTACGCTTAGGTTGAAGACCGGTGTTGTGAGGTGTTAACAAAGGCTGGAGGATTCGCCTAACTGGAGATAGAGTGAGAATGCCCAGGGAAACTCTCACTGTAGAAAATCGTCTTGGGAAAGGAAAAGAACAGAAGTAAAATCTTAAGAGAGTTGCAAATCACTTTGGATAAGCTCCAGGAGAGTTAGATATTTATTTAAGTAACCGAATAGAGTAACAAAATTGGGGATTTTAGTTCTCATTAAAAGTAGAAATGGGCAAATTCTGTTCAGTTATTTAAAGTATAAGTTATCTATGAAAATACAAAAGTGCTTAGCGAACCATGTCCTTTTTATTTAGGCATTTGACAGTAAAAGTTTTATAAACTTGAAGCGTGTCTTTCTTTCAGCTAATAACTAGAAGTTCAAGTTTCTCTTTAAAGCTTATTTATTTATTAGTCACAAGTCGGCTTACATTAACACTGCAATGAAGTTACTGTGAAAATCCCCTAGGCGCCACACTCCAGTGCCTGTTCAGGTACACTGAGGGAGAATTTAGCACGGCCAATGCACCCTAACCAGAACGTCTTTCAGACTGTGGAAGGAAACAATAAAAGTTACTGATCTCATTGAGTCATAGAATCCCTACAGTGCAGAAGGAGGCCATTTGGTCCATCAAGCCTGCACCAACAACAATCCCACTCAGGCCCTATCCCCATAACCCTACATATGTACCCCGCCATTCCCCTGACACTAAGGGGAAATTTAACATGGCCAATCAAACTAACCCACACATCTTTGGACTGTGGGAGGAAACTGGAGCACCTGGAGGAAACCCATGCAGACACGGGGAGAATGTGCAGACTCCGCACAGACAATGACCCAAGGCCAGAATTGAACCCGGGTCCCTGGCGCTGTGAGGCAGCAGTGCAAACCGCCGTGCCACCGTGCCGCCCTTGAGATGGTGATGTGTGGGAGGAGATAAATTAATGAAATGTCAACAGACTATCTGCCCTCCTTCAAATGAAAACTCTGTGGAGTTTGCACGTTCTCCCCGAGTCTGCGTGGGTTTCGTCCGGGTGCTCTGGTTTCCTCCCACAGTCCAAAAATGTGCGGGTTAGGTGGATTGGCCATGATACATTGCCCCATAGTGTCAGGGAGATTAGCAGGGAAAATATGTGGGGTTACAGGGATAGGACCTGGGTGGGATTGTTGCCGGTAAAGTCTTGATGGGCCAAATGGCCTCCTTCTGCACTGTAGATTCTATGAATAAATCACCAATCTGTGGGCCTCTTGGTTTTGGGCCTGCACTGGTTGCCTGGCGATGAGGCCTAGACGATGGGTCTAGATTGTGGAGCCTAAGTGGCAGGATGGTTGGCTTGAGATTCTTCCAGCACTCCAGAAGAAGCTGTTCTTGAGTCGGTCGGTACGTGACCTCAGACTTCTGTATCTTTTTCCCGACTGAAGAAGGTGGAAGAGAGAACGTCCGGTGTGCGTGGGGGGTCCCTAATTATGCTGGCTGCTTTTCTGAGGCAGCGGGAAGTGTAGACGGAGTCAATGGATGGGAGGCTGGTTTGCGTGATGGATTGGGCTACATTCATAGTTCCTTGCGGTCTTGGGCAGAACAGGAGCCCATACCAAGTTGTGATACAACCAGAAAGGATGCTTTCTGTGGTGCATCTGTAAAAGTTGGTGAGAGTCGTAGCTGACATTCCAAATTTCCTTAGTGTTCTGAGAAAGTGGAGGCATTGGTGGGCTTTCTTAACCATAAGCGTCGGCATGGGGGCGACCAGGACAGGTTGTTGGTGATCTGGACACAAATTAACAAGAAGATGTGTCAGCAGTGAGCTCCAGACAGGGATCCTTCACTCCTCTTCCCTGAATTTGCTCTCTCTATAAGAGATACAGCTTGGAAAGTGAGGACAAATGTTCAGAATGCCGTTAAACTGTATCCATCCCTTTACCACTGCCCTCCTGACGGCCGTGTGCTGTCCATTGGAAGGACACAATTTAAGATAATTAGGCAGTGGGAAATCAGGAAAAATGTTTATTTAAACTTGCCACGGATGTTTCCTGGAGTCCCCTCCTCAACCGGGGAGGGTGTCCTAGTTTTGGGAAGGGAGGTCAGGATGTGGAGGGAGGGGGGGCAAGGTGAAATATTTCCTCTGGCCCCTGTGTGTTGGTGAGAGGGTAAACACATTGGAACTGATCCACATTATCGCTATCTCCAGTCAAATTGTTAACACGCCCTTTGAGAATAATTCCAGCCTTTCTGCTAAATCCGGCCTGCTATATTTACAACCTCGTTAACACCCACTGAACACAAGAACTCTTTCACCCCAGCGCAACCCTGACCGTCAGGCTGGGTTCAGGTCCTGGGCCGGACATGTAAGCACAGGGGGCAGGATTCTCCGTCCGCTCTCGCTCCAAAACCGGAGCACCCCACCTGAGGTCAACGGACCTTGACATGGACCGTCCCTGCCTGCTACGATTCCCGTGGGAGAATTCCCCCCACCCCCAGGATCTCCATTAGCACAAATGCGTTGCGTTAATTGTGCTGAATGATTCTTTAACAGTCAGGCACTGTGACATTCTCTGAAGTGTCTCCTTCCACCCGGGAGATTGAACGGTGGCCCTGTTTAAACGGACTGGGACGAAGAGCTCCCAACACTGTTTGAAGGAAGGTCGACCCAGCGTCGCAGCTTTCACCACGCTGGGTTTTTATACGGGCGGCATGGCGGCACAGTGGTTAGCCGCCTCACAGCCCCAGGGACTCGGGTTCGATTCCCGGCTTGGGCGTTGTCTGTGCGGAGTTTGCACGTTCTCCCCCGTGCCTGCGTGGGTTTCCTCCGGGTGCTCCGGTTTCCTCCCACAGTCCGAAAGACGCGCCGGTTAGGGTGCATTGGCCGTGCTAAATTCTCCCTCAGTGTTACCCGAACAGGCGCCGGAGTGTGGCCACTAGGGGATTTTCACAGTAACTTCATTGCAGTGTTAATGTAAGCCTACTTGTGACACTAATAAATAGACTTTTTTTCCCCCAGCTCCACAAATGTAACACCTGAGGCTACCTTTTGATAAAAGCTTTATACCCAGATGGTGGTCTAATTTTGCCAATGTCTTCCTCTCCCCGGGATACGTCACATCTCTCTCCTGATCCTCTGCAATTTTAGTGTCTTTCACAAATGGGCGGCACGGTGGCGCAGTGGTTAGCACTGCTGCTCCACAGCACCAGCGATCTGGGTTCGATCCCAGCCTGGGTCACTGTCTGTGTGGAGTCTGCACATTCCCCCCGTGTCTGCGTGGGTTTCCTCCGAGTGCTCCGGTTTCCTCCCACAGTCTGAAAGACGTGCTGGTTAGGGTGCATTGGCCGTGCTAAATTCTCCCTCAGTGTACCCGAACAGGCGCCGGAGTGTGACAACTAGGGGATTTTCACAGTAACTTCATTGCAGTGTTAATGTAAGCCTTGCTTGTGACACTAATAAATAAACTTTAAAATTTTAACTTTAAAGTTGCAAATAACACAGGCCACTGATTTGAACTGGGGGGGGTAATGCTCCACAAAGTCTACATTTGTTGTTCTGCATGGGAGTGGTTCGAGCCTTTATTTGAGTGGTGATACGTGAATTGGAACTTATTCTCCATCCGGTTTCCTTTAGCCGCATTAATGATAAACCCAGGACCTCAAACCGCTTGGCAGGCCGCACTCCTCCAGTCTCCAATTCCTGGCATAGGGTCACCTTTCTAATCTTATCGCCTTCTTACAGACTGGATCCAAGGTTCTGCTGCGTCTCAACTTAATAACACCAGGCAACAATAACAGGTCATGAGCCATTACTCAGGAAGTCTCGGATTCCTCCCATCCACTGGCTAACCCACATTGCAGATTGCCAAGGTTGTTACAGGAGAGTTCAGTCATTATATAATTCCTTAAGCACAATCCTTTGGTCCACCGATGCATTGATCTTAGAAGTAATTCTCTGTGCTTGTTTTATCTGTTCAATTCGAAAACTTCAACCAGCTTCTTAATCGCAAGAATGATCCCTGGAATGAAGAGCTTGTCGTGTGAGGAACAGCTGAGGACTCTGGGTCTGTACTCATTGGAGTTTAGAAGGATGTGGGGGGATCTTATTGAAACTTACAGGATACTGCGAGCCTGGGATAGAGTGGACGTGGAGAGGATGTTTCCACTAGTCGGAAAAACTAGAACCAGAGGGCACAACCTCAGGCTAAAGGGACGCTCCTTTAAAACAGAGATGAGGAGGAATTTCTTCAGCCAGAGAGTGGTGAATCTGTGGAACTCTTTGCCGCAGAAGGCTGTGGAGGCCGGGTCATTGAGTGTCTTTAAGACAGAGATAGATAGCTTCTTGATTAATCAGGGGATCAGGGGTTATGGGGAAAAGGCAGGAGAATGGGGATGAGAAAAATATCAGCCATGATTGAATGGCGGAGCAGACTCGATGGGCCGAGTGGCCTAATTCTGCTCCTATGTCTTACGGTCTAAACTTGGGTGCACATAGGACATGGGCATTGCCAACAAGGTCAGCATGTGCCTTATATTTTACCCAGGTGCCTTTGTTTATGAGAAGAACAAAGTAGAGACACACGCAACAAATCTTATTGAATATAGTTAACCCGTAAATTACCCACTATGTATACAAGAAACACCCAGGATTCAGCTATACTACCTGTAAGGATGGCTTGGTAGGCTGTCGATCCGGTCCGTGAGTCCCTCTGGTTTCTCTTTGCGAAGGTGATTCCCGTTGGCCATTCCTTCCTTGTTTGCCTCCTTCCTTCCTTCTCTGGTCTGCTCCGGTCTCGGTCATCTCCCGTCTCGTGACTTCACTCCCAAGGTATCCGGAATGCCTATTTTATCCCCCCCCCCCGTGGCCTCGCGTTTTTCCCACCTGCTCTTGGCCTTCTGCCAATGGGACTTCCAGAGGGGGGGGGGGGGGGGGGGGGGGGCGGGGGGGGGGCTGTCTCAGTGCCCAATGGTCTAGTTGATGACCGGCTGACAGGACATCTGAGCCTGCTCCGGGCGCCTTGGAGTCTGGCCCCATCCAGGCTGCGGACAATAGGCCGGTGCAAGTCAAATTAGCGGGTAGGGCCTGGGTGGGATTGTGGTCGGTGCAGACTCGATGGGCCGAATGGCCTCCTTCTGCACTGTAGGGTTTCTATGATTCTATGATTCTAAATAGGAGCGATGTTCACTTGGTGGGTTATTGGGGGCGGATCCAGACATACCCCGGCAGCCTTTCTGAGTTCTGTATATTTGGCCAGGTCCCATTTTCTGCAGGCTAATTGTTGGAGGTGACTGTAGTTTAATTTAGAATGCCCAAATCTTTAATTTCAAATGTCCAATTTTATTTTGGGCTCAGCACCACATGTTAAAGCTTCTCCCTGATCCTCACCCGCTGCGTATCTGAAACCTCCGTCAGCCTCTACAGTCCTCTCTCCCCATGGGGTGGCACGGTGGCACAGTGGTTAGCACTCACAGCGCCAGGGACCTGGGCTCGATTCCCGGCCTTGGGTCACTGTCTGCGCTCGATTCTCCCCGTGTCTGCGTGGGCTTCCTCCGGGTTCTCTGGTTTCCTCCCACAGTCCAAAGATGTGTGGGTTAGGTGGATTGGTCATGCTAAATTGCCCCTTAGTGTCAGGGGGAGCCAGTAGGCTAAATACGTGGGGTTATGGGGATTTAGGGCCGGGATGGGATTGTGATTGGTGCAAGGCGCGATGGGCCGAATGGGCTCCTTCTGCGCCATAGGGATTCTATGGAGAAGGCCACTCAGCCCCTCAAGCCTGCTCCACCATTTAATACAATCATGGCTGATCTCATCTCAGCCTCAACTCCACTTCTCTACCTGTTCACCAAAACCCTTCAAACCCTTACTAATTAAAAATCTGTCTACGCCTTAAATCTACTCTCTGTCCCGGCACTCTGGGGTAATGAATCCCACCAACTCACCACCCTCTGAGAGAAGTAGTTTCTGCGAAATCTCTGTTTTAAATCTGCCACCCCTTATTCCATAAATGTGACCTCTTGTTCTAGACTGCCCCACAAGAGGAAACATTCTCTCCACGTCTGCTTTGTGGTAGAATGGTAGCGGGCGGGACACGGATCCTGCAAAGTTCCATTGACCTCGGGCAGGATTTTCCGGCCTTGGGGCGAGTGGGGCCGGAAAATCCCGCCCAATGAGTGGGCAAGAACACGGCGGATGGAAGATGATGTGGAAAAATGTGAGGTTATCCACTTTGGTAGAAGGAGCAGATGTGTAGAGTATTTTCTAAATGGTAAGAAATTAGGAAGTGTAGGTGTACAAAAGGACCCCAGTGATTAACCATCCTCAAGTGCTTCATCAATGATCTTCCTTTCATAAGGACATCTCACCACATAGAATCCTACAATGCAGAAGGAGACCATTCGGCCATTGAGTCTGCACTGACCACAATCCCACCCAGGCCCTATCCCTCATACATTTGCCCGAGCTAGTCCCCCTGACACTAAGGGTCAATTTAGCACGTCCAATCCACCTAACCCGTATTTCTTTGAACTGTGGGAGGAAACCGGAGCCCCCGGAGGAAACCCACACAGACACAGGGAGAACGTGCTCTGCCCAAGACCGCAAGGAACTACAAAAGGTCGTGAATGTAGCCCAATCCATCACACAAACCAGCCTCCCATCCATTGACTTTGTCTACACTTCCCACTGCCTCAGCAAAGCAGCCAGCATAATTAAGGACCCCACGCACCTTGGAATTCTCTCTTCCACCTTCTTCCGTCGGGAAAGATACAAAAGTCTGAGGTCACGTATCAACCGACTCAAGAACAGCTTCTTCCCTGCTGCCATCAGACTTTTGAAAGGGTCTACCTCACATGAAGTTGATCTTTCTCTACACCCTAGCTATGACTGTAACACTACATTCTGCACTCTCCTTTCCTTCTCTATGAACGTCTGTATAGCGTGCAAGAAACAATACTTTTCACTATATACTAACACATGTGACAATAATAAATCAAATCAAAACAGAAATCATTGTCAGAAAAACCCATCCGTTCACTTTAGGGAAGGAAATCTGCCGTCCTTACCCGCTCTGGCCTACATGTGACTCCAGAGCCACAGCAATGTGGTTGACCCTCAACTGCCCTCGGGCAACTAGGGATGGGCAATAAATGCTGGCCCAGCCAGCGACGCCCATGTCCCACGAATGAATATTTTAAAAAGGCAGCATGACCAGGACACATCCAGGCTCAAAGCTGATGCAGTACCGAGGGAGCGCTACACTGCCGGAGGTGCTGGTCATCAGGTGACACATGAATTATTTCAAAGAGCAACAGGGAGGGTTACTGTTATCATCAATGACCGATCTATCAACGTCACGAGAGAAGAGATTGTCTGGTCATTATCACATTGAGTAAATTCCCTCACGATTCCTCTCGTCTGCAGAAGCGACTGAAGAACTGTAGGGAAAAGCGGGAAAAAGTGAAGGCAATGGTATTGGGAAAAGACTTTGACGAGCGAAAGATTTTCTGTTCCGGAATTTAGAATGGTCTAAGATAGAATTAAACCAAGAGTTTGCCCCCTTTCCAATAGTGGGAGCTTACTGTACATATATTGGCGGCCATTGCACACATCACAACAATGACTGTACTTCAAAAGATGTCTGTAAAGCACTTGGAGATGTCTCAGTGGTTGTGAAAAGCACTACGTGAATGCACAGGAAGAAGTCTCACAACACCAGGTTAAAGTCCAACAGGTTTATTTGGAATCACGAGCTTTCGGAGCGCTGCTCCTTCATCAGGTGAGTGGAGAGTTAGGTTCACAAACACGGCATATATAGACAAAGACACAATTGCAAGGTAATGGCTGGAATGTGAGTCTTTACAGGTAATCAAGTCTTTACAAATATAGACAATGCAACTGGAGAGAGGGATAATCACAGGTTAAAGAGGTGTGAATTTTCTCAAGCCAGGAGAGTTAGTAGGATTTTGCAAACCTATTCCCATTCACATTCCAATCTGTAATTATTTTGCAATTGTGTCTCTGTCTATATATGTTAACATAAGAACATAAGAAATAGGAGCAGGAGTAGGCCATCTGGCCCTTCGAGCCTGCCCCGCCATTCAACAAGATCATGGCTGATCTGAAGCGAATCAATTCCACTTACCCGCCTGCTCCCCATATCCCCTAATTCCCTTATCGATCAGAAAACTATCTACCCGTGATTTAAACATATTCAACGAGGAAGCCTCCACCACTTCAATGGGCAGAGAATTCCAGAGATTCGCTACCCTCTGAGAGAAGAAGTTCCCCCTCAACTCTGTTCTGAACCGGCCCCCCTGTTGTGTTTGTGAAACCTACCTCTCCACTCACCTGATGAAGGAGCAGCGCTCCAAAAGCTCGTGATTCCAAATCAACCTGTTGGACTTCAACCCGGTGTTGTGGGACTTCTTCCTGTGCCCACCCCAGTCCAACGCCGGCATCTCCACATCATGGCTTCATGAATGTAGGTCTCTCTGTCGAAATGCTCGATAATGCTGGCATCACCATCAATGCCAAACCACACACTCATGCCCTCCTGGTTTTGACATGTACTGTCACACCTTTGCCATTGGTGGACCAGGTGGAACTCCCTCAGTGTTAGGCTGGGCGAATTATACGCTCTGGAGTGGGATTTGAACTCACATCAGTCAAAGGGTGTTACCCACTGAGACACAACGATAGCACATTGCTCTACACTGAGGCACCTTAGTGCCTGGATTCAGTACTGTTGAATCCTGACATTACAATGCTAGATGCTGGAGCATTAATATCGAACCCCTTTGTCTTTTGTCTGATACTTGGAACAAACGAGACTGACCAACTGTTGTAAAAACACTGAAAGGAATTTGTATTCAATGTTTGAATGGTCGGAACGAAGGGACATGGGAATTAGGAGCAGAAGTAGGCAGCTCAGCCCTACGAGCCCGCTCCGCCATTCAACTGGATCATGGCCGATCGCGGTAATATCTCACGATGTGGTTTCAAGAGTCGTTCTGTTCTAGTAAACACACCGCTGTTCCCACAGTCAAACCCCCCCCCCCCCCCCAGATTTATTGTTAAGTTAAACAGTTTGGATAAGAAATTGGCACCAGTAAGGATCTGGAGGTTTTAGGAGAGATGAGGGGGGGGGGGGTGGGGGGTGCTATCGCTTGCTATCGCTGCCGAACTTGAGAATTTTCCATAATCTCACGGCTCCTGATACTGACGAGTTCAAATCTTCAGGGATATCTAATGGTCATTTTCAACAGTAATTTTGCAGGGAGCGTGATGGGAAGATCACCGGATCACTGTGGGGGCCCTCTGCAATCCAGGCGTCTTGCTCTGAATTTCCCTCGCTGGTTATACTCCTGGTTTTGGGAATGCTCTGGCCAGCACAGCTCTGGGCTTATCGAGGAATGGATTTGATTTGATTTATTATTGTCACATGTATTAACATACAGTGAAAAGTATTGTTTCTTGCGCGCTATACAGACAGAGCATACCGTTCATAGAGAAGGAAAGGAGAGAGTGCAGAATGTAGTGTGACAGTCATAGCTCGGGTGTAGAGAAAGATCAACTTAATGCAAGGTAGGTCCATTCCAAAGCCTGACAGCAACAGGGAAGAAGCTGTTCTTGAGTTGGTTGGTACGCGACCTCAGACTTTTGTATCTTTTTCCCGACGGAAGAAGGTGGAAGAGAGAATGTCCGGGGTGTGTGGGGGCCTTAATTATGCTGGCTGCTTTGCCGAGGCAGCGGGAAGTGTAGACAGAGCCAATGGATGGGAGGCTGGTTTGAGTGATGGATTGGGCTACATTCACAACATTTTGTAGAGTGGCAACATTATAAAGAAAACTCGCACAAGGGAACAGTTCTGAGAGGACGGGCAGTCATTTTCCACAGTTGGAAATTGCTGTCTGGTTACATTGAATGAAAGCCAGGAGAGTTTGCCATGGCATCCTAGCTCAGTTATCCCCCAACCAACATTACCAGCACAGGGTGTCCTGCTGCTTAGCTTCTATGTGCAAAATGGCCGCCACACTTTTCAATATTGCATGCACCTTCTGAGTTCCTCATTTGCTGTATGAGGCCTGAACGGTGCGGTACAAATGCAAGTTTTCCACTGGAGTATGTTAATGGTGGCATGGTGGCACAGTGGTTAGCTCTGCTGCCTCACAGCGCCAGGGACCCGGGTTCGATTCCCGGCTTGGGTGACTCTCTCTGTGGAGTTTACACGTCCTCCCCGGGTGTGGAGTTTACACGTCCTCCTCCGGGTACTCCGGTTTCCCACCCACAGTCCAAAAGATGTGCAGGTTAGGTGGATCGGCCGTGCTAAATTAACCCTAGTGTCAGGGGGAGTATCAGAGTAAATGAGGGTTACGGGATGAGGGCCTGGGTGGGATCGTGGTCGCTACAGACTCGATGGGCTGAATAGCCTCCTTCTGTGCTGGAGATATTCTATGATTCTATGGTTGATAGTATGTGAGTTTAGTTGTCTCTTAGGTGGGGGCGGCACAGTGGTAAGCACTGCTGCATCACCGTTGTCAGGGACCCGGGTTCAATTCCCGGCTTGGGTCACTGTCTGTGTGGAGTTTGCACGTTCTCCCCAGTGTCTGCGTGGGTTTCCTCCGGGTGCTCCGGTTTCCTCCCACAGTCCGAAAGACGTGCTGGTTAGGGTGCATTGGCCGTGCTAAATTCTCCCTCAGTGTACCCGAACAGGTGCCGGAGTGTGGCGATTAGGGGATTTTCACAGTGACTTCATTGCAGTGTTAATGGGACTTAATAGGATGGAGGGTTATAGGTAGGCCTAAAAGTTAGGGATATGTTCGGCACAACTTGTGGGGCCAAAGGGCCTGTTTTGTGCTGTAGTTTTTCTATGTTTCTTAATTTAAGCCTACTTGTGACAATAATAAATAAACTTTACTTAACAGCGTTTAGGTTTCCCATAATTACAGGAGAATAGACGTCAAAGCTAGCTGACATGAGATTGACCAATGTTGGCCGTGAAGGTGTGAATGAAGGTTTGGAGTGAATGTTGCTCTATCCTCCCCAGAGCTGCCGACACCTCTCACTTGTGTTTCGGGGTAATGCAAATAGACAAAGAACCTGGTTTGCAGCCAAGCACACTTCCAGACGCCTTTACAATCTCAACTCAATCGATTGCTATTAATTTAGTTCTCTAATGTGGAGCATTTAAAAATATTAGGGAATGATAAGTGAGATGGAAGTGGAAGGCGATGGTCTAATGGTATTATCGCTAGACTAGTAATCCAGAAACTCGGCTAATGTTCTGGGGACCCAGGTTCGAATCCCGCCACGGCAGATGGTGGAATTTGAATTCAATAAAAAAAATCTGGAACTAAGAATCTACTGATGACCCGTGAAACCATTGTTGGAAAAACCCATCTGGTTCACTGATGTCCTTTTATGGAAGGAAATCTGCCGTCCTTACCCAGTCTGGCCTACATGTGACTCCAGAGCCACAGCAATGTGGTTGACTCTCAACTGCCCTCCAAGGGCAACTAGGGATGGGCAATAAATGCTGGCCGGCCAGCGACGCCCATGTCCCACGAATGAATAAAACCATTAACAGTGTACCAATCCCCAGTGAGCAAGTGGGTGGTTTTATCTAGATATGAAAGCCAATATAAATGCTGTTTTTTTACAGAGGTTATGATTCGGCATCAGACATGTCTCACTTGGACTTCTGTGCAAGAATTGGGTGACTTTACTTAAATTGAGACAAAGAGACGTTGGAACGGCCCCAGAAAAGAGAAGGCCCCCAATGAGAGGGGGGACTGACTGAAGGCCCCCAGTGAGAGGGGGACTGACTGAAGGCCCCCAGTGAGAGGGGGACTGACTGAAGGCCCCCAGTGAGAGCGGGACTGACTGAAGGCCCCCAATGAGAGGGGGGACTGACTGAAGGCCCCCAGTGAGAGGGGGACTGACTGAAGGCCCCCAGTGAGAGGGGGACTGACTGAAGGCCCCCAGTGAGAGCGGGACTGACTGAAGGCCCCCAGTGAGAGCGGGACTGACTGAAGGCCTCCAGTGAGAGGGGAACTGACTGAAGGCCCCCAGTGAGAGGGACATCAACAAGTCAGATCCGTCTGACCGCTGCTGAAGAAATTGCTGGAGCAGTGAGAAACTCTCTGAGCTTACCTGTTGAAAAATGAAGAAGTGATAGTGAGAGGATATGAGTTTGGGGATAGGGATGTTTTGCTGCAATTGTACAGGGCGTTGGTGAGGCCACACCTGGAGTATTGTGTGCAGTTTTGGTGTCCTTATCTGAGGAAGGATGTCCTTGCTATAGAGGGAGCGCAGCGAAGGTTTACCAGGCTGATTCCTGGGATGGCAGGTCTGTCATATGGGGAGAGACTAAGTCGGTTAGGATTATATTCACTGGAGTTTAGAAGAGTGAGAGGGGATCTCATAGAAACTCATGAAATTCTAACAGGTTTAGACAGGGTAGATTCAGAAAGAATGTTCCCGATGGTGGGGGAGTCCAGAACTAGGGGTCATGGTGAGTTAGTTAGTTTATTAGTAACAAGTAAGGCTTACATTAATGCTGCAATGAAGTTACTTCAGTGGTTGGTAAATTGATAGAAAAGGTCCTTAGAGATGGGATTTACGACCATTTAGAAAGATGCGGATTAATCCGGGATAGTCAGCACGGATTCGTGAAGGGCAAGTCGTGCCTCACAAAAAAGATAGAATTTTTTGAGGAGGTAACTAAGTGTGTTGATGAAGGTAGGGCAGTTGATGTCATATACATGGATTTTAGTAAGGCGTTTGATAAGGTCCCCCATGGTCGGCTTATGATGAAAGTGAGGAGGTGTGGGATAGAGGGAAAGTTGGCTGATTGGATAGGTAACTGGCTGTCTGATCGAAGACAGAGGGTGGTGATCGATGGAAAATTTTCGGATTGGAGGCAGGTTGCTGGCGGAGTGCCACAGGGATCAGTGCTTGGTCCTCTGCTCTTTGTGATTTTTATTAATGACTTAGAGGAGGGGGCTGAAGGGTGGATCAGTAAATTTGCTGATGACACCAAGATTGGTGGAGTAGTGGATGAGGTGGAGGGCTGTTGTAGGCTGCAAAGAGACATAGATAGGATGCAAAGCTGGGCTGAAAAATGGCAAATGGAGTTTAACCCTGATAAATGTGAGGTGATTCATTTTGGTAGGACTAATTTAAATGTGGATTACAGGGTCAAAGGTAGGGTTCTGAAGACTGTGGAGGAACAGAGAGATCTTGGGGTTCATATCCACAGATCTCTAAAGGTTGCCACTCAAGTGGATAGAGCTGTGAAGAAGGCCTATAGTGTGTTAGCTTTTATTAACAGGGGGTTGGAGTTTAAGAGCCGTGGGGTTATGCTGCAACTGTACAGGACCTTGGTGAGACCACATTTGGAATATTGTGTGCAGTTCTGGTCACCTCACTATAGGAAGGATGTGGAAGCGCTGGAAAGAGTGCAGAGGAGATTTACCAGGATGCTGCCTGGTTTGGAGGGTCGGTCTTATGAGGAAAGGTTGAGGGAGCTAGGGCTGTTCTCTCTGGAGCGGAGGAGATTGAGGGGAGACTTAATAGAGGTTTATAAAATGATGAAGGGGATAGATAGAGTGAACGTTCAAAGACTATTTCCTCGGGTGGATGGAGCTATTACAAGGGGGCATAACTATAGGGTTCGTGGTGGGAGATACAGGAAGGATATCAGAGGTAGGTTCTTTACGCAGAGAGTGGTTGGGGTGTGGAATGGACTGCCTGTAGTGATAGTGGAGTCAGACACTTTAGGAACATTTAAGCGGTTATTGGATAGGCACATGGAGCACACCAGGATGATAGGGAGTGGGATAGCTTGATCTTGGTTTCAGATGAAGGTCGGCACAACATCGTGGGCCGAAGGGCCTGTTCTGTGCTGTACTGTTCTATGTTCTATGTTCTATGTACTGTGAAATTCCCCTAGTTGCCACACTCCGGCGCCTGTTCGGGTCAATAACTTTGTTATTAGTTTGAGGATGAGGGGTAAACCTTTTTGGACTGAGGTGAGGAGAAATTTCTTCACCCAGAGGGTGGTGAATGTGTGGAATTCACTCCCACAGAAAGTAGTTGAGGCCAAAACGTTGTGTGATTTCAAGAAGAAATTAGATATAGCTCTTGGGGCGAAAGGGATCGAGGGATATAGTGGGGGGTGGGGGTGGGGGGGGGGGGGGTGGATCAGGATATTGAATTTGGTGATCAGTCATGATCGTAATGAATTGCGGAGCAGGTTTGAGGGGCCAAATTGCCTACTCCTGCTTCTAGTTTCTATGTTAACTTGCGGCCAGCGTTGCACAGCCCCTCTCACCCAGCGGGATTTCACCGACTTGCCATACCGAGCGGGGCTTTGAATGGCTCGCCGCATCTGCTGGGGGAGGGGCAGAGAGAGAGAGGCGTCCAGTGGCAGGATGATAAAATCCTGGCCTACATTTCGATAGCGCCTTTCACGACCTCGTGATGTCCCAAAGCCGTTTACAGCCAGTGACGAACTTTGGAAGAATGGTAGAAACTCATCGGCCAACTTGTAGCATGTTTGCAGAGGTGGGAAAGGAAATTCCATTTCATTCGAAAGAAGAATCATAACTAAACACCAATGCTTTTGGGATGATAAAGAGGATTCCGAAACCTAATTGAAGAAAGAAGCATTTCCGAGAATGCAAGCGAACAAGGAGATGGAGTTTCGATATTCGTTCAAACCAGCCAAAGATACATTTTCAATCTATTCTCCTGATTGAAAAGAAACTTCTAATAAGTTTCTAACCCATGTTATGTTCTACTCCCTTCCCTGAATGCCTCAGGGACAGGGCAAATAATCAGAGATCTGTGGAAGAGAGTAGGTGTCTTCAATGTGTGGATGCTAATTATATGTTTAACATTCCGGATAGAGACTAGGACTGGAATCTTACCACCGTTCACGCCGGGGGGATTTTCCCACCCCGTTGTAGGGAACGGAGATTTGGCTGGGTCTCCGACCTCACTGCGGAGGGAGTGTGGTGTGATTGGCAGGTAAGATGGCACCCATGGGTTGGGATTTTCCAACCGTGTCCGTCCGATGACCGGAAATTCCCACCCGAGGCCATTGGACCTATACACGGTCGGCCGGATTCTCTGTCCCGCCCGCTGCGATTCCCGTGGCGGGCAGGATGGGAAGTTTACATCCCACGAGACAGACGAAGAGGTGTTTGAAATGGCAAGAGGGCGAAGAACTCTTAATGAGTGATGTCCAGAAAAGAACATGTCGGGATGACGGCCGTTTGGCAAATTAGCCACCGTGTTTCCACCATTGCAACAACGAGTGCACCTCAAGAGTAGGATATTGGATTGGGCGACACGGTGGCACAGTGGTTAGCACTGCTGCCTCACAGCGCCGGGGACCCGGGTTCGATTCCCGGCTTGGATCACTGTCTGTGCGGAATCTGCACATTCTCCCCATGTCTGCGTGGGTTTCCTCCTGGTGCTCCAGTTTCCTCCCACAGTCCAAAAGACATGCTGGTTAGGATGCATTGGCCGTGCTAAATTCTCCCTCAGTGGTACCCGAACAGGAGTTGTGTGGCGACTAGGGGGATTTTCGCAGTAACTTCATTGCGGTGTTAATGTAAGCCTACTTGTGACACTAATAAATAACACTTTAAACCTGACCAGCGCTGAAATATTACAGAGATCTCTGCTGGGGGACAAGAGGCAGCAGAAGGAGGGGAGGGGTCGACCTATCGGCATGGTTGGATGATGGACCTTGCAGCTGGGCTTCTGTCGAGCTACTGGGAATGTGTGAGGACTACGCAAGATGGAGCCGTGTGACACACCGTGAGAGACTTCCCAACAGAAGCAGCTACAGCAGAGGGAGAATAGCACTTTCACAATAAGTTATCTCCTCAGCTATGTTAGAAACAGCAATGCTCGCTGCCATAAAACCGAATCCTGGAAGCAAAAGCGTGGGATGGGATTTTCCAGCCCGACTGAAGAATCCGACACATTATCTAAAACTGATGTGGCTACACCACTCCGATGTGTTTATTTACATTTATCATCAAAATAACCATTTGAAGCCATAAAGGGCAGCGCAATGATTAGCTCCTTATTCCTGCAATAAAACACAGCTGTCAGTTCCTCAGCAAGTGACGCAGATCTGCTGTTTTTTATTTTATTTATCAGTGTCACAAGTAAGGCTTACATTAACACCACAATGAAGTTACTGTGGAAATCCCCCTAGTCATAGAAATCATAGAAATCATAGAAACCCTACAGTACAGAAAAAGGCCATTCGGCCCATCGAGTCTGCACCGACCACAATCCCACCCAGGCCCCACCCCCATATCCCTCCATGTCGCCACACTCCGGCGCCTGTTCGGGTACACTGAGGGAGAATTGAGCACGGCCAATGCACCCTAACCAGCACGTCTTTCGGACTGTGGGAGGAAACCGGAGCACCCGGAGGAAACCCACGCAGACACGGGGAGAACGTGCAGACTCTGCACAGACAGTGACCCGAGCCGGGAATCGAACCCGGGTCCCTGGCACTGTGAGGCAGCAGTGCTGACCACTGTGCTACCGTGGTGTATCAATTATTCAGCTCGGAGTAGCCACTGGATGTTCGGAGCCTGGTGACCTTTTCCTGATCAGATTATTAAGGGAGAAAAATACTCAGTGGGGCCCAGAGAGTAGCTTTTGGAACCAGCAGCGCAGTGGTTGTGTTGCTGGACTTGCAACACAGGGCCATAGACTGATAATCCAGAGTTGAGAGTACACTGAGGGAGAATTTAGCACGGCCAATGCACCCTAACCAGCACGTCTTTCGGACTGTGGGAGGAAACCGGAGCACCCGGAGGAAACCCACGCGGACACAGGGAGAACGTGCAAACTCCACACAGACAGTGCGGAGGAAACCCACACAGACACGGGGAGAACGTACAGACTCCACACAGTCAGTAACCCGAGCCGGGAATTGAACCCGGGTCCCTGGCGCTGCGAGGCAGCAGCGCTAACCACTGTGCCACCGTGTGATATTTCTCCTAATACCATATATTTATATTATTTAGTAAGTTCCAGCAGTAAATAATCGCGAATTCTAAATTCTGTAACATCTATGAATTCAATCTTCTGTCAACGATTCGGAGGGCTATCTGAATCTTTAACTTGTCATTTTAAGACCACAAGCATCAAATATTTTCTGAATGAACCTTTGAAAATACTAAACTGAATTCAGCAGCTGAATGACTCAGTAAGGAAAATGGTGTCACCATCGATTTGATTTCCGATTTTCTTGACTTAATATCTCTTAGCCTTGTGTGTTTTTTTTTAATACGATTCAATTAGGCAAGATCGAGAGCCACAAATCAGATGTGATGGAGCCGTAGGCATCTCCAGAACTCTAAGTTGCTGCTCCCTCATGCCTTGTACAGGTTGGATCATTCAGCCTTGTTGAGAATGCCCATACATCAGACAGCACTCAGAGGATGACATAATGCACTTAATACAAAGTGTGTGTGATTGTAAAATGTTTATTTTGGAAGGATTAACATCCTTGCTGCAATACTGCTTGGCTAGGACTTGCTGCCAACACTGCCATATCGGCTAGTGTTCACCAGCCACAGATTTGTTGGAAACAGTGATTTGGAAATTCAGGAGCATCTAATTTTTGGATATGGGACGGGGACGGGGATGGGTCGGGGGGCGGGGGGGGGGGGGGGGGGGAATGGGGACGGGTGGGTTTTGGGGGGGAGGGAGGGAGGTGCGGTAAAGGGCAGTGAGGCCTGACGGGTGGCACGGTGGCACAGTGGTCAGCACGGCTACCTCACAGCGCCAGGGACCTGGGTTCGATTCCAGCCTCGGGTCGCTGTCTGTGCGGAGTTTGCACGTTGTCGGCGTGGGGTTTCCTCCGGGTGCTCCGGTTTCCTCCCACAGTCCGAAAGATGTGCTGGTTAGGGTGCATTGGCCGTGCTAAATTCCCCCTCAGTGTACCCGAACAGGCGCCAGAGTGTGGCAACCAGGGGATTTTCACAGTAACTTCATTGCAGTGTTAATGTAAACCTACTTGTGACACTAATAAATAAACTTTAACTTTAACAGGTCTAAGGCACCTACAGGAAAAGAGCGAAGGAACTGAGAAGATTTGATTTGGTTTATTATTGTCACGTGTATTGGTATACATTGAACAATATTGTTTCTTGCGCACTATACAGACAAAGCATACCGTTCATAGAGTACACAGGGGAGAAGGAAAGGAGAGAGTGCAGAATGAAGTGTTACAGTCATAGCTAGGGTGTAGAGAAAGATCAACTTAATATATGGTAAGTCCATTCAAAAGTCTGACAGCAGCAGGGAAGAAGCTGTTCTTGAGTCGGTCGGTACGTGACCTCAGACTTTTGTATCTTTTTTCAGATGGAAGAAGGTGGAAGAGAGAATGTCCGGGGTGCGTGAGGTCCTTGATTATGCTGGCTGCTTTTTCCAAGGCAGCGGGAAGTGTAGACAGAGTCAATGGATGGGAGGCTGGTTTGCGTGATGGACTGGGCTACGTTCAAAACCTTTTGTAGTTTCTTGCGGTGTCGGTCAGAGCAGGAGCCCATACCAAGCTGTGATACAACCAGAAAGGATGCTTTCTGCTCATGTGACTATCCAGGTAAGTCTTAAACGATGTCAGCGTGCCTGCCTCCACCACCCTACTTGGCAGCGCATTCCAGGCCCCCACCACCCTCTGTGTAAAAAACATCCCTCTGATATCTGAGTTATACCTCGCCCCTCTCACCTTGAGCCCGTGACCCCTCGTGATCGTCACCTCCGACCTGGGAAAAAGCTTCCCACTGTTCACCCTATCTATACCCTTCATAATCTTGTACGCCTCTATTAGATCTCCCCTCATTCTCCGTCTTTCCAAGGAGAACAACCCCAGTCTACCCAATCTCTCCTCATAGCTAAGACCCTCCATACCAGGCAACATCCTGGTAAATTTTTTCTGTACCTTCTCCAAAGCCTCCACATCCTTCTGGTAGTGCGGCGACCAGAACTGGATGCAGTACTCCAAATGTGGCCTGACCAGCGTTCTATACAGCTGCATCATCAGACTCCAGCTTTTATACTCGACACCCCGTCCTATAAAGGCAAGCATACCATATGCCTTCTTCACCACCTTCTCCACCTGTGTTGCCACCTTCAAGGATTTGTGGACTTGCACACCTAGGTCCCTCTGTGTTTCTATACTCCTGATGACTCTGCCATTTATTGTATAACTCCTCCCTACATTATTTCTTCCAAAATGCATCACTTCGCATTTATCCGGATTAAACTCCATCTGCCACCTCTCCGCCCAATTTTCCAGCCTATCTATATCCTGCTGTATTGCCCGACAATGCTCTTCGCTATCCGCAAGTCCAGCCATCTTCGTGTCATCCGCAAACTTGCTGATTACACCAGCTACACCTTCTTCCAAATCATTTATATATATCACAAATAGCAGAGGTCCCAGTACAGAGCCCTGCGGAACACCACTGGTCACAGACCTCCAGCCGGAAAAAGACCCTTCGACCACTACCTTCTGTCTCCTATTGCCAAGCCAGTTCTCCTTGTATCCCATGAGCCTTAACCTTAATGAAAGGATTTAATGGTGCGAAGGGAGGGAGAAACCATCTTCTCTGGTGGGGAGGTCCCAAAACAGGGTTGGGCGGGGGGGGGCTGTGGGGGGGGAGATCTTTCTTGACTAGTGAGCCAGCAGTCCAGATGCTGCGAGGGACGTGGGTTCAAATCCCACTACGGCAGCTGGTGGAACTTAAATTGTATTAATAAAATTGAAAAGCTAGTCTCACTCACGGTGACCATGACAACTATCATCAGTTTTTAGAAAAAACCCATCTGGTTCATTAATGTCCTTCAGGGAAGGAAATCTGTCACCTTTACCTTGCGACTCCAGACACATAGCCATACGGTTGACTCTCAACTGCCCTCTGAAATGGCCGGGCGAGACACTCAGTTCAAGGGGCAATGAGGAATGGGTAACAAAAGGGCTGGGCGTGGCAGCGATGCCCACGTCTCATGATAGGATAAGGACAATCAAAACCTGGAACCTGGAAAAGCTGTAGCGGTTGGAGGATCGATTAAAAATTGGGATCGATGGATTTTCACCGGTTAAGGATACTAGGGTCTTGGGATTATGGGCCCAAGACAAATGGGTGGAGCTAAGACACAGATTAACCATGATCTGATAGAACAGGCTTGTGGGGCTGAATGGCCTTCTCCTATTCCTACATTCCCAAATTAGAATCATAGAATCATACAGCGCAGAAAAGGCCCTTCGGCCCATCGAGTCGGCACCGACACATTAGAAACACCTGACCTCCCACCTAATCCCACTTGCCAGCACTTGGACCATAGCCCTGAATGTTATGAGGTGCCAAGTGCTCACCCAGGTACTTTTTAAAGGATGTGAGGCCTCCCGCCTCCACCACCCTCCCAGGCAGCGCATTCCAGACCGTCACACCACCCTCTGGGTGAAAAAGATTTCCTCATACCCCCTCCTGAATCTCCTGCCCCTCACCTTGAACCTATGTCCCCTCGTAACTGACCCTTCAACTAATGGGAACAGCTGCTCCTTATCCACTCTGTCCGTGCCCCTCATAACCTTGTACACCTCGATCAGGTCGCCCCTCAGTCTTCTCTGCTCCAGAGAAAACAACCCAAGCCTACCCAACCTCTCTTCATAACTTAAATGTTCCATCCCAGGCAGCATCCTGGTGAATCTCCTCTGCACCCACTCCAGTGCAATCACATCCTTCCTATAATGCGGCGACCGGAACTGCACGCAGTACTCTAGCTGTGACCTCACCAAAGTTCTAAACAACTCCGACATGACTTCTCTATAAAAGTGTCTAATTACAGTGAGAAACAACTACATTATTGGAAAGCAGATCAGATATGTATTTAAAAAGCAAGTACGTTAAAGGATATGGGGAAAGAAAATGTGATTAAGGTAGACAGCTATAGTGAGTTCCAGAATCAGCATGATGAGCCAAATGGCCTCCATCTGTGCTGTAATTCATCATAGAATCCCTACAGTACAGAAGGAGGCCATTCAACCCATCGAGTTTGTACCAACCACAATCCCACCGTGGTCCTATACTCCCGTAACCCAACGCATTTACCCTGCTAATCCCCCTGACATTAGGGTCAATTTTAGCATGGTCAATCCACCTAACCCGCACATCTTCGGACTGTGGGAGGAAACCGGAGCACCCGGAGGAATCGTACTCAGACATGGGGAGAATGTGCAAACTTCACACAGACAGCGACCCGAGGCCGGAATTGAACCTGGGACGTCTCCTCTGGCTGTGCGTTCCAGGCACCCACCACCCTCTGTGTGAAAAACCTTCCCCGCATGTCTCCCCTAAATTTTCCCCCTCTCACCTTAAACCTGTGCCCTCTTGTAGTGAACCCTTCTGCCCTGGGGAAAAAGCCTCTGACTGTCCACTCTGTCTGTGCCTCTCATCACTTTGTAGGCCTCTATCAGGTCTCCCCTCAACCTCCATCTTTCCAGTGAAAACAATTCCAGTTTATTCAACCTCTCCTCATAGCCAATGCCCTCGAGACTAGGCAACATCCTGGTAAACCTTCTTTGCACTCTCTACAAAGCATCATTATCTACCGGCGGCACGGTGGTTAGCACTGCTGCCTCCCAGCGCCAGGGACCCGGGTTCGATTCCCGTCTTGGGTCACTGTCTGTGCGGAGTCTGAACGTTCTCCTGTGTCACCCAGGGTGGGAATTGAACCCGGATCCCTGGCTCTGTGAGGGGCAGCAACTACAAAAGGTCGTGAATGTAGCCCAATCCATCACGCAAACCAGCCTCCCATCCATTGACTCTGTCTACACTTCCCGCTGCCTCGGCAAAGCAGCCAGCATAATTAAGGACCCCACGCACCCTGGACATTCTCTCTTCCAACTTCTTCCTTCGGGAAAAAGATACAAAAGTCTGAGGTCACGTACCAACCGACTCAAGAACAACTTCTTCCCTGCTGCTGTCAGACTTTTGAATGGACCTACCTCGCATTAAGTTGATCTTTCTCTACACCCTAGCTATGACTGTAACGCTACATTCTGCACCCTCTCCTTTCCTTCTCTCTGAACGGTATGCTTTGTATAGCGTGCAAGAAACAATGCTTTTCACTGTATGTTAATACATGTGACAATAATAAATCAAATCAAATGCTAACTGTGCTGCACAATGACCCAGTCTTCCAGAGAGTGGATACTGAGAGCCACTCGCCTTGTTCCCAGCCTAAGCAAACACTGACGGGAATCATTGTAACTCGATTCTGCTCCATGTATTGGATATCACAAGTTGCTAATCTGTGTGGGCCGCGCGTTCGGTTTATAATCCTGCGGCCAATTAAATTAATTGATCAAATTTGGGAAGGGACAGTGACAGAGCGATTTCCAGAGTATTGGCTTTGACACTAAGACTTTGATCATTGCTACACGAGGAGCGGAACATTTTAGTCAGCATCTTCATTACACTCACTGCTCGGAGCCTGGGATTCATAAACAGATTCATTTAATTTGGAAGCGTTTCAAAAACGGACAATAGCATTGAGATTAGGTCTGAAATACCCAATTCCATTTAAAGAAAGAAGCTCTTTTAACATCAATGCTAACTTGCTATCACAACTCTGGAATTGTGTCGAATAACCAAACAAGCAAAATCCTCCAAATATGGCCATGAACTTGCAAAGGCTTGTGGAAGAAATGGTTCCAGAACCTCTTTTAAGATGGAATACGGCGGCTCAGTGGTTAGCACTGCTGCCTCACAGCGCCAGGGACCCGGGTTCGATTCCCGGCTCGGGTCACTGTCTGTGCGGAGTCTCCACGTTCTTCCCATGTCTGTGTGGGTTTCCTCCGGGTGCTCTGGTTTCCTCCCACGCTCCTAAGATGCCCAGGTTGGGTGGATTGGCCATGCTAAATTGTCCCTTAGTTTCCCAAGCTGTGTAAGTTAGGTGGATTGGCCATGCTAAATTGTCCCTTAGCGTCCAAAGATGTGTAGGTTAGGTGAATCGGCCATGCTAAATCGTCCCTTAGTGTCCCAAGGTGTGCAAGTTAGGTAGATTGACCATGTTAAGTTACCCCTCAGTGTTGCCCCATGATGTGCAGGTTAGGAGGATTGGCCATAGTAAATTACCCCTTGGTGTCCAAGATGTGCAGGTTAAGGGGATTAGTGAGGTAAATACATGGGGTTATGGGGATGGGGCAGAGGCTGGGTCTGGGTGAGATGCTGAGTCAGTGCAGACTCGATGGGCTGAATGGCCTCTTTCTGCACTGTCGGGATTCTAAGATTCTAAGATATAAACTCACCATGGAATGTGTCACAAGTAAGACCATTACACCTCTTCAACAACTATCCGCACAGCGTTCCCCTCTGGCAGAGATCCCTGGATAACAATCGGGAGTTTTAAAAAAAATAAATGGGGCTGGAATTCTCTGATCTCATTCGCCCCGCCCCCGCTGCCAGTGAGAATGGAGAATTTGGAGCTCAGCCAAGTCTCCATTCACTGCGGCGGGAGTGGAGAATCCCAGCCGCGGGGGCGAGGTCGGAGAATCCCAGCTCCTGGCGGGTTTGGAGAATCCCAGCCACGGGGGCGAGATCGCAGAATCCCAGCCGCGGGGATGAAGTTGGAGAATTCTGGCGACAATCTCTTTTTATTTGCAGATATACACTTTATTCACACAATATCTGAAAGAACATTGCAAACATTCCAAAATGGCCATCACGCAAACTGCAAGAACTGTTGTCAAGTTGCTCGCTGAGATGCTTCAATCCAGTCAAGGAGACGTGACAGATATTTGATGATGGATTTTACAAATGGCGCCAGGGAATTTAAGTTGTCAACATTGATCAAGTTGCACTCTGAGGTGCTTCAGTGCAATTGTGCTACATCTAATAGTCACTGTGTACATTCAATGTGAGTCATACAGCCCAAGGGGTTCTGTACAATTCCTCCCCCCTCAGTTCACCTTGGCTGTAAAGTTTTAGACAGCGACCTTCCCCCATTGCGCCTCTGTGCCTCTGCCTCAAGCTCCATCTCTCAGCCTTAGACCCGGGTTTTTGGAACGTGTCAGTCTGCAACCCTCGATCTGGGACAATTCTTTGCACTGGACAGATCGATGTTATGTCCCCCGCTCCATCCAGCAGTGATTCGTAACTCCTGCACTCGGAGCACAGCGCATTCCCGGCGTAGGATGTAACATGTTCTTGCCGGTGTTTCTCAGTGCAGTGCAACATACAGTCATAGAATCCCAACAGTGCAGAAGGAGGCCATTCGGCCCATTGAGTCTGCACCGACTCTCTGACAGAGTATCTTATCCTTTCCCACATCCAATCCTTGTAACCACACACATTTCCCATGGCTAATCCACCTAACCCGTACATCTTTGGACATTAAGGGGCAATTTAACATGGCCAATCCACCTAACCTGCACATCTTTGGACACTAAGGGGCAATTTAGCATCGCCAATCCACCTAACCTAGTAAGAAGTCTCACAACACCAGGTTAGAGTCCAACAGGTTTATTTGGAATCACGAACTTTTGGAGTGCTTCTCCTTCATCAGGTGAGTGGAGAGGTACGTTTCACAAACACGGCATATATAGACAAAGACACAATTGCAAGATAATGGCTGGAATGTGAGTCTTTTCAGCTAATCAAGTCTTTACAGGTAACAGACAGTGCGAGTGGAGAGTCCACACCTGGTGAAGGAGCAGCGCTCCGAAAGCTCGTGATTCCAAATAAACCTGCTGGACTTTAACCTGGTGCTGTGAGATTTCTTACTGTGCCCACCCCAGTCCAACGCTGGCATCTCCACATCATGCCCACCTAACCTACACATCTTTGGACACTAAGGGGCAATTTGGCATGGTCAATCTACTTAACTTGCACATCTTTGGACTGTGGGAAGAAACCGGAGCACCCGGAGGAAACCCACACAGACACGGGGAGAACGTGTAAACTCCACACAGTCAGTGACCCGAGGCCGGAATTGAACCTGGGTCCCTGGAGCTGTGAGGCAGCAGTGCTAACCACTGTGGCAGCGTGCCACCCTACATGTGGGCTGTTTTTTTTTGCTCTGAGTCAGTGAAAGCTTGCAACTTGAAATCGGGAAAAGCAGAACGCTAAAACAACCAGTGTTTGATTTTAAAAAAAGGAAGCATGGCAAGATCCCAGGAAACAGATACGGTCCAGTGCTTAGAGCAAAGAGGTTTCTAAAGAAATACTCTTCCAACTTTATTTCATTGGTTGGAACGATCGCGACACTGACACAGTTTCAGTATATCTGTGCTGACGGGGATCTGGAGTTGTTTGCTACGCTTTCCATGATTTAAAAAATATGGTTTGAGGTTGGAATCTGGGCAAGTGCGTTGATGGAGTGAAGCAGCTCATGGGAGGTCTGCTCATGAGGGAGTAGAGTATCAGTTTGGGAGTGCCTGAACTCAGAGGAGAAGGTTCACCTTGGAAACAGACTCGCTCCAAAACATCATGTGAAGCAAACAAAATGGGTGGAATATTCCCACCCCACCCACCACGGGAATTGTAGGGGGCGGGGGGAGGTGGGGGAAAGGTGGTGGGGGGGGGGGAGGGGGGGTGGTGGACCATGTAAAGGTCCGTTGACCTTGGGTGTCACCCTATGACTTTGGGTAAGCGACCATATTTTCGAGACTATTGCTAGAATTTTACCGGCACATCCGCCCTGGGGTGAGGCCCACAGAACGGCATTCTCCGTTGGCCTCAGCGGGGGGGGGATCTTACGAGCCTCGGGCGGGCGAGGCGGTAGAATTCCGGCATATTGCTACAACTCAAGGTCGTTACATTGCATTGTATTTGCAATATAAAGCCCAGCGCTTTTCCAAATGTGTTACATGTTCAGTCTGAGTTCAGGGGTGTTCCTGAGTCTTCAACAACGAAAAGCTAATCTCCCAGACATTGCTGAGAGATACACACACACACACGGGGAGAATTATAACAGACATTCTTTGTTTTATTGGTGCTATCTATCGCTCACTTGGTCACACTCGCGATTCTGAATCGCAAGGTTCTGGGTTCAAATCGTACTCCTGAGCTTAAAAACGAAAGCTGACACTTCAGCGCAGCGCTGAGGGAACACCGCACTGTCGGAGGCGCCGTCTTTTGGATGTAATGTTAAACCAAGGCCCCGTCGGCCTGTTCAGGCAAAAGACCCCCCACGGGAAAAGCACGAGAGCCGTCCCCAGTGTCCGAGTCAATATTTATTCCTCAATCAGCATTGCCGAAACAGATTGGCTGCTCACTGTTGATGCTTCTGGGATCTTGCTGTGCACACATCAGAATCATAGAATCCCCACAGTGCAGAAGAAGGCCATTTGGCCCATCGAGCCTGCGCCAACAACAATCCCACCCATCCCCTATCCCCGTAACCCAACGTATTTACCCTGCTAATCCCCCTGACACTAAGGGGCAATTTTAGCATGGCCAATCAACCTAACCCACACATCTTTGGACTATGGGAGGAAACCGGAGCACCCAGAGGAAACCCACGCAGACACGGGGAGAACGTGCAGAGTCCGCACAGATGGTGACCCAAGCTGGGAATGGAACCCGGGTCCCTGACGCTGTGAGGCAGCAGTGCTAACCACTGTGCCGCCGTGCCACCCCTAATTGGCTGCTGTGTTTTCGACATTACAACAGTGACATGGGTGGCATTTCCTGGCCCTAACACCTGGTGGGCATCATTAAGGGTAGGACAGGACAATTTGGAGAGCCATTGACTTTTAATGGCCGCAATGATGCCCGCTCGGGTCAGGGCTGCAAGATGCCAACCTACACTTCAACAGCGCATCATTGGTTGTAAGGGACTTTGAGATATCTGGTGAAAAGCGCTGTACAAGTCTTTCCCTTTCGATATATTCAAATATTGGGGATGGGTAACATGTCAGTCAACAATTAACCAATTGGGGATGACATAGTCTGTCTGCTGTCCCATTGATGGGGTAAATGGGCATTAATTTTAGGGGACGGATTGGGACATGTGGGGGTGGGGCATTTGGAGCACATGACCCTCAAACCACCAGGGATTTGTCCAATCAGAGCGGATGACCCAATGCCCAATGAGGATGGGTTCCTCGGTAGTGGTGGCACAGCACAGGAAGGGCGACAGCAGATCAACGTCACAGCCAAGACTCAAAGTTGGCATGAACGGGTAAGGAAGCCTTCCTGCCCCCTCCAAGGTTGAACGGCGCGAACCTACTTCAGTTACTAATTCTTGGGATGCGGGCGTCACAACCATCCCTCGCTGTGCTGAGAAGGTAGTTAGGGTTAGGGTTAGGGTTTGAGTTAGGGTTAAGGTTAGGGTTAGGGTTAGGGTTTGGGTTAGGGTCGGGGTTAGGGTCAGGGTGAGGGTTTGGGTTAGGGTTAGGGTTTGGGTTTAGGTTAGGATTAGGGTCAGGGTTAGGGTGAGGGTTTGGGTTTGGGTTAGGGTTAGGGTTAGGGTCTGGGTTAGGGTCAGGGTGAGGGTTTGGGTTAGAGTCAGGGTTAGGGTCAGGGTTAGGGTCAGGGTGAGGGTTTGGGTTAGGGTTAGGGTTAGGGTTTGGGTTTAGGCTAGGGTTAGGGTCAGGATTAGGGTCAGAGTGAGGGTTTGGGTTAGGGTTAGGGTCAGGGTGAGGGTTTGGCTTTGGGTCAGGGTTAGGGTCAGGGTGAGGGTTTGAGTTAGGGTGAGGTGTAGGGTATGGGTTTGGGTCAGGGTGAGGGTTTGGGTTAGGGTTAGGGTTTGGGTTTAGGTTAGGGTTAGGGTCAGGATTAGGGTCAGGGTGAGGGTTTGGGTTAGGGTTAGGGTTTGGGTTTAGGTTAGGGTCAGGATTAGGGTCAGGGTGAGGGTTTGGGTTAGGGTTAGGGTTAGGGTTTAGGTTAGGGTTAGGGTCAGGGTTAGGGTCAGGGGTAGGGTCAGGGTGAGGGTTGGGTTAGGGTTAGGGTCAGGGTTAGGGTCAGGGTGAGGGTTTGGGTTAGGGTTAGGGTCATGGTTAGGGTCAGGGTGTGGGTTTGGGTTAGGGTTAGGGTTTAGGTTTGGGTTAGGGTTAGGGTCAGGGTTAGGGTCAGGGTGAGGGTTTGGGTTAGGGTTAGGGTTAAGGTCAGAGTTAGGGTCAGGTTGAGGGTTTGGGTTAGGGTTAGGGTCAGGGTTAGGGTCAGGGTGAGGGTTTGGGTTTGGGTTAGGGTTAGGGTCAGGGTTAGGGTTAGGGTCAGGGTTAGGGTCAGGGTGAGGGTTTGGGTTAGGGTTAGGGTTTGGGTTTTGGTTTGGGTTAGGGTTAGGGTCAGGGTTAAGGTCAGGGTGAGGGTTTGGGTCAGGGTGAGGGTCAGGGTTAGAATGTGGTGGTGAACCGCACCTACCAGCACTGTTGTTACAGCTGACCCGTTGACTGGGCCTCTTTCGAAGGCCGCGTAGAGCCCAGCACCTGCTGTGTGTCTGGAGTCACATATAGTCCAAGTAAGGGGAGGTGATGGCCTCGTGGTATTATCGCAATACTATTCATCCAGAAACTCCGTTAATGTTCTGGGGGACCCGGGTTCGAATCCCACCACGGCAGATGAATTCTTTGAATGAAAGGAATGCTCTTCCTGATGTATCTGGAGAGGAACACTTGTAAAGAAGATAGGGAATGGGCCATTCCCGTCTCACTCTGACTAGGATCTGGGAAGGGAATAACAAGAAAGACATATAAGGAGCAGGAGTAGGCCAAATGGCCTCTCGAGCCTGCTCCGCCATTCAATAAGATCAAGGCTGATCTTTTTGTGGACTCAGCTCCACTTACCCGCCCACTCACCATAACCCTTAATTCCTTTACCGTTCAAAAATTTATCTATCCTTGCCTTAAAAACATTCAATGAGGTAGCCTCAACTGCTTCACTGGGCAGGGAATTCCACAGATTCACAACCCTTTGTGTGAAGAAGTTCCTCCTCAACTCAGTCCTAAATCTGCTTCCCCTTATTTTGAGGCCATGCCCCCTGGTTCTAGTTTCACCCGCCAGTGGTACTCGCACCTATATCACTCCTTACACAACCTCAGAATGTCCCACTGATGTACTATTGGAGTGTAGTCATTGTTGTGTTGTACGGGGACATGACAGCATAGTGGTAGTATCGCTAGACTATTAATCCAGGAACTCAGCTAATGCTCTGGGGACCCGGGTTCGAATCCCACCACGGCAGATGGTGGAATTTAAATTCAATTTTAAAAATCTGGAATTAAGAATTTACTGATGACCATGAAACCATTGTTGGAAAAACCCATCTGATTCACTAATGTCCTTTCGGGAAGGAAATCTGCCGTCTATCCAATCTGGCCTTCATGTGACTCCAGAGCCACAGCAATGTGGTTGACTCTCAACTGCTGTCGGGCAACTAGGGATGGGCAATAAATGCTGGCCCAGCCAGCGACGCCCATGTCCCAGGAATGAATAAAAAAGAAAAAACTGGGTAAGCTCCTTCTCCAAGAAGGCCCCGGTGAACCAACTGGGTTTTTCCCACAATCCAACAGTCCCATGGTCATTAAAGCAAAATACTGCGGATGCTGGAAATCTGAAATAAATACAGAAAATGCTAGAAATCCTCAGCAGGCCTGGCAGCATCTGTGGAGAGAGAAATAGAGTTAACCTGAGTTTTGAAATAGGGATGAGGAGGAATTTCTTCTCTCAGAGGGGAGTGAATCTGTGGAATTCTTTCCCGCAGAGGGGCTGTCGAGACTGGGTCTTTAAGTATGTTCAAGGCAGAGACAGACAGATTGTCAATCAGTCAAAGAATCGAGGGTTATGGGGATAAGGCGGGAAAGTGGAGTTAGGGATCATCAGCATGGTGGCAGAGTGGCTCTGCTGCCTCACAGCGTCAGGGACCCGGATTCAAATCCGGCCGTGGGCCACTGTCTGTGTAGAGTTTGCACATTCTCCCCGTGTCTGCGTGGGTTTCCTCTGCGTGCTCCGGTTTCCTCCCACACTCCAAAGATGTGCAGGTTGGGTGTATTGGCCATGCTAAATTACCCCTTAGCGTTCGGGGAATTAGCAGGGTAAATATGTGGGGTGACGGGGATAGGGTCCGGGTGGGATTGTTGTCGGTGCAGGCTCCGATGGACTGGATGGCCTCCTTGCGCACTATAGTATTCTATTCTATATCAGATCAGTCATGTTCTCATTGAATAATAGAGTAGACTTGATGGGCTGAATGGCCTACTTCTGCACTGTAGGGTTTTTATGATTCTATGAATAGCAGAGCAGTCTCGATGGGCTGAGTGGCCTATTTCTGCTCCTACATCGTTTAGCCTCATGGTTTTGAGTCCAATATGATTTCTTCAGAACTCTGTGAACAGTGACCCTGTGAAAGACACGTTGCTTATCGTTTGAGATCTTAATCAGTGAGGAGCAGAGATACTGGTGATGCTTCATGTTCCCAGTGTTACTGGAAAAATCCACCCAGGCTGTGGGAGCTCATCTCATAGAAATCATAGAAACCCAACAGTACAGAAAGAGGCCATTCGGCCCATCGAGTCTGCACCGACCACAATCCCACCCAGGCCCTACCCCCATATCCCTACATATTTTACCCACTAATCCCTCTAACCTACGCATCTCAGGACACTAAGGGGCAATTTTAGCACGGCCAATCAACCTAACCCGCACATCTTTGGACTGTGGGAGGAAACCGGGGCACCCGGAGGAAACCCACGCAGACACGAGGAGAATGTGCAAACTCCACACAGACAGTGACCCAAGCCGGGAATCGAACCCAGGTCCCTGGAGCTGTGAAGCAGCAGTGCTAACCACTGTGCTACCGCGCCGCCCTTTAAAAATCTCTTTAAAAATAGAGTTTCAGAGTTCCATGTGCGTGAGGAAGTTCTTCTTGTGAATGTTGGGGACAATTGCGTCAATACACTTATTGTGAGTTACCTTCCGTTCACCCCCGCACACTGTTTCCATTCGCCACAGATGTGTTCTCACCAGTAACTCTCAGTGACTTGGTAAACCTCAACGTGCCATTCCCCAGACAAATCCGACAAAGAGCAAACCAGTCATTTGGTCGTCGTATGCTTTCAATCTTCTAGTAGACACACAACGAACATTTCATCCACCCACTCTGTTCACTGAAACCGCAGTCATGATCTTTGAAGGTAATGATGATGGGATGAGATGGTTCAGGATGGACGCACACCAACACAACTGGCCTCGCTTCTGCGCTGTGCATCCTGGCTGATCAAATCATTCGATTCGTACAGCACAGAATGAGGCCATTCAGCCCATGAGAAACAGCAATTTCATTGGTCCAACTCCTCCCCACAGGCCTAGAAATATTCTCAGTATTTATCCAGCTATAGAGACATCAAGCTCTACAGCACAGAGGAAGGCCCATCGCGTCTGTGCCAAAGAACAAAGGAAATTACAGCACAGGAACAGGCCCTTCGGCCCTCCAAGCCTGCACCGACCATGCTGCCCGACTGAACTAAAACCCCAAAGAACAAAGAAAATTACAAGAACAATTTGCCAGTCAAAGAGAAACCTCCTAACTGTTCAATCCCATTTCCAGTTCCCCTTTGAAAGGTCCCATTGAATCTGCTTTCACCATCCATTCGGGCAGCGCCTTCCAGATCATAGAATCACTACGTTGCAGAAGGAGGCCATTCGGCCCATCGAGTCTGCACCGACCACAGTCGGGGCCCTATCCCATGACCCCACATATTTATCATGCTAGTCCCCCTGACACGAAGTGTCAATTTAGCATGGCCAATCCATCTAACGAGCACATCTTTGGAGTGTGGGAGGAAACCGGAGCACCCGGAGGAAACCCACACAGACACGGGGAGAACGCGCAGACTCCACACGGACAGTGACCCCAAGCCGGGAATCGAACCCAGTTCCCTGGCGCTGTGAGGCAGCAGCGCTAACCACGGTGCCACCGTGCCGCCATGTTGATCACGACAACTCGCTGTTTAAAACCAAGTTCTCCTCCTCCTCACTAGTTCCTTTGTCAGTTATCTTAATTCTGTCGCCCCTACTTAGTGACACCAACATCGCAGACAATTTCTCCCGGTCTATACCAGAACCTTGCTCATTTTTGAACATTTCTATTTCCTGTGAACATGTTCTGTTTTAATAATCATGGTGGTAGTCTGTTCAAGAACTAAAATGTCCATTGTTCTAGTAGAGTGGCACGGTAGCACAGTGGTTAGCACTGCTGCCTCACAGCGCCACGGTGCCGGGTTCGATTCCTGGCTTGGGTCACTGTCTGTGTGGAGTCTGCACGTTCTCCCCGTGTCTGCATGGGTTTCCTCCGGGTGCTCCGGTTTCCTCCCAGAGTCCAAAGATGTGCGGGTTAGGTGGATGGTCCATGCTAAATTGTCCCTTAGTGTCCAAAGATGTGCGGGTTAGGTGGATTGGCCATGCTAAATTGCCCCTTAATGTCCAAAGATGTGCAGGTTAGGTGGATTGGCCATGCTAAATTGCCCCTTGGTGTCTAAAGGTGTGCGGGTTAGGTGGATTGGCCATGCTAAATTGCCCCTTAGTGTCCAAAGATGTGCGGGTTAGGTGGATTGGCCATGCTAAATTGCCCTAGTGTCCAAAGTTGTGTGGGTTAGGTGGATTGGCCATGCTAAATTGCCCCTTAGTGTCCCAAGTTGTGTGGGTTAGGTGGATTGGCCATGCTAATTTGCCCCTTAGTGTCCCAAGTTGTGTGGGTTAGGTGGATTGGCCATGCTAAATTGCCCCTTAGTGTCCCAAGTTGTGTGGGTTAGGTGGATTGGCCATGCTAATTTGCCCCTTAGTGTCCCAAGTTGTGTGGGTTAGGTGGATTGGCCATGCTAAATTGCCCTTTAGTGTCCAATGATGTGCATGTTAGGGGGATTAGCGAGGTCAATGCGTGGGGGTTAGGGGGTAGGAGCCGGGTGAGATGCTCTGTTGGAGAGTCGATGCAGACGCGAAGGGCAGAATGGCCTCCTTCGCCACCTTAGGGATTCTATGATTCTTTGTCCAATGGTCGCATTGTCTCAAAATCCCACGCTTTGGGCTGGATGAGAGAGTGATTTTGCTTGGATTGTCCTTCTTGTTTTCCTTTTACATCTGTGCCACACATAGATAATTCATAAAACATGTGGGGAACAGAGAAAGTATTACAGAGACAAATCACAGCCTTATCATTTCCCAAATGTCTGCTGCCAGGAATCAGACGCGGATCATAGATGGTGATCATAATTAATCACAGAAGATTCTAATGCACCCTTCTGTACTTAGTTTTGTGCCATTATCTCTGAAGGATTTTGTTTTGTTCGAAAATACTTTATCACCATTATCACAAATGCTGAATTCTTTGATTTCCCGACGCAATTTCTCTCTCCTCCCAGGCCATGCACACTTGCATGCAATCATTTCCATTCAGAACATCATGGTGAGCCAGTCTGTTCGATGTGTCAATGAGATGGATAAGACTCCAAAATTCATATTGCAGCAACCACTCCCAGCCTGCAGCTGCAAACTGGATCGCATGGAAGGTCAATGGGTTTGAGGAGTGACAGTGTCTATACTGTACCTTGCTGCAGAGTGAGTTATTTTTGTGTAGAACTGCACATGAGTTGCTCTTCTGGGTGATATTGAAGTGCTGTGTTTTAGTTCATGTCACTGCGTGGGTTTCCTCCAGGTGCTTCGGTTTCCTCCCACACTCCAAAGATGTGCAGGTTTAGGTGGATTGGCCATACTAAATTGCTCCTTAGTGTCCTAAAATGTGCAGGTTAGGTGGATTGGCCATGTAAATTTCCCCTTAGTGTCCTAAGATGTGCAGGTTAGGTGGATTGGCCGTGCTAAATTGCCCCTTAGTGTCATAAGATGTGCAGGTTAGATGGATTGGCCATGATAAAGTGCTCCTTAGAGTCCCAAGATGTGCGGGTTAGGTGGATTGGCCATGCTAAATTGTCCCTTAGTGTCCTAAGATGTGCAGGTTAGGTGGATTGGCCGTGCTAAATTGCCCCTTAGTGTCATAAGATGTGCAGGTTAGATGGATTGGCCATGCTAAATTGCCCCTTAGTGTCCCAAGATGTGCAGGTTAGGTGGATTGCCCATGCTAAATTGCCCCTTAGTGTTACAAGGTGTGCAGGTTAGGTGGTTTGGCCATGCTAAATTGCCCCTTAGTGTCCCAAGGTGTGCAGGTTAGGTGGATTGGCCATGCTAAATTCCCCTTACCGTCCCAAGGTGTGCAGGTTAGGGGGATTGGCCATGCTAAATTGCCCCTTAGTGTCCCAAGGTGTGCAGGTTAGGTGGTTTGGCCATGCTAAATTGCCCCTTAGTGTCCTAAGATATGCAGGTTAGGTGGATTGGCCGTGCTAAATTGCCCCTTAGTGTCATAAGATGTGCAGGTTAGATGGATTGGCCATGCTAAATTGCTCCTTAGTGTCCCAAGATGTGCAGGTTAGGTGGATTGGCCATGCAAATTTCCCCTTAGTGTCCCAAGGTGTGCAGGTTAGGTGGATTGGCCATGCTAAATTGCCCCTTAGTGTCCCAAGGTGTGCAGTTAGGTGGATTGGCCATGCTAAATTGCTCTTTAGTGTCCAAAGATGTGTAGGATTTTGCCCAGACCCTGAGAATAAATGATCAAGAAGTTTTAATGTGCTAAATTCTAAATATGGATGGTCAGGGCATCCATGGGAAGCTTTGAACTGCACAGTGTCTTGTTTACAGCATAAACCAGATGTGGTTTAAAAGCAGCAGCAAGTGAAATGGGCACTCAGTGAACCTCCCACCATGTTCCCCCAACGATATTACAATGATGCAACTCCAGTTTGAGGATTTTTCCCTTGCCTCTGAAACTCAAAGGTGAAAAAAAGAAATCTTTTTTTAAATTAAGAGCTTCCACCTCATCTGAGGAACCTTCAGGTCAATGCACCTCCCAACAACCTGCTGCAAAAACTCTGCTCACGTTTTGACACCTGCAGCAAATTCCACCCGGCAGGTTGAAATAATCTAAACCAATCAACAACATTCTGAATAAAAGAACCCACAACGCCCTGAAATGCAAGTCAATTCGCCCTGCCACTCAATATGAGACAGATCCTCTAAAAAACATTCCAGGATCCGGATCCAGATCTGGTTCATCGTTAGGAACTAATGGACCACGCCCTCCCTGTGTAACCAATCAAGTTGAACTTTATCCATTCGTTTTCGAGACATATTGGCCATATATTCCGTCCCGCATCCCGACTGATGGAGTTAGTGCACCGCACCCATATGCATCCGGATGATACAGAAGTCCCGAGGCAAGAATAAACCATGCCTAAAGTGTGCCAAGTTCAAATCCCCGGTTGGGCTGTGAGGATTGAAATACTGAAGAGGCTGAAGGAAAAGCAAAGGGACAGCGCTAACTTTGCTTCCTCACCCCGATGATATGTGAGTATTAACACTTATTTGTTTGCACGCCTTTTTTCTGCTCCAGCTGCAGTGAGTAACATAGAACCATAGAAGCTAGAAGCAGGAGGAGGCCATTTGGCCCTTCAAGCCTGCTCCCCCATTCATTATGATCATGGCTGATCATCAAATTCAATATCCTGATCCCCCCCTTCCCCCCCATATCCCTTGATCCCTTTAGCCCCAAGAGCTACATCTAATTTCTTCTTGAAATCACACAACGTTTTGGCCTCAACTACTTTCTGTGGTAGTGAATTCCACACATTCACCACCCTCTGGGTGAAGAAATTTCTCCTCACCTCAGTCCTAAAATCCTCAAACTATAAGAACATAAGAAATAGGAGCAGGAGTAGGCCATCTGGCCCTTCGAGCCTATGATCGAGCCTAACTATGATCCCTAGTTCTTTTTTACTCATTCGTGGGACATGGGCATCGCTGGCTGACCAGCATTTATTGCCCATCCCGAGTTGCCCGAGGGCAGTTGAGAGTCAACCACATTGCTGTGGCTCTGGAGTCACATGTAGGCCAGACCGGGTAAGGATGGCAGATTTCCTTCCCTAAAGGGACATTAGTGAATCAGATGGGTTTTTCCGACAGTGGTGTCATGGTCATCAGTAGATTCAAATTCCACCATCTGCCGTGGCGGGATTCGAACTCGGGTCCCCCAGAACATTAGCTGATTTTCTGGATTAATAGTCTAGTGATAATACCACGAGGCCATTACCTCACCTCACTCCTCAAAGATTTACCCCTTATCCTCAAACTCTGACCCCTAGTTCTGGACTCCCCCACCATCGGGAACATCCTTTCTGAATCTACCCTGTCTAACCCTGTTAGAATTTTATAAGTTTCTATGAGATCCCCTCTCACTCTTCTAAATTCTAGCGAATATAATCCTAACCGACTTAGTCTCTCCTCACATGACAGAGCTGCCATCCCAGGAATCAGCCTGGTAAACCTTCGCTGCACTCCCTCTATAGCAAAGGGGGCTTAGTGGGATAAGTGCGTGGGGTTACAGGGATAGGGGCTGGGTGGGCTAGTTGCTGGTGCAGGCTCAATGGGCCGAATGGCCTCCTTCAGCATTGTAGTGGTTCTATGATTCTATGAGCAAGGACATCCTTCCTCAGATAAGGACACCAAAAAGTAAAGGCAGTAGATGTTCTTTGGACCGGCTAAATCTTTTAAATGATGTTTAAAATATGCACAGAAAATAAAATAAATAATTATTTTTTTAAATTTCTATACAACTGTGATTACATGCTGTTTATTCCATTAAAAATACTTTCATACATAACAAAGTGGGTTTGAAGTGTCTGTAATAGGTTTCAGCTGCTGTTCATTCGGATTTCATTTTAAGAAGTGTTGTTTATCTCAGTTTTAAGATAAGCAATGTTGATCCTTCGATGCAGGGTGAAATGAGTTCTACATTTCCAGTGGGAAGTATGCAACTTGGCCATTCCAAATGCTTTAGGAAAGTGTATTCCTTGTTATGACAGAGGCAGGTCTCCTGTAAGCTGATGTGAACTATCTCCCTGATAGGTGTTGCTGAATCCAGCGTAGAATGTCATGTTCCACCACTGTTGGTACTTTACACTTTTAGCTTGGCTTCTTAAAATCACTGACGTTCTTCTGAGGCTTCGACGTAGGTGCAGGAATCATGAGATGTGCAATTAATATGTCCAAAGACTCCTCTTCCCTTCCCCTCTCTCTCCTCCCCTCCCCTTCCCTTCCCCTCACCTCATTTCCTTTCCCCACTCTCCCTCCTCCCATAAGATCATAAGACATTGGAGCAGAATTAGGCCACTCGGCCCATCGAGTCTGCTCCGCCATTCAATCATGGCTGATATTTTTCTCATCCCCATTCTCCTGCCTTTTCCCCATAATCCCTGATCCCCTTATTAATCAAGAGCCTATCTATCTCTGTCTTAAAGACACTCAATGACCTGGCCTCCACAGCCTCCTGTGCCAGTGAATCCCACAGATTCACCACCCTCTGGCTGAAGAAATTCTTCCTCATCTCTGTTTTAAAGGATCGTCCCTTTAGCCTGAGGTTGTGCCCTCTGGTTCTAGTTTTTCCTATTAGTGGAAACATCCTCTCCATGTCCACTCTATCCAGGCCTCGCAGTATCCTGTAAGTTTCAATAAGATCCCCCCTCATCCTTCTAAACTCCAACGAGTACAGACCCAGAGTCCTCAACCGTTCCTCATACGACAAGCTCTTCATTCCAGGGATCATTCCTGTGAATCTCCTCTGGACCCTTTCTAAGGCCAGCGCATCCTTCCTTAGATACGGAGCTCCTTCTTTCCCCTCCCTTCCCTCCCGCTCCCCTTCCCTTCCCTCCCCCTCCCCTCCTTTCCCCTCCTCACCTCCCTCCCTCCTTCCCTTACCACCGTGTCTCCAGAAAGTCAACAGAACCGTTGTGTTCAAACCCGGGTTCAATTCTGCGCTCTAAATTCCGTATAGTTCCGCTGCAACTCTTTGATCGAGTGCACGGTGGCACGGTGGTTAGCACTGCTGCTTCACAGCGCCAGGACCCGGGTTCGATTCCCAGCTTGGGTCGCTGTCTGTGCGGGGAGTTTGCACCTTCTCCCTGTGTCTGCATGGGTTTCCTCCGGGTGCTCCACTTTCCTCCCACAGTCCGAAAGATGTGCTGGTTAGGGTGCATTGGCCGTGCTAAATTCTCCCTCAGTGTACCCGAACAGGCACCGGACTGTGGCGACTAGGGAATTTTCACAGTAACTTAATTACAGTGTTAATATAAGCCTACTTGTGATGCTGATAAATAAACTAAAACTAAACTAAAAATAGCATTTTTAAAGAAGGGTTAAAATAAGTCTCATATTCCTTTTTTTTAACCTTGATGGCAGTAACACTGGGCTTGGTACTATGTCATTGTGTCATGTTGCACAGTGAGGTTGCTGATAAATCTTGCTTTCTCACACATTGCCCTGTTTACGGTCAGTAGCAGGCGACGCAAAAGAGATTAATGCTTTGTTTTGAATTAAGGGATTAGTTCTCCCACTTTCCCAGCCCGTTCACTAAGTGTCTGGGCCATTTTACCCCTTTATATGGATGTAAAATCATTCACAACCAGCAATAGCTTACTAGCCACATAACAAATTGGAACAAACAGCCAAACAAACGACTGTATCCACCCCAACTGACCCTCTCTTTACCCCCTCAGACATCGCAACAAATCCTCCTTTGTGGCTTGCAAACCTTCTAGTCTTAACCAATTCATACCTTTTTCTAGATTTGAAAACGTTTTGTTATGTTTGAGGGTATAATAACTCCAGGAAGGAACCGTGCTTTATTGCACAAATAAAAATACACAATCACCACAAGCCTGTGGTGAATACAACAGGTCCCAACTGGGACTGAAAGGTTAATGGACCCTCTCGGGGTCTTGCTTTATATAGGGGTCGGTATACGAGCTCAACCTCGTGGGCTAATTAACAGTCCTCGGGGAGCACGTGTTCAACGTGTCTAGCTGAGAGGTCAATTAGTGACTCCTATGAGGCACATCATGGGGAGTTATCACACAGGATTAGGCCCAGATTTTAAAATATTCCATCCTCTGATTGGTCACAAAGTGTGATGGGAAGGCTGCATTTTCAACCAATTGTATTTCACCCCGGTGACGATTGGGTAGAACCAACTGCCTTCAAGCACAGGAACAGTACTATTTGTCCAGTTAAGATCTGTCAGAGCCTACAACCTGACAAGGCAACTTTTTCCTTTCTCATGAGATGGAGGTGTTGACTATCCCTAACTACCCTCCATTTCAGAGGGCAGTTGAGAGTCAACCACATTGCTGTGGCTCTGGAGTCACATGTAGGCCAGACCGGGTAAGGATGGCAGATTTCCTTCCCTAAAGGACATTCGTGATCCAGATGGGTTTTCCCGACAATCGACAATGGTTTCACGGTCATCATCACTGACACTAAATTTTTATAATTCCAAATTTATTCATTGAATTTAAGTTTCACCATCTGCCATGGTGGGATTTGAACTCATGTTCCCCCAGAGCAAAAGTTTATTTATTAGTGTCACAAGTAGGCTTACAATAACACTGCAATGAAGTTACTGTGAAAATCTCCTAGTCGCCACACTCTGGCGCCTGCTCGGGTACACTGAGGGAGAATTTAGCAAGGCCAATGCACCCTAACCAGCACGTCTTTCGGATTGTGGGAGGAAACCGGAGCACCTGGAGAGGCTGGATAGACTGGGACTTTTTTCCCTGGAGCGTAGGAGGCTTAGGGATGATTTTCTAGAGGTCTATAAAATAATGAGGGGCATAGATCAGTTAGATAGTCAACATCTTTTCCCAAAGGTAGGGGAGTCTAAAACTAGAGGTTTAAGGTGAGGGGGCAGAGATACAAATGGATCCAGAGGGGCAATTTTTTCACACAGAGGGTGGTGAGTGTCTGGAACAAGCTGCCAGAGGTAGTAGTAGAGGTGGGTACAATTTTGTCTTTTAAAAAGCATTTAGACAGTTACATGGGTAAGATGGGTATAGAGGGATATGGGCCAAATGCGGGCAATTGGGACTGGCTTAGCGGTTTAAAAAAAGGGCGGCATGGACAAATTGGGCTGAAGGGTCTGTTTCCATGCTGTAAACCTCTATGACTCTATGACACCCTGAGGGAACCCACGCAGACACGGGGAGAACGTGCAGACTCCGCACAGACAGTGACCCAAGCCAGGAATTGAACACTGTGCTACAGCGCTGCTAGCATTAGCCTGGGTCTTTGCATTACTGGTTCAGTGATATTGCCACAACACCGCCAGCTTTTCATCAGAGATGTTTTCATCCATGGCTAATTATGGATTAAGTTATATTTTGAAATATAATTCCCTGCTAAGTATGGTAAACCAATGAATCTCTGTGTAGTGTGTCACATGATTATATGGTGACACTATCAGTTGGGAGATTTCCCCTTTCTTCCATCCTGGATTGTAACTAAACACCCACCTAATAAAACACCACTAACCGGTTATTAACCCACCCTGTGGCAACATTTCCATCCTTGTATCTTTGCTGTACGAGTGAGCTGTAAAGCTCAGGAAAGATTTACCAGGATGCCGCAGGAGGGCATTAGCTATGAGGAGAGGTTGGAGAAGCTTGGTTTGTTCTCACTGGAACGACGGAGGTTGAGGGGAGACCTGATAGAAGTCTACAAGATTATGAGAGGCATGGACAGAGTGGATAGTCAGAAGCTTTTTCCCAGGCTGGAAGAGTCAATTACTAGGGGGCACAGGTTTAAGGTGTGAGGGGCAAGGTTTAAAGGAGATGTACGAGACAAGTTTTTTACACAGAGGGTGATGGGTGCCTGGAACTTGTTGCTGGGGGAGGTAGTGGAAGCAGATATGATAGTGAGTTTTAAGGGGCATCTTGACAAATACATGAATAGGATGGGAATAGAGGGATATGGTCCCTGGAAGGGTAGGGGGTTTTAGTTCAGTCGGGCAGCGTGGTCGGTGCAGGCTCAGAGGGCCGAAGGGCCTGTTCCTGTGCTGTAATTTTCTTTGTTCTTTGTCCTCAGTTGGCCGGACGGCTGGTTCGTGACGCAGAGCGACGCCAACAGCGTGGGTTCAGTTCCCGTACCAGCTGAGGTTATCCATGAAGATCCCTACCTTCTCAACTTTGCCCCCTCGCCTGAGGTGTGGTGATCCTCAGGTTAAATCACCACCAGTCAGCTCTCCCCCCTTCAAAGGGGAGAGCAGCCTATGGGTCATCTGGGACTCTGGCGACTTTACCTTTCACCTTACAGGCGAGCTGGCCGCTTTAGTGAACAACTGAACCCCTTTGCCAAGGGATGGTCACAATGTGTGTTTCGCTCACATCAGTGTAATGAGATGAGGCGATGGTACAGGAGTGTCAGAATCAGAAAGCTTTCCAGATCCTCCGATATAAACGCTTATCTCTTTTTCCATAATCTTTCTGGCAGTCAACACACTGATGTTCCATTGCGCATGTTAAAGTGCTCAATCCATTGTGGAATAACTGACAGTAGACCACTATCTAGACCAGTGACATTACTTCATACACAGAGAGAAGCACCTGTCTTCAGAGACCAATCGTGCTGTGTTTTATTTGTATTTTTTTCTTGAACACCAGTTGTCATTAGCATCGGAAAATGGAACATTTGCCTTTTTCCGATAAACCTGTCCAGTTTCAATCGTCACTTTCTGTCTTTGGCAGAAGTGTCTCTCGATCCGGCCACTTTCCAAGTTTAAATCTCTCATCCCTTCTTCTAAATCTCTCCCTGCGTGGCCTCACCCCCTCCCTGTCCCTGTGGGCCTGGATTCTCCGACCTCGTTCCCGCGTGGCTGGGATTCTCCGACCTCGTTCCCGCCTGGCTGGGATTCTCCGACCTCGTCCCCGCGTGGCTGGGATTCTCTGACCTCGTCCCCGCGTGGCTGGGATTCTCCGACCTCGTCCCCGCGTGGCTGGGATTCTCCGACCTCGTCCCCGCGTGGCTGGGATTCTCTGACCTCGTCCCCGCGTGGCTGGGATTCTCCGACCTCGTCCCCGCGTGGCTGGGATTCTCTGACCTCGTTCCCGCGTGGCTGGGATTCTCCGACCTCGTCCCCGCGTGGCTGGGATTCTCCGACCTCGTCCCCGCGTGGCTGGGATTCTCCGACCTCGTCCCCGCGTGGCTGGGATTCTCCGACCTCGTCCCCGCGTGGCTGGGATTCTCTGACCTCGTCCCCGCGTGGCTGGGATTCTCTGACCTCACCCCCGCGTGGCTGGGATTCTCCGACCTCGTCCCCGCGTGACTGGGATTCTCTGACCTCGCCCCCGCGGCTGGGATTCTCCGTTCCCGCTGCAGTGAGTGGAGTTTTGGCTGAGCGCCAAGTTCTCTGTTTTCGCTGGAAGCAGTGGTGGGGCGTGCGGGTTCGGAGAATTCCGGCTGCGATCTCCTCCAGCCCTCACAATCCTCCCAGATGTCTGCACTTCTCCAATTCTGGACTCTTGCACTCCCTGATTTTAGTCGCTCTGTCACTGGAGGCCGTGGCGACAGCTGTCTGGACCCTCAGCTCTGGCATTCCCTACCCCGACTTCTCTGCCCACCCTGCCCCCTCCACGTTAGAATGTTGCCGTGCAGAGTTTGCGTGAGATCACGCCACCCACCAGCTTTAAGAGGTGTCAACAATTATTTGCAGCAAGAAAGGAGCATTGATATGCAATCCTTACCCGTCCGGCCTACACGTGACTCCAGACCCACAGCAATGTGGTCAACTCTTAACTTCCCCTCTGAAATTTCCAAACGAGACACTCAGTTCAAGGGGCAATTAGGGATGGGCAACAAATGCTGACCTTGCCAACGATGCCCACATCCCATGAACTAATATGGTTCAATGGTTAACACTGCTGCCTCACAGCGCCAGGGACCCAGGTTCAATTCCGGCCTCGGGTCACTGTCTGTGTGGAGTCTGCACGTTCTCCCCGTGTCTGCTTGGGTTTCTTCCGGGTGAAATGGTCGAGAGCTTCAGGTTTTTAGGTGTCCAGATCACCAACAACCTGTCCTGGTCCCCCCCATGCCGACACTATAGTTAAGAAAGCCCACCAACGCCTCTACTTTCTCAGAAGACTAAGGAAATTTGGCATGTCAGCTATGACTCTCAGCAACTTTTACAGATGCACCATAGAAAGCATTCTTTCTGGTTGTATCACAGCTTGGTATGGGCTCCTGCACTGCCCAAGACCGCAAGAAACTACAAAAGGTCGTGAATGAAGCCCAATCCATCACACAAACCAGCCTCCCATCCATTGACTCTGTCTACACTTCCCGCTGCCTCGGCAAAGCAGCCAGCATAATTAAGGACCCCACGCACCCCGGACATTCTTTCTTCCACCTTCTTCCTTCGGGGAAAACGATACAAAAGTCTGAGGTCACTTACCAACTGACTCAAGAGCAGCTTCTTCCCTGCTGCTGCCAGACATTTGAATGGACCTACCTTATATTGAGTTGATCTTTCTCTACACCCTAGCTATGGTTGTAACACTACATTTTGCACTCTCTCCTTTCCTTCTCTATGAACGGTATGCTTTGTCCGTATAGCGCGCAAGAAACAATACTTTTCACTGTATACTAATACATGTGACAATAATAAATCAAATCAAATCAAATCAAGTTTTACCAATTTCAGCTTGAAATCTTCAGTCGAACCGGACCAACATTAGTTCCTGGCCTGGCACTGCCTCAGTTTAACCGTTCCTAATCCTTGCTTTCAAATCCCGGTGTGGTGATTGTCCCTTTAAGGGCAACACAGCAGAGTAAGGGTCACCTGGCTTGAGGGACCAATTGGGACTGAGAGTGGGTAATCGCCCCAGGGGATGGAGTCCTCTTTCAGGCAGGAGACACGCAGGGGACTAAGGGCAGCCGTGTGGGCGGCCAACCTCTTGTACAATTTTTCTTATTAATAAGTACCTTTTGTGTTTCGAATGAAGTGCATCTTTAAATCCTCCATGGCCTTGTCCCTTCCCATCTCTGTACAACAATCTTCCCGAGCCCTCGCACCCTCCCAGGTTTCGGCATTCCTTCAATTCTGCCCTTGTGCGGAACCCGGGTTTTAATCGGTCTAACATTAGTGGCCGTGCACTCAGTGCCTGGGGCAGTTCTTCTGAAACCTCCATGCTTCTGTACCTCCATCTTATTCAAGGTTCTTTGTAAAACCTAGCTTTCTGACTGTACTTATTGATCCCTGCTCTAGTATCTCCTCATGATGTGGAGATGTCGGCGTTGGACTGGGGTAAACACAGTAAGAAGTTTAACAACACCAGGTTAAAGTCCAACAGGTTTATTTGGTAGCAAAAGCCACACCTCACGGTATCTCCTCACGCAGCTCAGGTGTGGCAAAAGTGGCAAAAGCCACACCTCACTAGTATCTCCTCACGCAGCTCAGTGACAAATCTTTGGAAACGCGGCAGCGAGATGCGATGTTTTATTCTGTGTGAGTTTGTGTTTGCCGAACGTCCACGTTGTTTCTTCGGGAGTGCGATGGCGTCTGCAGGAAACCCATTGGGGAAGTGTGGGGAACGATGTTCTAATGGCGGCAGGGCCTGCCTCTAGGTGACGGATATTGCCGCAGTCTGGTGAGCGGATGTCTTCGTTCAGACTGTCTGGCAGCCTCGCACGCCAGGGAGCCTCCCTCACTCCCATTATCGGGCTAAGTGCTGGGTCCTGTTTGATGAGCTTGCTAATGGGCTGTACTCAGTCCTTGATGGAACAATTATGGGTCTCGGAAGAGACTCTCCTCCAGTCTCCGAGACTCCTGCGGATTGCGGAGTTTGTTCCTTGCTCTGACAGATTAATGGGTTAATGCAGTGTCTCCAGGTTTGCAAATGGGAGGAAAAGGAAGCTGGATAACTTTGATCCAAATCAAAGCATCTTCCTTAGTTTATATTGGCAAATCTCCCATGAAAACAAAAGTATGCTCAAACGTGTTCATCAAAAAAAGGGGATATATATACACGGAACTGGAATTGTCCAGAAACTGCCTGACTCTCTATCATTTAATCTCTGAACATTTCTATCTCTTCCAGCAGCCAATTCCAATCAAGGATGTTTAGTTAAGCTTAGTTTATTTGTGTCACAAGTAGGCTCGCAATGAAGTTACTGTGAAAATCCCCCAGTCGCCTCACTCCCATTCGGGTACACTGAGGGAGAATTTAGCACGGCCAATGCACCCTAACCAGCACGTCTTTTGGACCGTGGGAGGAAACCGCAGCACCCGGAGGAAACCCACGCAGACACGGGGAGAATGTGCAGACACCGCACAGACAGTGACCCGAGCCGGGAAGCGAACCCGGGTCCCTGGCGCTGTGAGGCAGCCGTGCTAACCCACTGTGCCACCATGCCGTCCCACTCACTGACTGTTACCCAAGTGTTCCTTCTGATACCGGCTGGAAGTCCCCCCCTACCGTTCACGCCCCGCCGCCAATGGGAACTTGACACTCTGCCAAATCTCCGTTGACTGCAGCGGGACTGGAGAATCCCAGCCGCAGGGCGAGGTCGGAGGATCCGGCCCAGCACATCTCCAGACACTTTTCTCCTGTTAATAGCTTGTTTTTCACGTTGAGAATTAAATCGTATCCATTTCATTCCTGATGATCAAGCTGTTTGTTACAGCGGCCCTCTCGTACCGAGGTCAGCTTCAGGGGAGTATCGGGCGGGATTTTCCGGCCTCGCTCGTCCCGAAACCGTAAAATCCCACCCGAGGTCAACGGGCCTTCCCGTTGTCCGCCCCTCGCCTGCTCCGATTCCCATGGCGGGCAGTGCGGTAAAATTGCAGCAGTTATCTTTGCAGAATAGCCTCACATCTGTAGTGGGTAAGTTGTTAGAAGGTACTCTGAGAGACAGGATCTACAGGCACTTAGAGACGCAAGGACTGATTAGGGTATTGCGTGGCTTTGTGAGTGGAAAATCATGTCTCACAAATTTGATTGAGTTTTCTGAAGGGGTAACCAAGAAGGTAGATGAAGGCCATACAGTTGATGTTGTCTACATGGACTTTAGCAAGGTCTTTGACAAGGTAGGTTGTTGCATAAGGTTAAATCTCATGGGATCCAGGGTGAGGTAGCCAATGGGATACAAAATTGGCTTAGTGACAGAAGCCAGAGGGTGGTTGTAGAGGGTTGTTTTTCAAACTGGAGGCCTGTGACCAGCGCTGTGCCTCAGGGATCAGTGCTGGGTCCACTGTTATTTGTCATTTATATTAATGATTTGGATGAGAATTTAGGGGGCATGGTTAGTAAGCTTGCAGACGACACCAAGATTGGTGGCATAGTGGACAGTGAAGAAGGTTATCTCGGATTGCAACGGGATCTTGATCCATTGGGTCAGTAGGTTGATGAATGGCAGATGGAGTTTAATTTAAATAAATGTTAGAACCATAGAAAATTACAGCTCAGAAACAGGCCTTTTGGCCCTTCTTGTCTATGCCGAACCATTTTTTGCCTAGTCCCACTGACCTGCACTTGGACCATATCCCTCCACAGCCCTCTCACCCATGAACCCGTCCAAGTTTTTCTTAAATGTTAAAAGTGACCCCGCATTTACCACTTTATCCGGCAGCTCATTCCACACTCCCACCACTCTCTGCGTGAAGAAGCCCCCCCTAATATTCCCTTTCAACTTTTCTCCTTTCACCCTTAACCCATGCCCTCTGGTTTTTTTCTCCCCTAGCCTCAGCGGAAAAAGCCTGCTTGCATTCACTCTTATCTATACCCATCAAAATCTTATACACCTCTATCAAATCTCCCCTCAATCTTCTACGCTCCAGGGAATAAAGTCCCAACCTATTCAATCTCTCTCTGTAACTCAGCTTCTCAAGTCCCGGCAACATCCTTGTGAACCTTCTCTGCACTCTTTCAACCTTATTTACATCCTTCCTGTAACTAGGTGACCAAAACTGTACACAATGCTCTAAATTCGGCCTCACCAATGCCTTATATAACCTTACCATAACACTCCAACTTTTATACTTGATACTCCGATTTATAAAGGCCAATGTACCAAAGGCACTCTTTACGACCCTATCCACCTGTGACGTCACTTTTAGGGAACTCTGTACCTGTATTCCCAGATCCCTCTGTTCAACTGCACTCTTCAGAGTCCTACCATTTACCCTGTACTTCTACTTTGGTTTGTCCTTCCAATGACCAATATCTCACACTTGTCTGTGTTAAATTCCATTTGCCATTTTTCAGCCCATTTTTCTAGTTGGTCCAAATCCCTCTGCAAGCTTTGAAAACCTTCCTCACTGTCCACTACACCTCCAATCTTTGTATCATCAGCAAACTTGCTGATCCAATTTACCACATTATCATCCAGATCATTGATATAGATGACAAACAACAATGGACCCAACACCGATCCCTGCGGCACACCACTAGTCACAGGCCTCCACTCAGAGAAGCAATCCTCCACAACCACTCTCTGGCTTCTTCCATTGAGCCAATGTCTAATCCAATTTACTACCTCCCCATGTATACCTAGCGACTGAACCTTCCTAACTAACCTCTCATGAGGGACCTTGTTAGGTGATGCATTCTGGTAGATCGCAGCAGGGCAGGACTTACTCAGTAGGGTGTTGGGGAGAGTTATAGAACAAAGAGATAGAACATAGAGGTCTATAAAATAATGAAGGGCATAGATCAGCTAGATAGTCAACATCTTTTCCCAAAAGTAGAGCAGTCTAAAACTAGAGGGCATAGGTTTAAGGTGAGAGGGGAGAGATACAAAAAGGTCCAGAGGGGCAATTTTTTCACACAGAGGGTGGTGAGTGTCTGGAACAAGCTGCCAGAGGCAGTAGTAGAAGCGGGTACAATTTTGTCTTTTAAAAAACATTTAGACTGTTACATGGGTAAGATGCGTACAGAGGGATATGGGCCAAACATGGGGAATTGGGACTAGCTATGGGGTTTAAAAAAAGGACGGCATGGATAAGTTGGGCCGGAGGGCCTGTTTCCAAGCTGTAAACCTCTATGATTCTTTAATAGGAGGACGGGTTGAAGGATATAGATGACCGAATATCAGCTTAAATGTTCATGGTGTGTAACTTGAAGCATGACTAACTGACCCAGAGCCAATCTGATTCCCAAGACCAAATACAGATTTATTGCCATATGACAATTCTACAATGGTCATTTGTCAAAGCTGCATGCATTAAATAACTATTAAAGTAAATTTACTATTATAGAAACATAGAAAATAGGAGCAGGATTAGGCCATTCAGCCCTTTGAGCTGGCTCCCCCCCCCTTCAATATGATCATCCCCTATCTCAACTCCATAAGCTAATGATCTCCCCACACAGTAATTAGCACTGCTGTCTCACAAAATCAAATTAAATCAAATCAGATCAAGTCAACTCAACTCAAATCAACTCAACTCAAATCAACTCAACTCAAATCAAAACTCAACTCAAATCAACTCAACTCAAATCAAATCAACTCAACTCAAATCAACTCAACTCAAATCAACTCAACTCAAATCAACTCAACTCAAATCAACTCAACTCAAATCAACTCAACTCTAATCAAATCAAATCAACTCAACTCAAATCAACTCAAATCAACTCAAATCAAATCAAATCAACTCAACTCAACTCAACTCAACTCAAATCAACTCAAATCAACTCAACTCAAATCAACTCAAATCAACTCAACTCAAATCAACTCAAATCAAATCAACTCAACTCCACTCTAATCAACTCTAATCAACTCTAATCAACTCAACTCAAATCAACTCAACTCAACTCTAATCTAATCAACTCAAATCAAATCAAATCAACTCAACTCAATTCTACTCAACTCTACTCTATTCAAATCAACTAAACTCAAATCAACTAAACTCAAATCAACTCATCTCAACTCAAATCAATCTCTATTTTTATCCTTCATAAACTGCTACATCCACCCGAAGGATCAGATGTTTTATCTGAAAGATGGCACTTCTGCCAGTGCAGCACCCCCTCAGCACTGGCACACATTGTGTGCTCAAAGCCCAGGCAGTGGGGCTTAAATTCACCACTTCTGACTCGGAGTGCTGCCAGTTGAGTCATCGCTGGCCACGAAGCATTTATTAGCAATGAAAATATTAATAGTAACATTGCTTTTTATAGCTGTGCCTTTCCTGAGGAATTAGCTTTAATTTTCACAGCAAATGATCAGTATGATACCACGATGTAATTCTTGTGGCATTCAGTGTACTTGCAGTGAAGCGTTGCCGGGAATTATGTATTACACTTAGCAGACGCTAATGAAGCGATTGTGGTTAAAGGGGTGGGGGGTCTGATACTCAGAGTACATTTCCACATTACTGAGAGCCAATTCAATGTCTCACTTTGCACTAGAACAATGCGATTTGACATGGATCATCTGCTAACATTGCTTTACAAGGTCACATGGCTACACAAAGCATTCTAATTACTTATAACGTCGGGTGATCAGAAAGACTGCACACAGAGTGAAGAGCAAATCCTGGAATAACGTACTGTGGCTGGAATGTTACCGCCCGCCTGCCACGGGAATGAGAGCGGGCGAGGGGCGGACAATGGGAAAGGTTTGTTGATCTCGGGCGGGATTTTACGGTTTTGGGACGAGCGAGTCTGTAAAATCCCGCCCTGTAATTATTGGATCACCGGAATGGAAACTTCCACTAGTGTAGGGGGTTGGCCCACTAAACCTTTCAGCTCTTGGCTATGTGAGGAGCAGATTGATGAGGTAGGGACCCTTCTCTTTATTGGCTCCAAAGGATCCGGCACCATCGCTGCTTGAAGAGGAAGACTTGCATTTATGTAGCACCTGCCACGACCCCAGGATGCCTGAAAGCACTTGACAGACAATAAAGTTGTTTTGAAGTATATGAAATGGGCAGCACGGTGTCACAGTGGTTAGCACTGCTGCCTCACAGCGCCAGGGACCCAGGTTCGATTCCCGGCTTGGGTCACTGTCTGTGCGGAGTCTGCACGTTCTCCCCGTGTCTGCGTGGGTTTCCTCCGGGTGCTCCAGTTTCCTCCCACAGTCCGAAAGACGTGCTGGTTAGGGTGCATTGGCCATGCTAAATTCTCCCTCAGTGTACCCGAACAGGCGCCGGAGTGTGGCAACTAGGAGATTTTCACAGTAACTTCATTACAGTGTTAATGTCAGCCTACCTGTGACTTACTTGTAACTAATAAACTTTAAAAAATCTTTGGACACTAAGGGGCAATTTAGCATGACCAATTCACCTAACCTACACATCTTTGGACACTAAGGGATAATTTAACATGGCCAATCCACCTAACCAGCACATCTTTGGACAATAAGGAGTAATTTAGCATGGCCAATCCACCTAACCTACACATCTTTGCACAATCAGGGTCAATTTAGCATGGCCAAACCACGTAACTTGCACATCTCTGAACTGTAGGAGGAAACCCACGCAGGCATGAGGAGAGCGTGCAGACGGTGACCCAAGCCAGGGATTGAACCCGGGTCCCTGGCGCTGTGTGGCCAGCAGTGCTGACCACTGTGCCACCATACCGGCCCTACAAAACAATGGACCAACAAGCAATATTCGGGACATCATAATTTTCTACTGACTACCAGAAATCGGGTCACTGTGATGGGCTGATTTGAGAAAAGCCGAATGAATGAATGATGGATAATATCTCTATCCATCAGAGGCAGAGCTAAGGGTGGTGATGCTGTGAATGTGATGATTGAAGGCACACTGCTGACTGTATTGACTGAGGCTGATATAAGATACCCTCGGAATCAGCAGGGAAGTATTATACTTGCTGTGAGCTTGAAAGGTTCCATCCGTTTCTGAAGGGTTGCATCATTATTGGTGAAAAGCACTCAGTCTAATTGTTTGATTTATGAATGACCATCCTTTGTGATCACAGAAAGGGGTGACGCATAATTCTGTCCGACACACAAGATACACTAACGTCTGCCATCCATGTGCAATTGAAGATTCTGGGCTAAATATAACACAGTGAAGCTGAGGAGTATATTCAGACAAGGGCGCTGCCTTTTAGATTCCCAGTCACTCGACTGTTGTGCGTAATTTTCCCAATGTCGATTTGCTGCTCCAAGGTTCAGGACTAGACATCGGTCTCATAAACCGGGCGCTAAGAGATGAAATAAAACAGAATGATGCCTCTAGCATTTTTCTGTTCTTGTTTGAGATTTTCGGCATCTCCAGTATTTTTGCTTTGGCAGTGAGAGAGAAAAGGGCCGCAGAGGAATAGACCCCACGCAATACCAATTGGCTCTTTGGGCAAATCTGGGGATAATGGAAGTGAGTTAATTATAACTGGAGATGTCTTCGACAAATGGAGTTAGATTGTAATCCCAGTGTTTGTGTAAAGGAGTGGTGTATCCTAGCCCTGCGAGGCACAGAGAAAATGCTCAAAGGAAGCCACAGGATGTTTAACTTCAGATAGGAACCCAAATCACTAACAAAATTACTGGAATCTCATCCTGGAACACATTTAACACAGGGAATTGACACCAATGTTTTTATTCGTTGACAGGATGTGGGCGTCGCTGGCAAGACCCAACATTTGCTGCCCATCCCTAATTAGAATCCCTACAGTGCAGAAGGAGGCCATTCGGCCCATCGAGTCTGCACCGACCACAATCCCATCCAGGCCCTATCCCCATAACCCCATGCGTTTACCCTAGCTGGTCCCCCTGACACTAAGGGGCAATTTAGCACGGCCAATCCACCTAACCCCGCACGTCTTTCGGACTGTGGGAGGGAACGGAGCACCCGGAGGAAACCCATGCAGACACGGGGAGAACATGCAGACTCCACACAGAGAGTGACCTCCACAGACATGGGGAGAACATGCAGACTCTGCACAGACAGTGACCCACACAGACATGGGGAGAACATTCAGACTCTGCACAGACAGTGACCCACACAGACATGGGGAGAACATGCAGACTCTGTACAGACAGTGACCCACACAGACATGGGGAGAACATGCAGACTCCACACAGAGAGTGACCCCCACAGACATGGGGAGAATGTGCAGACTCCGCACAGGCAGTGACCCACACAGACACGGGGAGAAGGTGCAGACTGCACTCAGACAGTGACCCACACAGACATGGGGAGAACGTGCAGACTCTGCACAGGCAGTGACCCACCCAGACACGGGGAGAATGTGCAGACTCCACTCAGACAGTGACCCATGCAGACATGGGGAGAACGCGCAGACTCCGCACAGACAGTGACCCACGCAGACACGGGGAGAACGCGCAGACTCTGCACAGACAGTGACCCACATAGACATGGGGAGAACATGCAGACTCTGCACAGACAGTGACCCACACAGACACGGGGAGAAGGTGCAGACTCCGCACAGGCAGTGACCCGAGGCCGGAATCGAACCTGGGTCCCTCGCGCTGTGAGGCAACAGTGCTAATCACTGCGCCACTGTGCAATGTCTAGGGAAGGAGGCACACCATTCATGGATGCTTCTTACTGCAGCAAGCACCAAGGTTACCGTTTGGTGACGGTCCCTTAACAATCGGTATGAATTAGCTTGGCCGGGAAACTGGTGGGATGATTAGAAGTTCAGCAAACCAGGGTTTGTGAGTGAGGATGGAACTGCTGAAGGCGGTTTTATGGAAAGTTGGAATAAGGTTCAATAAACATTTTTCATTCTCATGGCTGATCCTAAAAGTAAAGTTTATTTATTAGTCACAAGTAGGCTTACAGTAAGGCTGCAATGAAGTTACTGTGAAATTCCCCAGTCGCCACACTCCGGCGCCTGATTGTGTAGACCAAGGGAGAATTTAGCACGGCCAGTGTGCACCCTAACCAGCACGTCTTTCGGACTGTGGGAGGAAATTGGAGCACCTGGAGGAAACCCACGCAGACACGGGGAGAACATGCAGACTCCACACAGACAGTGACCCAAGCCGGGAATCGAACCCGGGTCCCTGGTGCTGTGAGGCAACAGTGCTAACCACCATGCCACTGTGCCGGTCCTCTCAGTCCCACACTCTCCCCATACCCCTTGGTTTAAGAACAATGTGTGTTCCTGAGGTTTCTTGGTAACTACTGATTGTTGTAGATCTGTTATGGGTCTATCTGATGTTTGGAAAGCAAGCCTAATTAAAGAAAGATTGGAGCTTCAGATTTGTACATATTTGATTGATTATAAATGTGTGTGGAATGGCGATTACGCAGCAAAGAAATGCCATGGGATAAAGGTTATCAGAATGAGAATCACTCGCTGATTTCTAGAAGGGGGAGAAATGTGCAGAATTCAATTCCAGCTCTGTGGGGTGAACCGGAGAAAGCAGATAAACAACAAACATTGTAAATTCCAGAGACATCAAATTAAACCAGAGCCAGACCGTGAGCGTCTGAAAGGAGAAAGATTGACGTCACATTGTTGGAAGTTTCTTTATCCGAGTTACACTCACAGTGAGTCCCCAAGGTTACCTCTGACAGCAGCTCCCAAACCCCCAACCTCGGCCCCCAGGGCAGGAGCCGCAGGGATACAAGCAGACTACCAGTAGCTATTCCCCTGGGAGTCACACCCCGCAAATGTATCATAGAAAGCATCCTTTCCGCACGTATCACAGCTTGGTATCGCTCCTGCTCTGACCAAGACAGCAAGAAACGACAAAGGGTTGTGAATGTAGCCCAATCCATCACGCAAACCAGCCTCCCATCCATTGACTCTGTCTACACTTCCTGCTGCCTCGGCAAAGCAGCCAGCATAATTAAGGACCCCACGCACCACGGACATTCTCTCTTCCACCTTCTTCGTTCGGGAAAAAGATGCAAAAGTCTGAGGTCACGTACCAACCGACTCAAGAACAGCTTCTTCCCTGCTGCTGTCAGACTTTTGAGGAGACTTACCTCATATTAAGTTGATCTTTCTCTACACCCGAGCCATGACTGTAAAAGCACATTCCGCACCCTCTCATTTTTCTTCTCCCCTATGTACTCTATGAACGGTATGCTTTGACTGTATAGCGCGCAAGAAACAATACTTTGCATGGTATCATAGAATCCTTACAGTGCAGAAGGAGGCCATTCAGCCCATCAAGTCTGCACTGACAACAATCCCAGCCAGATCCTATCCCCGTAACCCCATGCATTTACCCTAGCTAGTCCCCCTGACACTAAGGGGCAATTTAGCACGGCCAATCCACCTAACCCGCACATCTTTGGACTGTGGGAGGAAACCGGAGCACCCGGAGGAGCAGACACGGGGGAGAACGTGCAGACTCCGCACAGACAGTGACCCGAGCTGGGAATTGAACCCGGGTCCCTGGCGCTGTGAAGCAGCGGTGCTAACCCACTGTGCCCCTGTTTCCTCAAAGGGTAAACCAGTGACTTCATTAAAAAAAACATAACTTGTCTATATTTGCAGTAATAATATTTGTCCATATTTGTGATAGTTCGGACATAACATTCATTAAAGTTGTTTAGTTTAATTCCCCACGCTAATGTACACAAAGATGTCAATCACTCTTCAGTGTTCCAATTGATCCAAGGCAGACAGTTGGACTTCTTCCAATATATAAACCAAAATCTCAAAGCTCAAGGCATGCTACTCATTTATGTCACACACTGTGCAGTAACATGAGGGATTTGTTTCCCAATGTCTCTTCCTAGTTTTAAGAATAAGTTAAAGAATGTTATGCACAGGGTACAAAGTAAAACAGCAGCCATGTGGCAGCACCCGAATTACATCACCGTCAAATCATGTACTCAGCTCTTAAAGCAACCTGCCACCCTTTTAAATATATATTTTCAACAGTGTCTCTGTTCATCTCAGCCTTGAAGCACTGCCAGGGGAATGATGGCCGCGCTTTTCTGGTCCCTCCCGTGGTGGGATCTTCTCGAAGTCAATGGTCGTTTGAATGGCTTACTGCATTACCTGGCCCACTCGCGCCCCCACCCTGCTGTGACAGCACTGGACAGTGAAACTTCAGATACACTCCCCGGGGATCCCATCTCTGTTAAAAATGTATTTGCATCTTAGTCCTTGTCCGCAGAAGAACTTTTTACCCTTTCCCCTTCCTCTGTGCCTTTTGGTTGCGAACGGGAAGGATGGGGTTTGGTGTGAGGAGGCGGGAGGTAGGGGTGAGAAAGAGGGAGGGTTTGAGGAGGAGGGTGATGGAGATGAGGAGAATGGAGGGTTGGGGAGGAGGGGGGGGTGGGGTGAGGAGGAGGTGGATGTTTGAGGAGGAGGGAGATGGGGACAGCTGTAAACACTACCCAACACTCCCCGTGGATGACCCGTGACCTGTGACCTGTGCATACCAACACATTCTCTGTGAACTGCCATATTTTGATTTTCTGGCTATGTGCGATCCTTCTGCTATCTGTCAGAATATGTATCTGTCCAAATGCCTTTTAAATGTTGCCAATGTCCCTGCCTCAACCACTTCTTCCGGCAGCTCATTCCACATATGTACCACCCCCCTCTGTAAAAACGTTGCCCCTTGTGGTGAACCATTGTTGGTTCCCACCAGGTAGTGCTGAGCCATGGTCTGGCCAGTACTATGAGTCTGTATATATGTTACTGTTGGGGTTAGGGTTGGGCTGTTCTACCTGTTAATATAGTTGTTATGGTACACCCCAGTCGGCTCCGCCTCCTGGGAGAGGTATAAAGGTCACTGCTCTGCCTGGTGACCCTTTAGTCTGGGATCGTATACTGTATATGGTAGCTCTGTTATTGTTGGCAATAAAAGCCTTTATTTCCCGAGTACATCACGCCTCTCGTGTGTTATATCGCACATCACCCCTCAGGTTCCCATTAATTCTTTCCCCTCTTAACTTAAACCTATGCCCTCTAGTTCTCGATTCCCCAACCCTGGGAAAAAGACTGAGTGCATTCACCCTATCCATCCCTCTCATGATCTAATAACATTTCTATAAGATCATCCTTCAGTCTCCTACGCTCCAAAGAGAAAAGTCCCAGCCTGTCCAATCTCTCCCTATCACTCAGTCCCTTGAGTCTTGGCAACACCCTTGTAAATCTCTTCTGCACTCTCTCCAGTTTAATAACATCTTTCCCATAGCAAGGCGACCAAATCAGTAAGGATAGGCAACAACACCTCCTCCATGATCATCCTCAACACCGGTGCCCCACAAGGCTATGTTCTCAGCCCCCTACTATACTCCTTATACACCTATGACTGTGCAGCCAAATTCCCCTCCAATTCGATTTTCAAGTTTGCTGACGACACCACTGTAGTGGGTCGGATCTCAAACAATGACGAGACAGAGTACAGGAATGAGATAGAGAATCTGGTGAACTGGTGCAGCAACAATAATCTCTCAATGTCAACAAAATGAAGGAGATTGTCATCGGCTTCAGGAAGCGTAAAGGAGAACATGCCCCTGTCTACATCAACGGGGACGAAGTAGAAAGGGTCGAGAGCTTCAAGTTTTTAGGTGTCCAAATCACCAACAACCTGTCCTTGTCCCTCCATGCCGACACTATAGTTAAGAAAGCCCACCAATGCCTCTACTTTCTCAGAAGACTAAGGAAATTTGGCATGTCAGTTACGACTCTCACCAACTTTTACAGATGCGCCATAGAAAGCATTCTTTCTGGTTGTAACGTAGCTTGGTATGGTCCTTAATTATGCTGGCTGTTTTTCCGAGGCAGCGGGAAGTGTAGACAAAGTCAATGGATGGGAGGCTGTTTTGCGTGATGGATTGGGCTACATTCACAACATTTTGTAGTTTCTTGCGGTCGTGAACAGAGCAGGAGGCATACCAAGCTGTGATACAACCAGAAAGAATGCTTTCTATGGTGCATCTGTAAAGGTTGGTGAGAGTCGTAGCTGACATGCCAAATTTCCTTAGTCTTCTGAGAAAGTAGAGGCGTTGGTGGGCTTTCTTAACTATAGTGTCGGCATGGGGGGGACCAGGACAGGTTGTTGGTGATCTAGACACCTAAAACCCTGGAGCTCTCGACCCTTTCTACTTCGTCCCCGTTGATATAGACAGGGGCATCTTTTCCTTTCCGCTTCCTGAAGTCGATGACAATCTCCTTTGTTTTGTTGACATTGAGGGAGAGATTATTGTTGCCGCACCAGTTCACCAGATTCTCTATCTCATTCCTGTACTCTGTCTCGTCATTGTTTGAGATCCGACCCACTATGATGGTGTCATCAGCAAACTTGCAAATCGTATTGGAGGGGAATTTGGCCGCACAGTCATAGGTGTATAAGGAGTATAGTAGGGGGCTGAGAACACAGCCTTCTGGGACACCGGTGTTGAGGATGATCGTGGATGAGGTGTTGTTGTCTATCCTTACTGATTGTGGTCTGTGAGTTAGGAAGTTCAGGATCCAGTCACAGAGGGAGGTGCCGAGGCCCAGGCCACGGAGTTTGGAGATGAGTTTCGTGGGAATGATGATGTTGAAGGCTGAGCTGCAGTCAATAAATAGGAGTCTGACATAGGTGTCTTTGTTACCTAGATGTTCCAGGGTTGAGTGCAGGGCCAGGGAGATGGCGTCTGCTGTGGACCTGTTGTGGCGGTAGGCAAACTGTAGTGCATCCAAGTAGTCCAGGAGGCTGGAATTGATTCGTGCTCTGTTAACTCTCTGTTAGTTGAGGTTTCCACAGTGCAAAAGGAGGCCATTCAGATATAATTAATGTAGGTCCATCAGGCCTACATCGACAACAATCCCACCCAGGCCCTATCTCCGTAACCCTACTTATTTACCCTGCTGATCCCCCTGACATTAAGGGGCAACTTAGCACGGCCAATGCACCTAACCCGCACATTTTTGGAGTGTGGGAGGAAACTGGAGCACCCGGAGGAAACCCACGCAGACACGGGGGAGAATGAGTGGAACATAAGAAGAAAACAAAAAGCTGTGTTTAATCACCCTCGTGAAACAGCATGACGTCCAAAGGAAAGGAAAGATTAATTCTCATAAACGGTTTGAAAAAATATTGTCAAGAAGCATGCTTCTCCTAATATATGATGCCATTTTACGGGCTGTTGCTGAAAGTATTGGGTCAAATATTTATTCAAAAGTAGTTATCATGATTCAATAAATACTACTATCTTTGTTAGCCTTTAACTTTTCTTTCTTATCGAATTACATGACTGTATACAAAGTATGGAGACATATTTGGCTAACATGATTCAGATAAATGAAAGGATCTAATCCCAATTCCCATGTTCCAGCTCACAGCCAATCACCTCCAGACCTCCATTTAAATCTTCCACTTGGTTGCACTGTGGAATGACTAAACACGGCCTTTGTTTCTTTATCACCTTGGACCACATTCAACCATCCAAAAAATGCTTAATGGCCAAATTTGACTACTTTTGAAGTGCCGTCACTGTTGTAGTGTAGGGCACCCTGCAACCAATGTGTGCACAGCAAGATCCCGCAACCACCAGTGTGATAAGGCAGATAACCTGTGTAGCAATATGGTTCTTTAGATATCTCAATGAGAAGATCACTAGACTTGTGAACCACCAATCCCTAGCCTTTAACTATTTACAGACTGCAGGTTACTACCATTCATGGTGCTGCTTCCAGGCTGTTCTCCCGAGACTATTCTCTGAACCTCTTACCATGGGACCCCAAACATCATACCGCAGGCAGTGCCAGTCTCTAGTCCCATGTTAACCCTTGCTCTGCCGAGCACCTCTACATTACGGTGGCACGTGGCACAGTGGTTATCACTGCTGCCTCACAGCGCCAGGGGACCCAGCCTTAGGTCACTGTCTGTGTGGAGTTTGCACGTTCTCCCTGTGTCTGCGTGGGTTTCCTCCGGGTGCTCCGGTTTCCTCCCACACGCCAAAGACGCGCGGGTTAGGTGGATTGGCCATGCTAACTTGACCCTTAGTGCCAGGGGGACTAGCTAGGGTAAATACGTAGGGGTTACGGGGATAGGGCCTGTGTAGGATCGTTGTTGATGCAGGCTTGATGGGCTGAATGGCCTCCTTCTGCACTGTAGAGATTCTATGATTATGCGCATACAGGCACAGGACACAACAATATCTCTAAGTGATGCTGCCTGAGGGATAAACATTGGCTAAGACACCCGGGGAAAACTCCTTCACCCTTCTTCAAATAGTGCATTGTGATCTCTTCCTTTCACCCGCGAGTGCAGATGGAACCTCTCATCCGAAAGGCAGCTCTCCCTCAGTACCCACGCTGGGCGTGTCCGCCTGGATGCTGCGTTTGAGCCTCTGGAGGGAGAACCCACAACCTTCTGATGGGTATCAGTGGCTACCCTGTGGACTACATTTTCGGAAGAGTCTCAGTCACTCGTACACGCGCTGCTGGATCTGTGATTGCGACGACGGGCTTAATTTTGTTTACTAGACGTGTCTTTCTTCTGAAAAGATGGAGAGCTGATAATCTTCTACCTCTCATAATCGCCAGTGATTCAAATCGCGCATACGGGAGAATTTGCAGATGTATCAAGGGAGAAGGTTTTTCGAAATAGCAGTTCAGAGGCAGAACGAGTCTTTCTAAATGTTTATGTTGCTCAATGGCCATGATGTTTGCTGTTTATTTTGGAAATGGTTCTGAGCTACGTGTTTATAATCCCTTTAGTCCTGGGAGGCTGTACAAAAAATGGCAGCACTCTGCTGATTTTGGGTGCTTACATCACCGATATCCTTACAAACATCCCCTAACCTATCCAAATTCAGAATCAAAATTTTATCTGGAGCGTGCGAATTGATGTATCTTGCAAGAAAGTTTGATGTCTTAAAGTTTAAAGTAAAAGTTTAAAGTTTAAAGTTGAAGTAAAAGTTTAAAGTAAAAGTTTAAAGTTAAAGTTTAAAGTTAAAGTAAAAGTTTAAAGTAAAAGTTTAAAGTTTAAAGTTAAAGTTTAAAGTAAAAGTTAAAGTAAAAGTTTAAAGTAAAAGTTTAAAGTTTAAAGTTAAAGTTTAAAGTTAAAGTAAAAGTTTAAAGTTAAAGTTTAAAGTTTAAAGTTTAAAGTTAAAGTTAAAGTTAAAGTTCCTGCAATGAAGTTACTGTGAAAATCCCCCAGTCACCACACTCTGGCGCCTGTTCGGGTACACTGAGGGAGAATTTAGCACGGCCAATGCATCTTTCAGACTGTGGGAGGAAACCGGAGCACCCAGAGGATAGAGAGAAAGAGGCAGTGTGAATGAATTGGTCTTTTCAATGGGGCACAGAATCATAGAAACCTGGTGATTCTCACCCACACAAGTTGCTGAAGGTAAGTATTTTTTATTCATTCGTGGGATAGGAATTTCCCCTTCCCCCCATATGCCTTGATCCCTTTAGCCCCAAGAGCTATATCTTCTTGAAAACACACAACCTTTTGGCCTCAACTACTTTCTGTGGTAGTGAATTCCACACCTTCACCACTCTCTGGGTGAAGAGGTTTCTCCTCATCTCAGTCCTAAAAGGTTTACCCCTTATCCTCAAGCTATGACCCCTAGTTTTATTTAGTCATTCCTGGGTTATGGGCTGGCCAGCATTTATTGCCCAATGCCCTTGGAGGGCATTGCTGTGGCTCTGGAGTCACATGTAGGCCAGACCGGGTAAGGATGACAGATTTCCTTCCCTAAAGGACATTAGTGAACCAGATGGGTTTTTCCGACAATCGACATGGTTTCATGGTGATCAGTAGATTCTTAATTCCAGATATTATTTATTGAATGCAAATTCCACCATCTGCCGTGGCGGGATTCGAACCCGGGTCCCCAGAACATTAGCTAAGTTTCTGGATTAATAGTCCAGCGATAATACCACTAGGCCAACTAGTTAAACAAGGTCCTCCACCAGGTTCCTCATGAAAGGTGGCTTGCAAAAAGACCACACGACGCTGTTTCAGAGAGGACCAGGGGGAGGAGTTCTCCCCGGTTCCTGTCCAACATTCACCCCTCAAACAACATCATTATTAAACACTGTGTGGTGGACCTCAGTTGTGCCTTTGTCCTATATGGACCACCGCTGTGTGTGCTTGTCATACCTGGACACATCCCCTTCCAGTTTGGTTCCTCCCCTCGGCACCTAGTATAAAGGTGGCTGTCTCCTCCCCCTTGTTCAGTCCAGGTCGGTTATTTGTTGGGATCTGCTCCTGATTCTGTTGTGAATAAAAGCCTACACTTGTATTGGCACACCGGTAGTCTTTTGCCTTATTGATAGCTCATCACACTGCTGAAGAGTCATCCAGACTCGAAAGATTGGCCTGAATTCTCCAGCCGTTCACGCCAATGGGATTCTCTGGTCCCGCTGCAGTGAATGGAGATTTGGGTGAGTGCCAGATCCTCCGTATTCACTTGCAGTGGCAGTGGGCCTGAACGGCAGGGGAGCTCTGGCCATTAGCTGAGAACTTCCAGCGTTTTCTGTCTTTTTTTTCCGATTCCAGCATCCGCAGTGATTCACTTTATCCTTATTACCCTGTTTTGTGTGTGGGATCTTGCTGTGCGCCAACTGGCCGCTGCATTTCCCGTGTTAGGAGTGCATTGAAAAGTATCGCTGGAGATGAAAATTGCTCTGGAATTGCACATTCCTTCTCTTAGACTCAAGAACTTAAATTTTGATTAAAAAGCTTCACTTTGATGAGTTCAATCTTTTACCCACAGCGACACAGAGCCTGTCCAAGTTTCACTCGACGACACTAGCATTCCCATGAGCACATGAGGAGGGAGCCAGATTGAGGGATTTTGCAATGTCAGACCCCAAAAAGGCAAGCTGTTTTTAGGCTGCGTCATTGTTTCTTAGGAACTGTGTCCGTCGTGGGAGGACTTGCCTCGATTCCTTGAAACTCAATTATTGGAATTCCTTCAAACGATGCTTTGAACTAGACATCTGAAAGACCCAACACAACAAGAGCTCTTCAATTGGAAGCGTTGAATGGGTGAAAGGGCATAACGCAACCTTTTCCCCTTCACTCAATAGTAATTCCATAATTGTGAGAGTTCTAGATGGAATTCCCACAGTGCAGAGGGTGGTCCATTGAGTATGCACAGACTTGACAACAAAGCATCCCACCCAAGCCCTATCCCCGTATCCCCACATACTTACCCCACTAACCCCCCTAATCCTGGGACACTAAGTGGCAAATTAGCATGGCCAGTCCACCTAACCGAAAATTAAATTATTTGGACTGTGGGAGGAAACCGGAGCACCCGGAGGAAACCCACGCAGACACGGGGAGAATGTGCAAATTCCACACAGACAGTGACCCAAGGCCGGGAATCGAACCCGGGTCTCTGGTGCTGTGAGGCAGCAGTGCTAACCACTGTGCGCCGGGCCGTCCTCCACTGTGCCATCGTTGGATGTTGGACTTTAACTTGGTGTTGTGAGACATCTTACTGTAAAAGAACCAGGCTGGTTCATCCAACAAGGATCATAGAATCCTACAGTGCAGAACCATTCGACCCATCGAGTCTGCACCAACAACAATTCCACCCAGGCCCTCTCCCTGTAACCCCATGTATTTACCCTGCTAATTCCCCTGACACTAAGGGACAAATCAACATGGGCAGGCAACCTAACCCACACATCTTTGGATTGTGGGAGGAAACCGGAGCACCCGGAGGAAACCCACGCAGACATGGGGAGAATGTGCAAACTCCACACAGACAGTGACCCAAGCTAGGAATCGAACCCGGGTCCCTGGCACTGTGAGGCAGCAGTGCTAACCACTGTGTCAACGTGCCAGGATGAAAATTTCTCACAAGAAGAAGTCCAAGGCGATGGATGAATTAATCAACGTCACAACGTCTTGACGCAGAGCTGGTGGAGAGAAAGACGAATGGGGTAAAGAGAGTTGGGTTTTATTTTCCAGAAAATTCTACGTGTCTGGGGTTAAAGACCTAGAAATTCCATTCATTATTACAGCATCTTAAATTCAGGTCTCTACAGGAAACGTGGAAGCTCAGACACACAATCCCGGCCTTGCTGGCGAATCCCTGTTCTGGGAATGAATCCAGCCTGGTTCTTTTACAGTAAGAAGTCTCACAACACCAGGTTAAAGTCCAACAGGTTTATTTGGAATCACGAGCTTTCGGAGCGCTGCTCCTTCACCAGGTGAGTGGAGAGTTGGGTTCACAAACAGGGAATATATAGACAGAGACATAATTACAAGATAATGGTTGGAATGCGAGTCTTTACAGGTAATCAAGTCTTTACAGGTACAGACAGTGCGAGTGGAGAGAGGGATAATCGCAGGTTAAAGATGTGTGAATTGTCTTAAACCAGGACATTTAGTAGGATTTTACAAGCCCAGGCCAAATGGTGAGGGTTACATGTAGTGGGACATGAACCCAAGATCCCGGTTGAGGCCGTCCCCATGTGTGCAGAACTTGGTTATCAGCTTCTGCTCAGTGACTCTGCGTTGTGTATCTTGAAGGCCGCCTTGGAGAACGCTTACCCGAAGATCAGAGGCTGAATGCCTGTGACCGCTGAGGTATTCCTGTGGGGGACAGGAAGGGAACACTCCTGCCTGGCGATTGTCATGCGGTGACCATTCATCCATTGTCGTAGTATCTGCATGATCTCGCTACATCATGCTCCTTTTACAAGCTTGAATTAACTTGGCGTTTGATGTTGTTTTGAATTTTTCAAGTGACATGACCTTTGTCTAATGCTAAGTAATTTACCCCTTTTTCAGATCCTGTAACAGCAAGTTAATCCTCATCAACTGGCCCGTTTGTGAAGAGTTTGATGTCATTTTAACATTTCAACTCTTCTTTTCATTCTATTGTCATTTTTTTTGGCTTGTCTACAGAGGGAATAAAGTCTCTTCTCCAGCCTGTCCCCTCGCTGGTTCACAGACCTTCTCTCCCAGATGTTGTTTGAAGTGCTCCGATGTTCCACTCTCACGTTTCCAGCATTCAGTTCCTAATCCACATGTTTCTATTATTGCCACTGTCCTCAGGACAATGTGCGTGATCCTTTTCTGGGTCTGTTCAGTAGCAGAACTCAGACGTTCCTCTTGCTTCCCTGTCTATCCTTCGAAACATAGAAACTAGAAGCAGGAGGAGGCCATTTGGCCCTTCGAGCCTGCTCCGCCATTCATTTTGATCATGGCTGATCATCAAATTCAATATCCTGATTCCCCCCCCTTCCCACCATATCCCTTGATCCCTTTAGCCCCAAGAACTATATCTAATTTCTTCTTGAAATCACACAATATTTTGGCCTCAACTACTTTCTGTGGGAGTGAATTCCACACATTCACCACCCTCTGGGTGAAGAAATTTCTCCTCACCTTAGTCCTTATCCTCAAACTATGATCCCTAGTTCTTTTTTATTCATTTGTGGGACATGGGCTGGCCAGCATTTATTGCCCATCCCTAGTTGCCCTTGGAGGGCAGTTGAGAGTCAACCACATTGCTGTGGCTCTGGAGTCACATGTAGGCCAGACCGGATAAGGACGGCAGATTTCCTTCCCTAAAGGACATTAATGAACCAGATGGGTTTTTGGATTTCTGCCAAATCGACAATCCGTAGATTCTTAAATCCAGATTTTTTTTGTTGAATTCAAATTCCACCATCTGCCGTGGCGGGATTCGAACCCGGGTCCCCGGAACATTAGCTGAGTTTCTGGATTAATAGTCTGGCGATAATAACACTAGGCCATCGCCTCCCCCACCATTGGGAACATTCTTTCTGAATCTACCCTGTCTAATCCTGTTAGAATTTTATAAGTTTCGATGAGATCCCCTCTCACTCTTCTAAACTCCAATGAATATAATCCAGAAAGAGCCTATCAGTGCTGGATAAGCCGTGCCCGTCATTACCTCTCCACTGGGTGATTTGTCGTTTTACGACCATCTCTTTGCTGAACCCTTCAGATCAAAACACCAATCCCTTTACTTGTGGAGAAGCGATTCCTCTGTAAATATCCCCAGTAACCCAGTGGCATTGTCTGTTTTTGTGCTGGTAATGCTATTCTGCATAAACCATCATAGCATAGAATCATAGAATCCCTACAGTCAAGAAAGAGGCCATTCGGCCCATCGAGCCTGCACTGACAACAATCCCACCCAGGCCCTAACCCCGTAACCCCAGGTATTTACCCCACTAATCCCCCTGACACGAAGGGGCAATTTAGCATGGCCAATCTGCCTAACCCACACATCCTTGGACACTAAGGGGCAATTTAGCCTGGCCAATCCACCTAATCTGCACATCTTTAGACACTAAGGGGCAATTTAGCATGGCCAATCCACCTAATCCACACATCTTTGGACACTAAGGGGCAATTTAGCATGGCCAATCCACCTAACCTGCACATCTTGGGACTGTGTGAGGAAACCGGAACACCCGGAGGAAGCCCACGGAGACACAAGGAGAATGTGCAGACTCTGCATAATGACCCGAGGCTGGAATTGAACCTGGGTCCCTGGCGCTGTGAGGCAGCAGTGCTAACCACTGCTATCATGATCTGTAATGGGATGAAGAGGTGAACTGTAGCCTGGTCAAGACTTTGAGATTCAGAACTTTCAAATGTGTCCCACATTTGGAACTAGCATTTAATTTTTTTTTATTCATTCGTGGGACATGGGTGTCGCTGGCTGGCCAGCATTTATTGCCCATCCCTCGTTTCCCTTGAGAAGGTGGTGGTGAGCTGCCTTCTTGAATCGCTGCAGTCCATGTTCTGTGGGTTGACCCACAATGCCGTTAGGGAGGGAATTCCAGGATTTTGACCCAGCGACTGCGAAGGAACGGCCAATATATTTCCAAGTCAGGATGGTGAGTGGCTTGGAGGGGAACTTGCAGGTGGTGGTGTCCCCATGTATCTGCTGCCCTTGTCCTTCTAGATGGAAGTGGTCGTGGGTTTGGAAGGTGCTGTCTAAGGATCTTTGGTGAATTGCTGCAGTGCATCTTGTAGATGGTACACACTGCTGCTACTGAGCGTCAGTGGTGGAGGGAGTGGATGTTTGTAGATGTGGTGCCAATCAGGCAGGGCTGCTTTGTCCTGGATGGTGTTGAGCTTCTTGAGTGTTGTTGGAGTTGCACCCATCCAGGCAAGTGGGGAGTATTCCATCACACTCCTGACTTGTGCCTTGTAGATGGTGGACAGGCTTTGGGGAATCAGGAGATGAGTTACTCGCCGCAGTATTCCTCGCGTCTGACCTGCTCTTGTAGCCACTGTGTTCATGTGGTGAGTCCAGTTAAGTTTCTGGTCAATGGTAACCCCAAGGATGTTGCACTGGCATTATTGGGTTAGATTAGAGGTTCACATCGCTAGAGTGAATCTTGCCAGAGGGGCATTGTGAAGAAACTGTGCCTTTAAGAGTTGTATCTGTGTTCTGTTCTTGTGCAGGATATTTGAGCAATCAGTTCTATGCACTCGGTGCTGTTTGGTCTGTACCCAGCCGCCTCTGTTGTTACTGCAGCAGCATAATTGATCTTCATTGCTAAAATGTTTGTTTTAATCTGGATTAATGCAGGTTTGTCATTTTCGTGTTTTCCCTGGGGTTTTTCAGTGTAGGGCTTCATTAGTTTTGACTGACAGGTATGGTCATATGACTGGGTGGAGCTAGGCTTCCACAGAGGAATCGAGTCAGTTGCTGCTTGAAATCTTTAGAGAGAAGTAGCTTTCTCTCTGTCTTTTTCTCTCTCTGGATTTGGAGACTGGGATCTGCCAGAAATTAAGTTGCTTGTTCTGAGGTTTGAAGGTTCAGCTTCTCTGGAATCTGCTGTATGGGAGTCAGAGGGCAGGTGTCTTTCTGTAGCGGCCCAGAGGGGCTATCAGGCTGGAAATCTAGTGTCCATGCGAGCAAATCTGTTTTTGGTGCTAATTGGCCTTGATGAAGGATGTATGGCTGTGGGGATATTGCTTAAATTGAAACTATAGAGATAGCTACCTGTTAAGAATTATACCTTATCATGTTTAAATATTTTAATTTGATTTATTATTATCATTTTTTTTTTTCATATTCATGTGTGGGACATGGGCATCGCTGGCTGGGCCAGCATTTATTGCCCATCTCTAGTTGCCTGAGGGCAGTTGAGAGTCAACCACATTGCTGTGGCTCTGGAGTCACATGTAGACCAGACCGGGTAAGGACGGCAGATTTCCTTCCCTAAAGGACACCAGTGACCCAAATGGGTTTTTCTGACAATGGTTTCATGGTCATCAGTAGATCCTTAATCCCTGATACTTTTCTAATTGAATTCAAATTCCACCGTCTGCCGTGGCGGGATTCGAACCTGGGTCCCCAGAACATTAGCTGAGTTTCTGGATTAATAGTCTAGCGATAATACCACAAGGCCATCGCCTCCCCTATTGTACTGGGATACAGTGAAAAGTACTGTTTCTTGCACACTATACAGACAAAGCAGACCGTATATAGAGAAAGAAAGGAGGGAGTGCAGAGTGTAGTGTTACAGTCATAGCTAGGGTGTAGAGAAAGATCAATGTAGTGCGAGGTACGTCCATTCAAAAGTCTGATGGCAGCAGGGAAGAAGCTGTTCTTGAGTTGGTTGGTACATGACCTCAGACTTTTGTATCTTTTTCCCGATGGAAGAAGGTGGAAGAGAGTATGTCCGGGGTGCGCGGGGTCCTTGATTATACTGGCTACTTTTCCGAGGCAGCGGGAAGTATAGAGAATGTCAATGGATGGGAGGTTGGTTTGTGTGATGGATTGGGCTACATTCATGGCCTTTTGTAGTTTCTTGCGGTCTTGGGCAGAGCAGGAGCCATACCAAGCTGTGATACAACCAGAAAGAATGCTTCCTATGGTGCATCTGTAAAAGTTGGTGAGAGTCATAGCTGACATGCCAAATTTCCTTAGTTTTCTGATAACATAGATGTGTTTGTGGGCTTTCATAACTATAGTGTCGGCATGGGGGGGACCAGGACAGGGTTGTTGGTGATCTGGACACCTAGAAGCTTGAAGCTCTCGACCATTTCCACTTCATCCCTGTTGATGTAGACAGGGGCATATTCTCCACTACACTTCCTGAAGTCGATGACAATCTCCTTAGTTTTGTAAAAGTTATGTTAATTCTTTTTGTTATATTCTAACTGTGTTCTTAAATAAAGTTTGTTTTAATAAAAGCATCTTAGTGTGTCAAATAAATCAGAATTGGAGTGAAACGCCTTCTGCTTGCTGCACTGCTAAAATCAAAAAGGGCTTGTGGTCTCGGTGACCTTCCTGACCTGTATTGATTTGGTCCCTAACAAGTTGTATCAATGTTTAGAAACATAGAAACATAGAAAAACTACAGCACAAACAGGCCCTTCGGCCCACAAGTTGTGCCCAACACATCCCTACCTTCTAGACCAACCTATAACCCTCCATCCTATTACGCTCCATGTACTCATCCAGGAGTCTCTTAAAGGACCCTGTCGAGTTCGCCTCCACCACCACTGACGGCAGCCGATTCCACTCGCCCATCACCCTCTGTTTCTGGCTATCCTGTCAGGAAGCGCCTGCCTGTGGATTTTTACAGGAAGTTTAACCTCGGGAAGACCTCTCAGTGCCTGGAATGATACTTGGAGAATGTTCCATTTATCTGTAGCAACATCCTCAGAAAAGGAGGGGGAGTGGAAGATAACTCGGAACAATAAAGACACCAGCTGACACCGCGCAATGAAAAGCAACGTGAACTATTTGTGAGTCAATCTTCCATGGAAGTTACCACAGCCCATAGTTTAAAGTTTATTTATTAGTGTCACAAGTAGGCTTACATTAACAGTGCAATGAAGTTACTGTGAAAATCCCCTAGTCGCCACACTCCGGCGCCTGTTCGGGTACACTGAGGGAGAATTTAGCATGGCCAACGCACCCTAACCAGCACGTCTTTCGGAGTGTGGGAGGAAACCGGAGCACCCGGAGAAAACCCACGCAGGCACTCATGGAATCCCTACAGTGCAGAAGGAGGCCATTCGGCTGATCGAGTCTGCACCGACCACAATCCCACCCAGGCCCTATTCCCCGTAACCCCACACATTTACCCTGTTAATCCCCTGACACTAAGGGGCAATTCAGCATGGCCAATCCACCTAACCTGCCCATCTTTGGACTGTGGGTGGAAACCGGAGCACCCGGAGGAAACCCAGGCAGACACGGGGAGAACGTGCAGACTCCACACAGACCAGTGACCCAAGCTCGAACCTGGGTCCCTGGCGCTGTGAGGCAGCAGTGCGAACCACTGTGCCACCGTGCCTCCCATAAGGGCACATGTGATCCAGACCAGGTAAAGACGGCAGATTTCCTTCCCTAAAGGAACCAATTTTTACAATTCTAGTTTCATGGCCAATGACACTAGTTTTTCAATTCCAGATTTTTATTAATTTTAATTTAAAATTCTGCTGTGGTGGGACTCGAACTGGAGTTCCCCAGAACATGAGCCTGGACTTCGGGATAACTATTCCAGTGATATTCCCACTGCACCGCGACCACCACCTCCCCCCAACAGTTAAGGGAATCCCTTCACCACGGAGAAACCCTTTGAACGTTCTCTGAGCAAAAAACGCCTCTACAGATCCAATAAGGCCCCAGCGTGGAGAAGGACATGGTGAGAAAGGTAAGTCCAAAAGACTTCATTGGCTGCCCTTGTAGCATCTCAGCCCTCCAATCAGAATTGTTTCTTGTGAGACTCTGCACAGACAGTGACCCAAGCCGGGAATCGAACCCGGGAACCTGGCGCTGTGAGGCAACCGTACTAATCTCTGTGCCACCGTGCCATCCTCCTTGGAAGCTTCAGACAATTGTGGATGTGTGCAGTTTTCCTGTCAGACTTGCTTTCTGTTTCACTTCATTGCACGATTCCCGTTACTGTACTGTCTCTGGCCATGATTCGCAGCTCTGAGTGAGTCGCCTCTGCTCAGCCCAGCCTCTAGGTGATACTGCGTCCCGAATAGATTGGCGTGAATTCCTTGCGAAAGGTCAGAGTTCACCATCTGATCAGGGGCCATCTCTGGCAGGACTCCTTCCTACCTGCGGCTTCCTGTGGTGTCCCCTCCTAACCTTTCCCCCCAGTCACCACGAGGCAAGCACAGTGTAGTGATCTCAACCAAGCCCATGTCCATAAGACCATAAGATATAGGAGCAGAATTAGGCCATTCGGCCCATCGAGTCTGCTCCGCCATTCAATCATGGCTGATATGATTCTCATCCCCATTCTCCTGCCTTCTCCCCAAAACCCTTGATCCCCTTATTGATCAAGAACCTATCTATTTCTGTCTTAAAGACACTCAATGACCTGGCCTCCACAGCCTTCTGCAGCAAAGAGCTCCACAGATTCACCACTCTCTGGCTGAAGAAATTCCTCCTCATCTCAGTTTTAAAGGAGCGTCCATTCACTCTGAGGTTGTGCCCTCGAGTTCTAGTCTTTCCCACTAGTGAAAACATCAGATGGTGGAAACATCCTCTCCATGTCCACTCTATCCAGGCCTCTCAGTATTCTGCAAGTTCCAATGAGATCTCCCCTCATCCTTCTAAACTCCATCGAGTACAGACCCAGAGTCCTCAACCGTTCCTCATATGATAAACTCTTCATTCTTGGGATCATTCTTGTGAGCCTCCTCTGGATCCCCTCCAAGGCCAGCACATCCTTCCTTAGAACCATAGATTCCTACAGTGCAGAAGGAAGTCATTCGGCCCATCGAGTCTGCACCGACCACAATCCCACCCAGGCCCCATCCCCATAACCCCATGCATTTATCCTAACTTGTCCCCCTAACCTACACCAAGAGGGAATTTAGCACGGCCGATCCACCTAACCTGCACATCTTTGGACCATGGGGGGAAACCGGAGCACCCGAAAGAAACCCACACAGACACGGGGAGAACGTGCAGACTCCGCACAGACAGTGACCCAAGCCGGGAATCGAACCCGGGTCCCTGGCGCTGTGAGGCAGCCGTGCTAACCACTGTGCCACCGTGCCGCCCAAAGTCTATGGGGCCCAAAACTGCTCATAATATTCCAAATGGAGTCTGACCAGAGCCTTACAGAGTCTCAGCAGTACACCCCTGCTCTTGTATTCTCGCCCTCCAGAAACGGATAAATGTGGTGGACCTCTCGGAGTATGAACTCCCTGATTGAGGTAATGGTTGCTTGCCCAATCAGGGAGCCTCACCTCTGTGTGTCCAATGAGGAGTGTCAAGGTTACTGACACCCCAGATTCTGGCTCTGTACCAGACGCACCCTGAGACATGGAATAGAGTTTGTAAATAAAGGGAATCTGGTGAAGGGACAGCAAGAAGCGGGTGACGTTAACCTCCCCCAGGCCCTCCCCAAATTGGGCAACTGCTCTGTTTTCCTTTTTATTCGGAATCAGGCATTGCAACAGGGCGATGATTTGCAATATTTTTCCCTGTGTGCTTCTCCCTTGCAGAACAGACTCAGCCGCACCATGAGAAACATTTCTTAGCATTCGGTATCTTGTTGACGTGGGCTCCGGAGACCAGGAGAAAAGGCAGAGTGCCCGCCACGAGGAGGTTTTGCATTTCTATAGCGCCCTCAGGGTGACGCACGCCAGTCTGTAGCCGATGAAATACTTCTTGAATTGTATAGCCGCTGTTAAGGAACGCAGCAGCCAATTCGCTCAGAGCAAGATCCCCCCTCCCCCCCCCCCCCGCGAAACAGCAACGCGAAACCGACCCCACAGTCGGCGTCTGTGATTTTGGCTGAGGGATGAATATCGGCCAGGGCACCGCGAATAACTCACAGCTGTTTTATCAAATGGGGCCGCCGGATTTCACACGAGGGAGTTAGTTCCATATTTCCTGCGCCCTTTGTGTGAAAAATACCTCCTGATATCATCCGCAAATGGCCAATTTCAGCACCGTCTAGACAACAGGGCAATGATACGGCATGTGTACGGGTGATATCAATCTGTAATATGGGGGTGGAGTGGTGAGGGGGCGGTGTGGGGGAATGTTGCGGTTGGGGGTGTGATGCACTATCAATCGAGTCAAGACTAGTTGTGAGCAAGACAAATAGGCTTTTATTAGCAAGAACTTGGAGCCGTCCCTGTCGGAGATCTGGTCTGAACTGAGGGCAAGGGGGAGGAGCCACCGCCTTTATACCCGGACCAGGGGGAGGAGTCTTGGGCGGAACCGGCAGGGATGTGCCACATACACAGGTAATAATAAATACTAACTAACAGTGGTTAACCACCACAGATAACAGTGGTTTACCACAGGATGTTGGGGGTGGGGGAGTATTGGGGGTAGTGTTGCAGTGTAGGGGGGGGTTGTGGATTTTGGGGGGAGTTGGGGTGGTGTGGGAGAGCGTTGGGCGTGTTGTGGGTGGTGTAGTTTGTGGGGGTGTTGTGGTGTGGGGGGGAATTGGGAGGTGATACGGGTTGTGGGGGGGATATTGAGGATGTTGTGATGTGGGGGGGATGGTTGTGGATCTTAGGGGGGTGTTGGGGGGCGGTGCAGGTTGTTGGGGTGTTGTGCCTGGTGGGAAGATTGTGGGGGGTTTTGTGGGTGGGGGGGGGGTGTTGGGGGTAGTGTTGCAGTGGGGGGTTGTGGATTTTGGGGAGTGTTGGGGTTGGTGCAGGTTGTGGGGGGCTGCGGTTACGGATTGAGGGGGTGCCTGAATAATCACGTTTGCAGCAGTGATGGAGACCATTGGGTGAATTATCACCTTATCGGCCCTTTGAACCACTCATCTAAAAGATGTGTGGGTTAGGTGGATTGGCCGTGCTAAATTGCCCCTTAGTGTCAGGGGGATTAGCAGAGTAAATGTGTAGGGTTATGGGGATAGGGCCTGGGTGGGATTGTGGTTGGTGCAGACTCGATGGGCCGAATGGCCTCCTTCTGCATTGTAGGGATTCTTTGATTCTACGATGCTATGATCTATCCCGTCCTTGCCCCAGACCCAGATTCCTCTTCAAATACTTATGCAGTTTCCTTTGGCAAGTTGCGATTGGACCTGTCTCCGTGAATTTTTTGGATGGCACATTCCGCACTGGAACTTGCAGCACAATCGCTTCTCTTCCTTCATTTCTCCTTCTGCCAAATCTGTCCGTTCTGGTTACCGGCCCTCCAGCCAATGCAAACAGTTTCTCCCAATAAATCTTCGTCGCTCTGAATTCCCCCCTTTAACTCTTCCCTCGACTCTCTATCTTCTCAGGAAAGCGATCCCAGAATTCCAATCTTTCCACATGAAAGATCACTCAAGTGCAGATTAACTGCCAAAAATGAAGTTCCATCTCTTTTCAAATCCTCCCCGAATAATTCCGGCGACTTCTTTGTCAAAACCAGCCCAGCCCAACAACAAACACAAACAGAAAATGCTGGAAAGTCTCAGCAAGTCTGACAGCATCTGTCGAGAGAGAATAGAGCCAACGTTTCGAGTCTGGGTGACCTTTCGTCAGAGCAGCCGAGGTCTACGCTTGCTCGTTTAATATTGGACAGAGTGGTGTCCATCCGGTCCTATTCCACCAGTGGAAACTGGTTCTCCTTATTCACCCTGTCAATTTCCCTTCAGAATTTTCTACGCTTCTATGGATACCAACATTGAAATCCCAAGTCTTTCTATTTTCTTACTGCTGACAACTTGCCCAGCACGAAAGAAACAGCGTTTTGTAACTGGCAGGGAAAAAGGGTGGCACGGTGGCACAGTGGTTAGCACTGCTGTCTCACAGCGCCAGGGACCCTGGTTCGATTCTGGCCTTGGGTCACTGTCTGTGTGGAGTCTGCACGTTCTCCCCCGTGTCTGCGTGGGTTTCCTCCGGGTGCTCCGGTTTCCTCCCTCAGCCCAAAGATGTGCAGGTTAGGAGGATTGGTCATTCTAAATTGCCCCTTAGTGTCCAAATGTGTGCAGGTTAGGTGGATTGGCCATGCTAAATTGTCCCTTAGTATCCAAAGATGTGTTAGTTAGGTGGATTGGCCATGCTAAATTGCCCCTTAGTGTCCAAAGATGTGCAGATTAGGTGGATTGGCCATGCTAAATTGCCCCTTAGTGTCCAAGGATGTATAGGTTAGGTGGATTGGCCATGGTAAATTGCCCCTTAGTGTCCAAGGATGTATAGGTTAGGTGGATTGGCCATGCTAAATTACCCCTTAGTGTCCAAGGATGTATAGGTTAGGTGGATTGGCCATGCTAAATTGCCCCTTAGTGTCCAAGGATGTATAGGTTAGGTGGATTGGCCATGCTAAATTACCCCTTAGTGTCCAAGGATGTATAGGTTAGGTGGATTGGCCATGCTAAATTGCCCCTTAGTGTCCAAAGATGTGCAGGTTAGGTGGATTGGCCATGCTAAATTACCCCTTAGTGTCCAAGGATGTATAGGTTAGGTGGATTGGCCATGCTAAATTGCCCCTTAGTGTCCAAAGATGTGCAGGTTAGCTGGATTGACCATGCTAAATTGCATATCTCTGGACACTAAAGGGCAATTTAGCATGGCCAGTCCACCTCACCTGCACATCTTTGGACTGTGGGAGGGAACTGGAGCACCCGGAGGAAACCCACGCAGACACAGGGAGGACGTTTAGAATCCACACAGACAGTGACCTGAGGCCGGGAATTGAATCCAGGTCCCTGGCGCTGTGAGGCAGCAGTGCTAACCACTGCGCCACCGTGCTGCCCAAATGTGAAACCCAACTTAATGTTTCAGCTGGATGACTTTACACCAATCCAGGGTGGAAGGTGACAGGTTAACTCTGTTTCTCTCTCTCTCCACAGAAGCTGCCGACCTGCTGAGTCTTTCCAGCACTTTCTGTCTTTATTTCAGCTCCTCATCCTCAAGCCCATCCTGTCTTCAGATTGACATCAAGTCCAAGCAGTTCTGAAATCCGCTCATCCTGTTCTTTTGCACTTGGGGAAGTACAGAGTGCCGGGAACAGACCCATGATGTCCTGGGAGTTAAGTCCAAGTTTTCACAATGAGCAAGAGGCAGGACAAACAAGTGAATCTCTCATCCATTCCCTTCCTGTCGAGAGGCAGTGATGGGACACCTTGTACTCGCCAAGCCGATAAATCCCTTCCCTACACTGTCCTTACCTCATCCTGTACTGCAGAGCCAGTCTGCACCGATGGGGCATGGGGAGGTGAAGGGAGAAATGTTTAAAGAGAAGCAGGCCAGCACACGATTTTTAAGAACAGATTTTTGGAAGTTAAATTATTTCACACCGGCTTCATATTTCAGAGAAGTATCAGGTCGGGCGAATGTTAACTGAGTCTGTCTCCAGTCGGCTCAATCCCCCGACCCAGATTTACGAGGATGTTACCAAGACTAGTGGGCCTGAGTTATTTCGGGAGAGGTCATAGGGGAAGGCAACGGCTTAGTGGCATTATCGCTAGGCTATTAATCCAGAAACTCAGCTAATGTTCTGGGGACCCGGGTTCGAATCCCGCCGCGGCAGGTGGTGGAATTTGAATCCAATAAAAAATATCTGGAATTAAGAATCTACTGATGACCATTGTCGATTGTTGGAAAAACCCATCTGGTTCACTAATGTCCTTTAGGGAAGAAAATCTGCCGTCCTTACCCGGTCTGGCCTACATGTGACTCCAGAGCCACAGCAATGTGGTTGACTCTCAACTGCCCTCCAAGGGCAACTAGAGATGGGTAATAAATGTTGGCCCAGCCAGCGACGCCCATGTCCCATGAAGGAATAAAGAAAAAAGGTTAGGACATTATTCCTTGGGAGAGTGAGGGGTGAATTTATTGAGGTGTATAAAATCATGAGGGGCATAGATAGGATGAACGCACGTAGTCTTTTTCCCGGGGAAGGGGAATTGAAAACTAGAGGGCATAGGTTTAAGGTGAGAAGGGAAAGATTTAAAAAGGGACCTGAGGGGCAACATCTTCACGCAGAGGTATGTATATGGAATGAGCTGCCAGAGAAAGTGGTTGAGGCGGGTTCAATAGCAACATTTACAAAGCATTTGGATAAGTACATGGATAGAACAAAGAAAAGTACAGCACAGGACCAGGCCCTTTGGGCCTCCAAGCCTGTGACGATCATGATGCCCCAACTAAACTGAAATAAAACCCTTCTGCCTTACCCGGTCCGTATCCCTCGATTCCCTCCCTATTCATTTACCCAACCAGATGCCTCTTAAACGTTGCCAATGTGCCTGCTTCCACCACCTCCTCTGGCAGCGCGTTCCAGGCACCCACCACTCTCTGCATGAAAAACCTTCCCCGCAAATCTCCCTTAAACTCTCCCCCTCTCACCTTGAACCTGTGCCCCCCCCCCCTTGTAACTGACACTTCCACCCTGGGGAAAAAGCCTCTGACTGTCCACCCTGTCCGTGCCTCTCATCATTTTGCAGCCCTCTATCAGGTCTCCCCCTCAGCCTCCATCATTCTAGTGTAAACAATCTTAATGGGAAAGGATGTGAGGGATATTGGCCTAATGCAGGTAATTGGGACTAGCTGGGAGGGCACCAGGGTCAGCAGGTACCTGTTGGGCCGAAGGGCCTGTTTCTGTGCTGTATTCCTCGTTGACTCCAGGAATCACATTTGCGGGTAAATGTTGTACAGATTATTTTCAGGAAATGACGTTTCATCTCCCTTTTTGGGTGGGGCGGGGGGGAAAGGGAGGGGAGTTTGAATATTACATTGATTCAGGTCAGGGGATTAATTCCAGGGATCGGAATGCTGCCTGAACTTGGAACACCCAGGGGGAGAAAGGCTGTATTTGGATGAAGCGCCCAGAAGTGCTTTAATTTATTTTCGAGTGTAGCCATTGCTGTGGGTAAGTACGGCAGTCCATCCGTACACAGCAAGATTCCACAAACACCCACAAAGCCAAATGACCGACTTTCATACGGGTTGGATGTAAGCAGATTTTTCTTATGTATTAGGGCGGCACGGCAGCACAGTGGTTAGCACTGCTGCTTCACAGCTCCAGTGATCCGGGTTCAATTCCTGGCTTGGGTCACTGTCTGTGTGGAGTCTGCACATTCTCCTCGTGTCTGCGTGGGTTTTCTCCGGGTGCTCCGGTTTCCTCCCACAGTCCAAAGATGTGCGGGTTAGGTTGATTGGCCATGCTAAAATTGCCCCTTAATGTCCTGAGATGCGTAGGTAAGAGAGATTAGCAGGTAAAATGTATGGGGGTAGGGCCTGGGTGGGATTGTGGTCGGTGCAGACTCGATGGGCCGAATGGCCTCTTTCTGCAATGTAGGGTTTCTACGATTCTATGATTCTATGTGGAACCACAAAGACATTGTAGCTCAGGAATAGGCCATTCAGCCCAACAACGTGAAGAAATGCTTCCTAATCACGTTTGCCCACCTTCTTTCCAAATCTCTTTCACCCACCTATTCAACCTCACCTTGAATAGTTTGTGCCTCAGGTTATTAACCCTGGAAATAAATTCCCACCCTCACAACCCGCAGATTTCTCTAGCCATCTGATCTACATCGCACTCTTATAGAGTCATAGCCATAGAATCAGAACCATAGAATCCCTACAGTGCAGAAGGAGGCCATTCGGCCCATCGAGTCTGCACTGACAACAATCCACCCAAGCCCTATCCCCGTTACCCCATGTATTTACCCTGCTAATCCTTCCGACACTAAAGGGCAATTTAGCATGGCCAATCCACCTAACCTGCACATCTTTGGACACTGAGGGGCAATTTAGCACGGCCAATCCCCCTAATCTACACATCTTTGGACACTAAGGGGCAATTTAGCATGGCCAATCCACCTAACCTACATACCTTTGGACACTAAGGGGCAATTTAGCATGGCCAATCCACCTAACCTGCACATCTTTGGACACTAAGGGGCAATTTAGCATGGCCAATCTACCTAACCTTCACATCTTTGGACACTAAGGGGCAATTTAGCATGGCCAATCCACCTAACCTGCACATCTTTGGAGTGTGGGAGAAAACCGGAGCACCCGGAGGAAACCCACGCAGACACGGGGAGAATGTGCAAACTCCACACAGACAGTGACCCAAGCTGGGAATCGAACCCGGGTCCCTGGTGCTGTGAGGCAGCAGTGCTAACCATTGGGCCGCCCCAATGCTGGCCTCGCCAGTGACGCCCACATCCCATAAACAAATAAATAATAACAGAAAATTTCTGCGGAGCAATATTGTGAGGAAATAGAGACATTAGAGTAAGTACTAAAATTAGAGAACCAGATGGGATCCCTGATGCGGTTTAAATGCTCTGAAATATTACTGACATTTTGCATGGGCAAATTATTTAATTTAGACTTTGCTGAGACATCTGTAATAAACTGGGTGCCATTTATCTTAAATACTGAAGTCGGCTTATAATCAGAAATAATTGCCTTCAAATATTGCCTGTTGGAGTAACTGATCATTCCTTAAATTGGTAAAGAAGTTTCATGTCATGTGGCTTCGCTTTCTCCTGGAAGAATCACTTCAGTGTCTGTGCAACAGGTTATTCCTGAGCTGCGGACTCACAGGGAGGGGGTGAGACACAGCGCGGTAAAACAAAAACGCTTGTTCGATTGATGATTTGAAGGTTGGGAGGAGGGTGGGTGAGGGTGTGGGAGGTGGGGTCAGGGGCATAGGCAAAACGGCGTGGCACGGTACGGCACGGTGGCACAGTAGGTTAGCACTGCGGCCTCACAGCGCCAGGGACCGGGTTCGATTCCCGGCTTGGGTCTCTGTCTGTGTGGAGTTTGCACGTTCTCCCCCAGTGTCTGCGTGGGTTTCCTCCGGGTGCTCCGGTTTCCTCTCACACTCCAAAGATGTGCGAGTTAGGTGGATTGGCCATGCTAAATTGTCCCTTAGTGAACAACGATTTGCAAGGGACTACAAAAGGTTGTGAATGTAGCCCAATCCATCACGCAAACCAGCCTCCTATCCATTGACTCTGTCTACACTTCCCGCTGCCTCGGCAAAGCAGCCAGCATAATTAAGGACCCCCATGCACCCCGGACATTCTCTCTTCCACCTTCTTCCTTCGGGAAAAAGATACAAAAGTCTGAGGTCACGTACCAACCGAGTCAAGAACAGCTTCTTCCCTGCTGCTGTCAGACTTTTGCATTAAGTTGATCTTTCTCTACACCCTAGCTATGACTGTAACACTACATTCTGCACTCTCTCCTTTCCTTCTCTATGAACGGTATGCTTTGTCTGTATAGCACAATACTTTTCACTGTGTACTAATACATGTGACAATAATAAACCAAATCAAATCAAAAAAGATTAGGTGGATTGGCTATGCTAAATTGCCCCTTAGTGTCAGGGGGACTAGTAGGGTAAATATGTGGGGTTATGGGGATAGGGCCCGGGTGGGATTGTGGCCTTTGAAGATTCCATGGGCTGAATGGCCTCCTTTTGCACTGTAGGGTTTCTATGATTATCTGAAATTTTCCAGTCATTTTCTGAGTCAGCCTTTTAGGGTTGAATTTTCCGGCCATGCTTGCCTCCAAAACCGGAAAATCCTACATGGTCCGTGACCCCCCTCTCCCCCCCACCCCACCTGCTATGATTTCCGTGGCGGGCCGGATGGGAAAACTCCTCTCCCGCTTGGTATTTTTACAACTTGCAAAAGCCTCGAAGAAACGATTGTAATTTGGGTTATAAAAGCGAAACTCAAATGTAATTCGAAATAACATGTTTGAAAAAAATGTCTTTAAATCAATGCAGAAACTGTGAGGTCCCTGGACCAGAATCCCAAATTACACTAAAACACCAGACTAAACCCCAACAACTTTTCCATATTTGGTATGAATGTGGGAATAGGCTGCGTCGCTCCAGGAGTTATTCCGCTGAGAAATAAGGGATCTTTTATGGTAAAATAGACTTATTTAATAACACAGTTTAAATATAGCTCTAACAAATGAAGCAGCTTAACTATTAACTGTTGAACAATGTAAAGAGACAACTCTAATTTCTAATTTATCACTGTTTCAGTTCCAAATAAGCAACATTCTTCTTACAGACTCAGAAATAACTTGGAATGCAGTTAGCAACCATAAATATACTTGCTTCAGTCTTGAAGCTTTCAGGGAGATTTTTGCCAGAATTTTGCCGGCACGCCCACCTTGGGTGAGGCTCACAGAACGGCATTCTCCCTTGGCCTCAGGTGAGATCTTATGTGCCTTGGGCGGGCAAGGCAGTAAAATTCCAGCATTTGAGTTTCAGAGGAGCTTGCAAACCTCTCGGACAGGATTTTATGGCCTCGCTCATCCTGAAACTATAAAATCCTGCCCGAGGTCAACGGACCTTCCCATTGTCTTCCCTTCGTCTGTTCCGATTCCTCTGGTAGACGGGGCAGCAAAATTGCCTTGTCTTTAAACTAACCCCAGGCAGAACTGTTTTTTCTGCTACAGACCTAGCTCCTCCCATCAACCACATTATCACATGACCCTGCATACCAAAACCCATCTTCCATTCCTGTAATCAAAACCCCCCCAGGGAGCCTTTTCCTTTCGTAAACAAAAGTCCATTTGCTCTATCCTAAGTAAACACTACATGGCTAAAATGAGTAATTATCCTGTTTCCCCAGCATTCCTTCCAAACATACTGACTGCCTGCGGGAAAAAACTGAAGTTTAAAACAGACCCCTTATAGATATCTATAGCAATAGCAAACTATCATCATAACACAATGGACCAAATGGCCTCCTTCTGTGCTGTACAAAACTCTGGTGCGGCCGTACTTGGAGTATTGCGTACAGTTCTGGTCGCCGCATTATAGGAAGGATGTGGAAGCATTGGAAAGAGTGCAGAGGAGATTTACCAGGAAGTTGCCTGGTATGGTGGGAAGGCCTTATGAGGAAAGGCTGGGGGACTTGAGGTTGTTTTCGTTAGAGAGACGAAGGTTAAGAGGTGACTTAATAGAGGCATACAAGATGATCAGAGGATTAGATAGGGTAGACAGTGAGAGCATTTTTCCTCGGATGGTGATAGCTAGCACGAGGGGACATAGCTTTAAATTGAGGAGTGATAGATATAGGACAGAGGTAGGTTCTTTACTCAGAGAGTAGTAAGGGCGTGGAATGCCCTGCCTGCAGCAGTAATGGACTCGCCAACATTAAGGGCATTTAAATGGTCATTGGATAAACATATGGATGATATTGGAATAGTGTCGGTTAGATAGGCTTTAGATTGGTTCCACTGGTCGGAGTAACATCGAGGGCCGAAGGGCCTGTACTGCGTTGTAATGTTCTATGTTCTAACAATTCTGCAATTCTGTGTGCACAAAACTATCAATTAATGTATTAGTGGTCAGATAAGAAATGTTGAATTCAGTAGATTAACAACTTCTGTTCTTGGAAGATTGCTTCATTATCTGGTACTACATTTCTGGAAATAATTTCTCTTTTTCAAACCCCCTAGAAGGTTTTCAAGGGGCCCCTAAGCAGTCCAGAATTTATCGGTGAATAATTTCTCTCCCTGTAAATTGATGGAAATGTATCACCATCGTTCTTCGGGGTAGCTGACACAGTCCTTTAGGATCTTTGCCTGAAGGTAAAGACTTACTACATTCCTATAGCACCTTTCCCAACCCCATGTCCCAAAGTGGGTCTAGTTTCCTGATGTAATGTGGCAAACACAGCAGCCAACCTGCATGGAGCAAGACCCCACAAGGCGGTGAATGCAGAGGCCTATGCTGTTTGAGGTGTCAATGTTTTACATGAGGCATGTAATCGAGAGCCCCCCCCATCTACCCCGCTCAGGGGGATTTTTAAGAGATCCCTAGAGGTACTATCGCTAGACTATTAATCCAGAAACTCAGCTAATGTTCTGGGGACCCGGGTTCAAATCCCGCCACGGCAGATGGTGGAATTTGCATTCAATAAATAATATCTGGAATTAAGAATCTACTGATCACCGTGAAACCATGTCGATTGTCGGAAAAACCCATCTGGTTCACTAATGTCCTTTAGGGAAGGAAATCTGTCATCCTTATCTGGTCTGGTCTACTGTCCAAAGATCTGCAGGTTAAGTGAATTGGCCGTGCTAAATTCTCCCTCAGTGTACTCGAACAAGCGCCGGATTATAGCGACTAGGGGATTTTCACAGTCACTTTATTACAGTCTGAATGTAAGCCTACTTGTGATTAATAAATAAACTTTAAATTTTGCATGTGACTCCAGGGCCACAGCAATGCGGTTGACATTCAACTGCCCTCGGGCAACTAGGGATGGGTAATAAATGCTGGCCCAGCCAGCGACACCCATGTCCCATGAATGAATTTAAAAAATTACATTGCTATTTTAGAGAGGGAGAGGAGATTTCTCCCTGTTGCTTGGTCTGTCTTTATGTCCTAATCATTTTTTTCAAAAGTTTATTTATTAGTCACAAGTGAGGCTTGCATTAACACTGCAATGAAGTTACTGTCAAAATCCCCTAATCATTCCCCTAATCATCAAATAAATCCTTTCTCACATTGGCAGCTTCTGGAATCTCAGCGACGACTCATTAGCTATTGTGTCTAATTATGTGACAATAATGATCTGCAGTGGCTGGGAAAGGCACCGTGGAAATGAAATCTCATCCTGTCTTTATGCTATTCAAATCTTATTGACATAATGTATCTGGACATTGGAGCTGTAACTCATTTCCTAATGGGCACTGCTGCAGTTGGTGTTCTGCCAATCCGCTGCACTAAAAATATGTCAGTGCCTGGTTTACATTTGTATCTCCTTCACACTGCACAACTTTTTCAAATGTCTAAAGATGTGCAGGTTAGGTGGATTGGCCATGCTAAATTGCCCCTTAGTGTCCAAAGGTGCGCAGGTTCGGGGGATTGGCCACGCTAAATTGCCCCTTAGTGGTCAAAGATGTGTAGGTTAGGTGGATTGGCCAGACTAAATTGCCCCTTAGTGGTCAAAGATGTGTAGGTTAAGGGGATTGTCCACACTAAATTGCCCCTTAGTGCCCAAAGATGTGCAGGTTAGGTGGATTGGCCATGCTAAATTGCCCCTTAGTGGTCAAAGATGTGTAGGTTAGGGGGATTGGCCACACTAAATTGCCCCTTAATGTCCACAGATGTGCAGATTAGGTGGATTGGCCATGCTAAATTGCTCCTAGGGGGATGAGCAGGGTAAATATGTGGGGTTATGGGCCTAGGTTAGATGGTGTGTCGGAGAGCAGATACAGACTTGATGGGCCGAATAGCCTCCTTCTGCCCTGTAGATATTCTATAATGCTATGACTTGTTCTGGAGAGAGGGAGGGGTGGATTTTGGGCCTGGAGATGGCTTAGTCTGTGGTTGCCACTCATTCTTATTCAGAGTGAGGTGGGCAATGCATGCCTGTTGTGTACCCATCTCGTCTGAATGCCTGTGGAGTGGGACCAAGTGGATCGCGCGCTGCCTCCTTCAACCTAACACTGCCGGCTGCCTCTGTGCTCTACTCTGGGGCCAGCCAGTGTCACTCTGTAACCACGGGGCCCAGATTTCCCTTCCTAAAGGCAGGATGTCCCCCTCGAAACCTGCTGCAGCTTAAACCATCAGAAATCAGGACGCCAGGACATGGAGGGTAATGCGAGGTGATATTGCTGGTATTAATGCAGAGAGTGGCCAGGGTAAGAGACACTGGGGGCAGGGAGGAGAGGCAGGGAACCCTCAACGTCCAGAAAGGAGTTGGAACTCCTCGCCAGGAAGGTTCAACATCCCAGCATCCCCCTGGCATCACCCTCTCCCCGTAACCCGACATATTTACCCCACTAATCCCCCTAACCTGCACATCGTTGGACACTAAGGAACAATTTAGCATGGCCAATCCTCCTAACCTTCACATCATTGGACACGAAGGGGCAATTTACCATGGCCAGTCTCCTTAGCCTGCACATCATTGGACACTAAGGAGCAATTTAGCATGGCCAATCCACTTAACCTACACATCTTTGGACACTAAGGGGCAATTTAGCATGGCCAATCCATCTAATCTGCACATCTTTGGACACTAAGGGGCAATTTAGTGTGGTCAATCCGACTAACCTTCACATCATTGGACACTAAGGGGCAATTTAGCATGGCCAATCTCCTTAACCTGCACGTCTTTGAACATAAAGGAGCAATTTAGCATGGCCAATCCACTTACCCTACACATCTTTGGATACTAAAGGGCAATTTAGCATGGCCAATCCACCTAACCTGCTCACCTTTGAACACTAAGGAGCAATTTAGCATGGCCAATCCACCTAACCTGTTCATCTTTGGACATTAAGGGGCAATTTAGCATGGCCAAACCCCTTGGTGAATGCAAGTGGTTCTGTGGGTGGTCTAGATCAGTGGCTGCATCTTCACATGACACCCGTCTAGCACACCCCAGCCTCTCACTCAGCCCCAAAGAACCAGGCTCCCATCACTCACCCAACACTGCACAACTGGGACTCACACCCAGCATCCCAATTCTCCACCTCACCCCTTGCCAATGCTCACACCCACCTCCACGCACCCGCGGCTATTTAGTTATGGCAGGCACGTCACCCAGACCACAGTGCAACGCAAATCACGGGCATTCTCCCTTCTCTGTAAGCAGGACATGGTGGCAACAAATGGCAGGGAACAGGGCAGACCCTGTGGAGAACAGGCTGCCCACATCTCCTGAACCTCCCCCCCCGCCGCCCCCCCCCCCCCCACCCCCCTCCCCCTCCCCTGAGGAGATTGCTATGTTTACCCAAAAGAAAACAGCCAGCGATTTGAGCACAGCAAGATCCCACCAGCAGCAATGAGCTTTCTTCAGTGGTGACTGATGGATAAATATTGTCCGGGGCTTCGGGGGGGACCTCCAGTCTAAGATCTACAAACCTCTTCCCAAATAAATCTTCATCCGGTTCACTTATGAAAGATTGAATCTATCCATACAGAAACGTGGGCCAGCGTTTATCTGTCAATCTATCTACACTTAAATTCTCATAATGGAGGGTGACAAGGGGGAGTGTGGAATTAGGTACACTCTTCTGAAGTCACTCTGGCCACTGACTAAGCAACACCACTCTTGGGTTGCAAAGGGGACAGTTGCCAAAGTGGAGTGAATTCCCGGGAACAGCGTCAACTTTCCCACAATAACGTAACAGATGTATTCCTTCCAACTTCACGTGGACATTGTAAACTGAAACTATCATCAATCCACACAATCCCATGTTTCACCTTCATTTGCAATTTGTTTTGACAACTCATTCCTGTGTGAAGTATGAATGATATTCAACAAATGAGGTTAGGTACTTAAAGCTCTTAATTTTTCACAGTTCTGGATAAAGTGTTTGGCGCAGTGGCACAGTGGTTAACACTGCTACCTCACAGCACCAGGGACCAGGGTTCGATTCCTGGTTTGGGTTACCATCTGTGTGAAGTTTGCACATTAAAGTTAAAGTTTATTTATTAGTCACAAGTAGGCTTACTGTTCGGGTACACTGAGGGAGAATTTAGCACGGCCAATGCACCTGACCTGTCACAAGTAGGCTTACATTAACACTGCAATGAAGTTACTGCGAAAATCCCCTAGTGGCCACACTCCAGCGCCTGTTCGGATACACTGAGAGAGAAGTTAGCATGGCCAATGCACCTAACCTGTCACAAGTAGGCTTACTTTAACACTGCAATGAAGTTACTGCGAAAATCCCCTGGTGGCCACACTCTGGCACCTGTTTGGGTACACTGCGAGAGAATTTAGCACGGCCAATGCACCTAACCCGCACATCTTTGGACGGTGGGAGGAAACCGGAGCACCCGGAGGAAATCCACGCAGACACGGGGAGAACGTGCAAACTCAGCACAGACAGTGACCCGAGCCGGGAATCAAACACGGGACCCTGGCGCTGTGAGGCAGCAGTGCTAACCACTGTGCCACCGTGCCAGCCCCACGGTCTCCTCCATGTCTGCGTGGGTTTCCTCCGGGTGCTCCGGTTTCCTCCCACAGTCCGAAAGACGTGCTGGTTAGGGTGCATTGGCCGTGCTAAATTCTTCCTCAGTGTTACCCGAACAGGCGCCGGAGTGTGGCGACTAGGGGATTTTCACAGTAACTTCATTGCTGTGTTAATGTAGACCCTACTTGTGACATTAGTAAGTGAACAAAACTAAACAGACCAACAAGGTGTGCAGAAGAAGCTGTTTTTTGGCTAATACTAACACCGATCATCTATCTTTTCCTGATTCTTTTTACTCAGGCTGTGAATGTGTATGATGTCCAATAATCGACCATACAACATCTGGCTCACTGTTCATTCTTCATTGACTCAGATGTTCAGTGAATCACACTCACTAGTGTCTGAATATTAACACAATATTAAGTCACACCTATGTCAATTTGCATCAACAAGGCACCTCTGACAATTTTTTTAATTCATTAATTTCTGGGATGTGGGTGCCGTCGGCTAGGCCAGCATTTGTTGCCTGTCCCTAGTTGCCCCTTGAGAAGGTGGTGTTGTGCCCTCTTCTTGAGCTGCTGCAGTCCATGTGGTGTAGGTACACCCACAGTGCAGTTAGGGAGGGAGTTCCAGCACCCAGTGAGGGTGAAGGAGCGGTGATATATATTTCCAAGTCAGGTCAGTATGGGGGCCAAGTGGGCAGTGGCGTTCCCCAATGCCTGCTGCCCTTGGCCTTCCAGGCGGTGGATGTTGTGGGCAACTTCAGTTGACACATTCTTCCAGCTTCCCGCGTCGGAATTCAATTGAAAATCCAATCCTTCTTGAACGCGTTCTTTCCCAAGACCTTAAAACTGTGAAAATGCTTCCAAATGTCAGGTATTTAGATCCAAACCAAGGCCATCACCTCATTACTGCTTCTTGACTGATCGCACCTCCTCCGCTTCATTAGTATCCAAAACCATGGACTTCACCTCGTGTAGAAAGATATTCAATTCAGCACTCAGCGAACGCCATTAGCTTGTGTGGCCCAGGGCGTGGCCCAAGTGTTACTTTGAGAAGTTTGATTGCTTGCAACTGAAATCCTTACTGCCAAATGAACACGTGAGAGGATATTGATTTGATTTAATTTATTATTGTCACATGTATTAACACACAGTTAAAAGTATTGTTTCTTGCGCATTATACAGGCAAAACATACCGTTCATAGAGAAGGAAAGAGGAGAGTGCAGAATGTGGTGTTACAGTCGTAGCTCGGGTGCAGAGAAAGATCAACTTAATGCAAAGTAGGTCGATTCAAAAGTCTGACGGCAGCAGGGAAGAAGCTGTTCTTGAGTTGGTTGGTACGTGACCTCAAACTTTTGTATCTTTTTCCCAATGAAAGAAGGTGGAAGAGAGAATGTCCGGGGTGCGTGGGGTCCTTAATTATGCTGGCTGCTTTCCCGAGGCAGCGGGAAGTGTAGACAGAGTCAATGGATGGGAGGTTGGTTTGCGTGATGGATTGGGCTACATTCACGACCTTTTGTAGTTTCTTGCAGTCTTGGGCAGAGCAGGAGCCCCATACCAAGCTGTGATACGACCAGAAAGAATGCTTTCTATGGTACATCTGTAAAAGTTGGTGAGTGTCGTAGCTGACATGGAGAACGGGTGGGGAGGTGGATTTGAGACCAGGGAGAGATCAGCCATGATCTGATTGAATGGCGGAGCAGGCTGGAAGGGCAGAATTTGCCCACTTCTGCTCCTAATTCCTATGTTCCTATTGTTGTGAAGTTGGTGTTTGTAATAGTGTCTTTCAAAAGGTAGTTTTGCTTTTCCTGTTCTTAGAGTTTTCAAAAAAAAGGGAAAATGCACTTGCATATAGAGTACACAAAGTGAAACATTTGTATTGAGAGGCCAGGCAGCAGTGTTGCCAAGACAACAGATTGTTTTCTAATTTTGCCCAATCAGTTTGAACTAGGCACTAAGCTAACTGCAGCCTATTAGATTTAAATTTTGGTAACCCGAGAACCAATCCTATTGTGGGGATGTTGGCATGTTATCAGGGGCATAAGAGGCAGCTCTCTGATCCAGAGAGACAGGCAGTAGCTGCCATCTGCCAGCGTAACAGCCATACTATGTCTTAAAAGAAAGCCTCATCTCAAATAATGAAGATAGCAAGGAAGAAAGAAGACAGAAGATTCCAGAAGGTAAAACCTGGTTCTATTTTGACAGCGACTGAAAAAAAAATCAGAGAGGGATCAACTTCCCCTTTATAACACTGTGTCCCTATGAGAGTGAGGGAGCGGGACCATGGAGGGATTTGAAATGGAAGATGAGAGATTTAGAATTGAGGTGTAGCTAGCCCAGCAGCCAGCAAGCTCAGCAAGCACAGGAGCGGTGAGGAACGGGTGGGGAAATGAATTTGAGACCAGGGAGAGATCAGCTATGATCTGATTGTACTTAGGGAAGATGCAGGTGCATATAGAGTACACAAAGTGAAACATTTGTGTCGAGTGGCCAGGCAGTAGTGTTGCCAAGACAACAGGTCGTTTTTGAATTTCGCCCAATCAGTTTGAACTGGGCGCCTGGCTAACAGAAGCCTGTCAGACTTAAATTTGATGTTTTGGCAACCTGAGAACCAATCCTATTGTGGGGATGTCATCCTATCTCCACTCCCAAATGGGTTAAGGCTAAATGCTACACGAGACAAATGCTCCCCCGGGTAAGAACGGGTTAGCCGGGGAGGGTACAGAATATTCTAAGGCAGGCGTTGCGTTCTGATGCCAGGTTTAGCGAGAGTGAAAGTTAGGTACAGTGTGTAACCACAGGAGTACACATTGCTGGCTGGGGAAACACTCCTCCTCTCCAGCACAGTGCTACAATTACTGCGACGTGAAATACAGCGCCTTCTCCCGAATGGCTAGTACTTGGTTAGAACTTGCTGGCCTTGTTATGTGTGTCTAAATATATAATTAAGACCATCCATTCATCAAGGACAATGTGACTTATCTCATCATTTTGAGAGGGCTTGTTTCTTGCTTCCAGTAAATAATCTTCACCTTCTGAAAGGCCGAGGTTTGGAAGAGTTCTTTTTGGCAGCTGAATCTTTTCATTTTACATATCCGGAGTCCATCAATTCTCCAGCATCACAGACACCGCAAGGCCCTAATGATGGATGATTCCACCGGCAAGAAATGCTGGAAGTAAACCCAGGCACGAAGATTGAGTGGCTAAAATGGGCTGTCGGCACCAATAGTTTGCTTACGTGCAGTGCCATTGATTCAATCCGACCCTCGCTGGCTCCCAGTCTCGCAACATCCCCACTTTAAAACTCTCATCCTCCTATTCAAACCCTTCCATTGCCCTGTCCTTCCCTATCTCTGCCACCTCTTCCAGCTTCACCAGCCTCTGAGAACTCTGCGCTCCTCCAATCCTGGCCTCTCAGGGGGCATAGGTTTAAGGTGCGAGGGGCCAGGTTTAAAGGAGATGTACGAAGCTAGTTTTTTTTAACACAGAGGGAGGTGGGTGCTTGGAACTCGCTGTCGGGGGAGGCAGTGGAAGCAATTAAGGTAGTGACTTTTAAGGGGCATCTTGACAAGTACATAAATAGGCTGGGAATAGAGTGATATGGTCCCCGGAAGGGTGGCGGGTTTTAGTTCAGTCGGGCAGCACGGTCGGTGTAGGCTTGGAGGGCCAAAGGGCCTGTTCCTATGCTGTAATTTTCTTTGTTCTTTGTTCTGTGTTCTCTTCCCCATCCATGGTGACCTTTGCTCTGGCCATGACATCAGCCGCCTGGGTTAGAGTCACAGAGTCATAGGGTCATAGAGGTTTACAGCATGGAAACAGGCCCTTCAGCCCAACTTGTCAATGCTGCCCTTTTTTAAAAAAATCCCGAAGCCAATCCCAATTGCCTGCGTTTGGCCCATATCCCTCTATACCCATCGTACCCATGTAAATATCTAAATGCTTTTTAAAAGACAAAATTGTACCCGCCTACTACTAACTACTAACTCTGGCAGCTCGTTCCAGACACTCACCACCCTCTGTGTGAAAAAATTGCCCCTCTGGACCCTTTTGTATCTCTCCCCTCTCACCTTAAACCTATGCCCCCTAGCTTTAGACTCCCCTACCTTTGGGAAAAGATATTGACTATCTCGCTGATCTATGCCCCTCAGTATTTTATAGACCTCAATAAGGTCACCCCTCAGCCTCCTACGCTCCAGAGAAAAAAATCCCAGTCTATCCAGCCTCTCCTTATAACTCAATCCATCAAGTCCCGGTTGCATCCCAGTAAATCTTTTCTGCACTCTTTCTAGTTTAATAATATCCTTTCTATAATAGGGTGACCAGAATTGCACATAGTATTCCAAGTGTGGCCTTACCAATGTCTTGTAAAACTTCAACAAGACATCCCAACTCCTGTATTCAGTGTTCTGACCGATGAAACCAAGCATGCCGAATGCCTTCTTCACCACTCTGTCCACCTGTTCTAATCCCTGGAATGCCCTCCCCAAATTTCCCTACCTCCCAAAAGCACCCATCTCCCTAAATCTTTTTTTGATTTGGTTTGATTTGATTTCATATTGTGACGTGTATAAGTATACAGTGGGAAGTCTTGTTTCTTGTACGCTATACAGACAAAGCATATTGTTCACCATAGAATAGTAGAATCATAGAATCTATGGCACTGACACAGGCCCTTCGGCCCAAACTGGCCCATGCCGTCCAAAAAGCCCATCTAAGCTAACCCCATTTGCCTGCATTTGGCCCATATCCCCCTAAACCTTTCCTATCCATGTATCTGTCCAAATGCCTTTTAAATGTTGTCAATGCCCCTGCCTCAACCACTTCCCCCGGCAGCTCATTCCACACATGTAGCACCCTCTGTGTCAAAAAGTACATAGAGAAGGAAAGGAGAGAGTGCAGAATGTAGTGTTACACTCATAGCTAGGGTATAGAGAAAGATCAACTTAAGGCGAGGTAGGTCTGCTACCATCAGACTTTCTAAATCTCCCTCTAAATCTCTATTCCATCTCTAAACCTCCCCACCTCTCGAATTCTCTCTCCCCCTTTGAAGATCTCCGGCTGACCAAGCTTTGAGTTTTGGGCACTCATATCTCTCTACAGGGGAACTGGTGGTGTCGTGGCATTTGTCCCTGGACTCATAACCCAGAGACCCAGGGTAATGCTCTGGGGAGCCGGGTTCGAATCCTGCCACAGCAGATGGTGAAATTTGAATTTGGTAACAGTCTGGAATTTGAAGTCCAATGACCGTGAAACCGCTGTCGATTGTCGTAAAAACCCATCTGGTTCACTAATGTCCCTTTAGGGAAGGAAATCTGCCGTCCTTACCCAGTCTGGCCTACATGTGACTCCAGAGCCACAGCAATGTGGTTGACTCTCAACTGCCCTCAGGCAACTAGGAATGCTGGCCCAGACAGTGATGGCTAAGTCCCAAGAATGAACCAAAAGAAGTGGCTGGCTGTGTTTTATTGGTTAATGTTTGTGTGACAATGTTTTAGTTGTTCTCTTGTGATGCTTTGAGAGTTGAGGTCTCCTTGCGTATAGGACAAGAGAAGAAGCATCTCTTATGGTTACTGGGCACAAAGGAGATTGTCATCGACTTCAGGAAGTGTAGTGGAGAACATGCCCCTGTCTACATCAACAGGGATGAAGTAGAAAGGATCAAGAGCTTCAAGTTTTTAGGTGTCCAGATCACCAACAACCTGTCCTGGTCCCTCATGCCGACACTATAGTTAAGAAAGCCCACCAACGCCTCTACTTTCTCAGAAGACCAAGGAAATTTGGCATGTCAGCTACGACTCTCACCAACTTTTACAGATGCACCAGAGAAAGCGTTATTTCTGGGTGTATCACAGATTGGTATGGCTCCTGCTCTGCCCAAGACCGCAAGGAACTACAAAAGGTCGTGAATGTAGCACGATCCATCACGCAAACCAGCCTCCCATCCATTGACTCTGTCTACACTTCCCGCTGCCTCGGAAAAGCAGCCAGCATAATTAAGGATCCCACGCACCCCGGACATTCTCTCTTCCGCCTTCTTCCGTCGGGAAAACGATACAAAAGTCTGAGGTCACGTACCAACCGACTCAAGAACAGCTTCTTCCCTGCTACTATCAGACTTTTGAATGGACCTACCTTGCATTAAGTTGATCTTTCTCTACACCCGAGCTATGACTGTAACACTACATTCTCCACCCTCTCCTTTCCTTCTCTATGAACGGTATGCTTTGTCTATATAGCGCGCAAGAAACAATACTTTTCACTATATGTTAATACATGTGACAATAATAAATCAAATCAAATCAAATTCCCAGTCGGAATATTGAGAACCGTGACAGGAGCAGACGCTCGGATATTATTGAGGAAAAATGAACCTACCCGGTCCTCAGAGAGGAGATTTAGACAAATGAAAGCGTGCGCAAGATGAAAGCATTTGTAACCTGGCGGAGAAGCTAAAGTTCCAGCTATTCGGCCCAAAGCCCAGTGAATCCAGAACACATCAGCCTGTAACTAATGCAGTAAATTCACAAATGATTATAGAAAAAAACAAGCTTACAGCCGCCAGAGGAACATAAATGAGGACTTTGAGTAATGATGTTTCTGGATGTAATTATAATCGTAATTATTACTGCTGTGTGTTCCAGCTTTAATCATGGTGTTCATTCCAGGACACAAACAACGATCGATATTCAACCTCAACCTTCGCCAGTGAGTGGGGGGGGGGGGGGGGGGGCAGTGTGTCTCAGTGTGACTCTGAGTGTGTCTCGGTGTGAGGTAGTGTGTCTGAGTGTGTGCTTGAGTGTGTCTGTGTGTTTGAGTGAGTGTTTGAGTGCGTCTGTGTGTGTCTGAGTGTGTGTCTGAGTGTATCTGAGTGAGTGTTTGAGTGTGTATCTGAGTGAGTGTTTGTGAGTGTATCTGAGTGAGTGTTTGAGTGTATCTGAGTGTGTGTCTGAGTGCGTCTGTGTGTGTCTGAGTGTGTGTCTGAGTGTGTATCTGAGTGTGTGTCTGAGTGTGTATCTGAGTGTGTGTCTGAGTGTATCTGAGTGTGTGTTTGAGTGTATCTGAGTGTGTGTTTGAGTGTATCTGAGTGTGTGTTTGAGTGTATCTGAGTGAGTGTTTGAGTGTATCTGAGTGTGTATCTGAGTGTATCTGAGTGAGTGTTTGAGTGCGTCTGTGTGTGTCTGAGTGTGTGTCTGAGTGTGTATCTGAGTGTGTGTCTGAGTGTGTATCTGAGTGAGTGTTTGAGTGTATCTGAGTGTGTGTTTGAGTGTATCTGAGTGAGTGTTTGAGTGTATCTGAGTGTGTATCTGAGTGTGTATCTGAGTGTGTGTCTGAGTGTGTATCTGAGTGTGTGTCTGAGTGTGTATCTGAGTGTGTATCTGAGTGTGTGTCTGAGTGTATCTGAGTTTGTATCTGAGTGTATCTGAGTGTGTGTCTGAGTGTGTATCTGAGTGTGTGTCTGAGTGTGTATCTGAGTGTGTATCTGAGTGTGTATCTGAGTGTGTGTCTGAGTGTATCTGAGTTTGTATCTGTGTGTGTATCTGAGTGAGTGTTTGAGTGTATCTGAGTGTGTGTCTGAGTGTGTATCTGAGTGTGTGTCTGAGTGTGTATCTGAGTGTGTATCTGAGTGTGTGTCTGAGTGTGTATCTGAGTGTGTATCTGAGTGTGTATCTGAGTGAGTGTTTGAGTGTATCTGAGTGTGTGTCTGAGTGTGTATCTGAGTGTGTGTCTGAGTGTGTATCTGAGTGTGTATCTGAGTGTGTATCTGAGTGTGTGTCTGAGTGTGTATCTGAGTGTGTATCTGAGTGTGTATCTGAGTGTGTGTTTGAGTGTATCTGAGTGTGTATCTGAGTGTGTATCTGAGTGTATCTGAGTGTGTGTCTGAGTGTGTATCTGAGTGTGTGTCTGAGTGTATCTGAGTTTGTATCTGTGTGTGTCTGAGTGTGTGTCTGAGTGTGTATCTGAGTGTGTGTCTGAGTGTGTATCTGAGTGAGTGTTTGAGTGTATCTGAGTGTGTGTTTGAGTGTATCTGAGTGAGTGTTTGAGTGTATCTGAGTGTGTGTTTGAGTGTATCTGAGTGAGTGTTTGAGTGTATCTGAGTGTGTATCTGAGTGTGTATCTGAGTGAGTGTTTGAGTGTATCTGAGTGTGTATCTGAGTGTGTATCTGAGTGTGTGTCTGAGTGTGTACCTGAGTGTGTATCTGAGTGTGTATCTGAGTGTGTGTCTGAGTGTATCTGAGTTTGTATCTGAGTGTATCTGAGTGAGTGTTTGAGTGTATCTGAGTGTGTGTCTGAGTGTGTATCTGAGTGTGTATCTGAGTGTGTATCTGAGTGTGTGTTTGAGTGTATCTGAGTGTGTATCTGAGTGTGTATCTGAGTGTATCTGAGTGTGTGTCTGAGTGTGTATCTGAGTGTGTGTCTGAGTGTATCTGAGTTTGTATCTGTGTGTGTCTGAGTGTGTGTCTGAGTGTGTATCTGAGTGTGTGTCTGAGTGTGTATCTGAGTGAGTGTTTGAGTGTATCTGAGTGTGTGTTTGAGTGTATCTGAGTGAGTGTTTGAGTGTATCTGAGTGTGTATCTGAGTGTGTATCTGAGTGAGTGTTTGAGTGTATCTGAGTGTGTATCTGAGTGTGTATCTGAGTGTGTGTCTGAGTGTGTACCTGAGTGTGTATCTGAGTGTGTATCTGAGTGTGTGTCTGAGTGTATCTGAGTTTGTATCTGAGTGTATCTGAGTGAGTGTTTGAGTGTATCTGAGTGTGTGTCTGAGTGTGTGTCTGAGTGTGTATCTGAGTGTGTGTTTGAGTGTGGGCTGGTGTGTAAATAGGTGTGTAACACGCTGGGCTGGTGTGTAAATAGGTGTGAAACACGCTGGGCTGGTGTGTAAATAGGCTTGTAACACACTGGGCTGGTGTGTAAATAGGTGTGAAACACACTGGGCTGGTGTGTAAATAGGCTTGTAACACACGGGGCTGGTGTGTAAATAGGTGTGTAACTCACTGGGCTGGTGTGTAAATAGGTGTGTAACTCACTGGGCTGGTGTGTAAATAGGTGTGTAACACACGGGGCTGATGTGTAAATAGGTGTGTAACACACTGGGCTGGTGTGTAAATAGGTGTGTAACACACTGGGCTGGTGTGTAAATAGGTGTGTAACTCACTGGGCTGGTGTGTAAATAGGTGTGTAACACACTGGGCTGGTGTGTAAATAGGTGTGTAACACACTGGGCTGGTGTGTAAATAGGTGTGTAACTCACTGGGCTGGTGTGTAAATAGGTGTGTAACTCACTGGGCTGGTGTGTAAATAGGTGTGTAACACGCTTCTGGCCATGTGCGGACTCTGAAGCTGATTTCCCATTGGCCGGCCAAATACCAGTCAGGCAGTGTGGAACATCCTCTGGGAATGGCGCCTGAGTGCTGGGGAATAGAGAGAGAGGTAGAGAGGAGGAATGTGTGTGTGTGGGGAAAGAGGGAGTGCGAGGGGGGGAGGGGCTATTTCTACTGTACCCCCGAAGGGGGCAGGTCGACGTGGAGCCTCTGACATGTAATAAATAAATAGCGATTGGAAAACGCTGCGAGGAGTGTCTGGGTGGCACGGTCAAACACAAGCCCCCACCCCCTGACACCTTTCCCGTTATATTTCAGTCCTGACACTTGGGCCCTGATTTTACCCGCACTCCCTTCCCAATTTCGAGGCAAGGCTTGCAGAACGGCATTCCCGATTGGCCTCGGACGCGACTGAGGCAGGCGCGCCGGTGAAATTCCGGCCTTCATCCAGCTTGGATCGAGGTTGAAGCTAAAACATAAAGGCCGCCTGCCCATTAACCGTAAGACAGACAGTCCATCTTAGATATATGTTCATTTCGCCCCTTTCTGGGTTTAATTGCCAGTTTGATTTCCAGGAGACGAATTCCTGACTGCCCATCGACCGAAATATTGCACGATGATGTCACGCCTTTTCAAGAAGCTCTGCACGCTTTTAAAGTTTATTTATTTAGTCACAAGTAGGCTTACATTTACACTGCAATGAAGTTACTGTGAAAATCCCCTAGTCGTCACACTCCAGGTACACTGAGGGAGAATTTAGCACGGCCGCTGCACCTAAACCAGCACGTCTTTCAGACGGTGAGAGGAAACCGGAACACCCGGAGGAAACCCACGCAGATACGGGGAGAATGTGCAAACTCCGCACAGACAGTGACCCAAGCTGGGAATCGAACCGGGGTCCCTGGCGCTGTGAGGCAGCAGTGCTAACCGCTGGTCCGCTGGGCACTTCTGGGTCAAGGGCTTTCTTACCTGGGCAATGTTTAGGTCTCCCCTGCTCCATCCCCTGTATGGAAGTGTGGGAAATCTGGAATCGACTTCCCTCTGTCATCAGCACGTTTCAGCGCAAACCTTGATCCAACAAATCCAACCCACGGAAAGACCAGTTGCGTGCAGACAACTGCTGATGATGGCTTTCTTCACCAAACACGTTCCAGAGCGTTGGCAGAAAGTGTGAAGGTCCACTTCATTAATCAGATTAGCCGTGGTCTCATTGTGAGAAGCACCAGACTTGAGGGGCTGAATGGCCTACTCCTGTTCCCAAGTCTGATGTTCCCGTGCTGCAGAGAGGGAGGATGGGGGGGGCGGATGGGGTTCACCTCATGATGGAGCATTCCTAAGTAGGGGAAGAGGCAGAAAGTGGGTGTGGATCTGAAGTAGGAAAAGGTGGAGGCCATTCAGCCCTTCGAGTCTGCACCTCCCTTCAATGAGATCATACCTGATCTGTATCTTGACACCATCCATCCACCCTCACCGTTAATCTCGTCTCGTGAAAATCTATCAATCTCACCGCTCAAGTGATTAATTGAGCTAGTGTCTAGTGCTCTCTGTGGGAGATGGAATGTTTCTTAGCTTCTATCCCCAATCGCTGTGTCTGATTTTAAGGCAATGTCTACTTGTCCGAGACAATGGAAAATGGTTTCTCTCTATTGACTTGATCACCTCCTTTCAAACTCCTAATGCGGGAAGTTATTTCATCATAGCCCGAATGATCCAGCCCATTACAGAGTCTAAACATGTCTTTCCCCTGGGAGTTTGAGATTGAGGAAACCTCTCCTGGATCACTAAAGGGGCATGAACTTCACACGGGATGGAACATGTAATTCCCACTGGATGAAGCATGTACTCTCCACTGGATGAAGCATGTACTCTCCACTGGATGAAGCATGTACTCTCCACTGGATGAAGCATGTACTCTCCACTGGATGAAGTCTTTTGGATGAGCTCAGATGGAAAGCAGCCTCCACCCAGGGTCTAACTTGGGTGAAGGTGGGAAGGCAGCAAGTTCCAGTCGCCGCCATCTTGCTTAACAACATGGCCGCCTCACCTCCAGGGAGGTGGCCGGTCGAGTCCTCTCAAAGTGCCTTATGATATCTCTTTGCTCGAAAGCTTTCCCCCAGTGGTAGCTGAGGTTCTGCCCATTAGGTCAGATGACCAGAAGCTTTATCAGTAATGGAGGTTTTAAGGAATTGTGTCTCCCTTAAAGGGGATAATCACCACAGTTTTAAAGGAGGGAAGCGAGATAGAGAGGCGGAGAGGTGTACCTAGCGGAATTCCAAAGCTTGGGGCCCAGGCAGCTGATGGCACGGCCACCAATGGTGGAGTGATTACAATCGAAGATCCGCAAGAGGCCAGAATCAGAGGGCAGCAGGTAGCTCTTGAGGTTTGTGGGGACGGAGGAGATTACAGAGACAGGGAGGGAGGGGCCAATGGAGGGATTTGTAAACCCAGGATGAGAATTTTGAAATGAGGATGCTTCTTGACTGACATCTAATGTAGGTCAGTGAGCAGAGAGCCAGTAGGAGTACGGGGCTCGCTGTACACTGAGCTTTGGAAGAGCTGAGGCCTATTGAGGGTAGGGTGAGGAGATCAGCGAGGGGCGTGGTGGGGCAAAGGTTCCAGAAGCAAGAGACAGGTGAATCGTTCAATATTACACATGTGAAAACAGGCGATCATAGTCACCACATGAATATGTGTTGGGATGATCATCTCATGGTCCAATGCCACTCTAATGTTTGATCCCAAATGTTGCCGGAGAGAACGAGGGAGTCAGTAAGCAGAGAACAATAACAGAAGTGAAAGTTCAGCCGTGCTGCATTTTGTTTTCTGAGTAATTTATCCCCAGGTAATTAAGCCCTTGAAGAATGTTGTTTTATTACAGGAGGGAACCAGGCCTAAACATGACGAACCACACAGGAATTACCAATAAAGGTCTGGCCTTCACTCCAAAGGCATGTTCCAATTATTCCTCATTAAATGCAACCACAAAGCAACCGCAGTGCTTCATTCCAAATTGAAAAGCCCAAACTTTTGGCTGCACGGCGGCACAGTGGTTAGCACTACTGCTGCTTCACAGCTCCAGGGGCCTGGGTTCGAATCCCGGCTCGGGTCGCTGTCTGTGTGGAGTTTGCACGTTCTCCCCGTGTCTGCGTGGGTTTCCTTCGGGTGCTCCGGTTGCCTCCCAAAGTCCAAAGATGTGCAGGCTAGGTTGATTGGCCATTCTAAATTGCCCCTTAGTGTCCCGGGATGCATAGGTTAGAGGGGTTAATGGGTAAAAATGTAGGGATAGGTGGATAGGGCCTGGATGGGATTGTGGTTGGTGCAGACTCAATGGGCCGAATGGCCTCTTTCTGCACTGTAGGATTCTATGATTCTATGGGACTCTCCTCCACTTGAACACAGGCCCAAAAAATACATGTTTGATTTGATTTGATTTATTATTGTCACATGTATTAACATAGTGAAAGGTATTGTTTCTTGCGGGATATACAGACAAAGCATACCGTTCATAGAGAAGGAAAGGAGAGGATGCAGACTGCAGTGTTACAGTCATAGCTAGGGTGTAGAGATAGATCAACTTAATACGAGGTAGGTCCATTCAAAAGTCTGATGGCAGCAGGGAAGAAGCTGTTCTTGAGTCGGTTGGTACGTGACCTCAGACTTTTGTATCTTTTTCCCAACGGAAGAAGATGGAAGGGAGAATTTCCGGGTGCGTGGGGTCCTTGATTATGCTGGCTGCTTTTCCGAGGCAGTGAGAAGTGCAGACAGAGTCAATGGATGGGAGGCTGGTTTGCGTAATGGATTGGGCTACATTCACGACCTTTTGTAGTTCCTTGTGGTCTTGGGCAGAGCAGGAGCCCATACCAAGCTGTGATACAACCAGAAAGAACTCTTCCTATGGTGCGTCTGCAGACCTTGGTGAGAATCGTAGCTGACATGCTAAATTTCCTTAGTCTTCTGAGAAAGTAGAGGCGTTGGTGGGCTTTCTTAACTATAGTGTCGGCATGGGGGGACCAGGACAGGTTGTTGGTGATCTGGACACCTAAAACTTGAAACTTTCAACCTTTTCTACTTCATCCCCGTTGATGTACACATGGCTTGTTCTCCTTTATGCTTCCTGAAGTCGATGACAATCTCCTTCATTTTGTTGACATTGAGGGAGAGATTATTGTCTCTACACCAGTTCACCAGATTCTCGATTCGCGATCTCATGAAAATGTCAACCAGGTGAACTGATTCCACTGCCGCTATGAAGGCACTACAGTTTACAAAGGTAAGGTGTGGCTCAAGTGGGTATCTCTCTTGCCTCAAGATGTCATGGGTTCAAATCCCACTCCCGAGACTGAAATCCTGGCTGGCTCATCCCAGTTTCTCTTAATTAATTCATGGGACATGGGCGTCACTGGCTGGCCAGTATTCATTGCCCATCCCTAGTTGCCCTTGGAGAGCAGTTGCTGTGGCTCTGGAGTCACATGTAGGCCAGACCGGGTAAGGATGGCAGATTTCCTTCCCTAAAGGGCATTAGTGAACCAGATGGGTTTTCCCGACAATCGACAATGGGTCATCAGTAGATTCTCAATTCCAGATATTTTTTTATTGAATTCAAACTCCGCCACCTGCCGTGGTGGGATTCGAACCCGGGTCCCCAGAACATTAGTTGAGTTTCTGGATTAATAATCTGGCGATAATACCGCTAGGCCATCACCTCCCCAGTTGATGAGCTGCCGGACATAATGTCCTTTTGAATGAGATGTTTTAGTTACTGGGTGGTCACACACTGCTTCCTGCACTGTACACTGCAGTGTCACACATTGTTATCCATCAATGTACATGTTACAAAACAGCCCCGCAGAGCGATTCCAGATGAAGCAAAGGACACAAGCAGTTCAATACGCAAGGAATTATGTTGCTGCATTTGAGTGTAGAAGAAGATTTTTAAAATTCATTTCTGGGATGTGGGGGTCACTGGCTGGGCCAGCATTTATTACCCACCCCTAATTGCCCCTTGAGAAGGTGTTGGGTGAGCTGCCTCCTTGAATCGCTGCAGTCCCTGTGGCGTAGGTACACCCACAGTGCTGTTAGGGAGGGAGTTCCAGAATTTTCACCCAGCGACAGTGAAGGAACGGCCGATATTTTTCCAAGTCAGGATGGCCAGTGTCTTGGAGGGGGAACTTGCAGGTGGTGGTGTTCCCATGTATCTGCTGCCCTGGTCTTTCTAGGTGGACCAGGTCCTGTGTTTGGGAGGTGCTGGCAAAGGGGACTTGGTGAGTCGCTGCAGTGCAGCTTGTAGATGGTACACTCAGCTACCACTGTGCATCAGAGCTGGAGGGAGGAAATGTTTAAGTTGAGGGATGAGGGTACTGATCAAGTGGGCTTCTTTGTCCTGAATGGTGTTGAGCTTCTTGGGTGTTGTTGGAGCTGCATTCATCCAGGCAAGCGGGGAGTATTCCATCACACTCCTGACTTGTGCCTTTTGGATGGTGGACAGGCTTTGAGGGAGTCAGGAGGTGCGATTCTCAGCCTCTGACCTGCTCTTGCAGCCACAGTATTTATATGACTGGCCCAGTTCAGTTTGGGGAACAAACCACCTTGAACTCCAGATAGATTCAATGGGGACAAGTGAAGAGGTCACTCAGTGGAGCGCACAGCTCCACCATGCTGTGTTAACTCAACTTATTCCACTTACATCCCTAACTGCCCCTTGAGAAGGTGTGGTGAGCCACCTTCTTGAATCGCTGCAGTCCCTGTGTAGGTACACCCACAGTGCTGTTAGGGAGGGAGTTCCAGGATTTTGACCCAGCGACAATGAAGGAACGGCTGATATATTTCCAACTCAGGATGGTGAGTGGCTTGGAGGGAAACCTCCAGCTGGTGGTGTTCCCAGGTATCTGCTGCCCTCGTCCTTCTAGATTGTAGATGCTATAGGTTTGGAAAGTGCTGTCAAAGGAGCCTTGGTGAGTTGCTGCAGTGCATCTTGTAGATAGTAGACATTGCAGACACTGTGCGTCGGTGGTGGAGGGAGTGGATATTTGTGAAAGGTGTAGCAATCAAGCTTTGTCCTGGATGGTGTCAAGCTTCTTGAGTGTTGTTGGAGCCGCACCCATCCAGGCAAGTGGGGAGTATTCCATCACACTCCTGACTTGTGCCTTGTGGATGGTGGACAGACTCTGGAGAGTCAGGAGGTGAGTTCCTCTCTGCCGGATTCCCAGCCTCTGACCCGCTCTTGTAGCCACTGTGTTTATTTGGCCTCAGTTCAGTTTCTGGTCAAGGATAAACCCCCAGGATGTTGATAATGGGGGAGGTAAAAAATAGTAAAAGGAAGAAGGAAAAATTGGTGCTGTTGGAAACTGGTGTGGCCTGGAATAAAATCAGCGGGTCTGTCACCGTGACCTTGCGAAGAGTGAAACTGGGAGTGGATAGGTTAATATAAATTTCATCAACACATCCTGAGCTGTGAATGGAAAGGGAAGGAAATCAGGATGTGGGAATTATTGAGAATGAACTGAAGGGCAGCGAGGCATCAACGTAACAAGTGGTCTTGTTGATCAAGATTCTGGTGCTTGGGACTATGAAGTGCTTAAAGTGGACACAAGGAACATTAAGAATAAAACAATTATGGATCCCAATGGTTATGGATCCCAATGGTTATGGATCCCAAAATTATGGATCCCAATGGTTATGGATCCCAGTGGTTATGGATCCCAGTGGTTATGGATCCCAATGGTTATGGATCCCAATGGTTATGGATCCCAAAGGTTATGGATCCCAATGGTTATGGATCCCAATGGTTATGGATCCCAAAGGTTATGGATCCCAATGGTTATGGATCCCAAAGGTTATGGATCCCAGAGGCTTTTGAAAATTTGCAAACTTCGATGGGTTTTCATTGGGCAAGAGTATTAAGTAATAGAGATCATAGGAAAACAAGATCTAGGAACAAGGGTAGGCCATTCAGCCCCTCAAGCCTGTTCCGCCATTCGATAAGGTCATGGCTGATCTAGTTGTGGTCTCAAATCCACTTTCCTGCCTGTGCCCATAACTCTTAACTCTCCTGTTTATCAAAGTCTAACTCAACCTTAAATCTATTTAACAAGCCGTGGCCTCCATTGCTCTCTGCGGAAGAGAATTCCGCTCTCTGAGAGGAAAGATTCCTCCTCACCTCCTTCTTAAAAAGGAAGACCTCTTATTTTTAACCTGTGCTCCCTCGTTCTAGCCTCCCCCAGAACTGGAAGCGTCCCCCCAGTATCCACCCGAACAAGTCCCCTCAGGATCTTATACATTTCAATAAGATCATCTCCCATTCCTCGAACCTCCAACCGCGAGAGACCCGACTGTTCTTCAAAAACAGGCAAATGGAGTTGAGGTACACATCAGCCATGCTCTAATTAATGAATAGGAACAGGCTTGAGGGGCTGAATGGCCTCCTCCTGTTCCTATATGAAGACAGATACAGGAATGGGCCTGATTCCCTCAGCAGGCTTTGGATGGAACAAGAAAGCATGAGGAACGTTACTGATAAAGAAAGAGCTCTTTGCTTCAATACTACTCAACCTGCCTCATCAACTTCTCTTTGTGCTTGTCCCTCTTGTGCGCTTTTCACCAAATTCCTCAGATTCCTGTTTATCTCCTCGTCCTTTCCTCATTCTTAGAAATATAGAATCCATACAGTGCTGAAGGGGGCCATTTGGCCCATCGAGTCTTCACCAACTCTCTGATCGAGCATCTTACCCAGACCTTAAATCCTTAACCCCATGGTATTTACCCCATAATCCACCTAACCTGCACATCTTTGGACACTAAGGGTCAATTTAGCATGGCCAATCCACCTAACCTGCACATCTTTGGACACTAAGGGTCAATTTAGCATGGCCAATCCACCTAACCTGCACATCATTGGACTGTGGGAGGAAACCGGAGCACCCAGAGGAAACCCACGCAGACACGGGGAGAATGTGCAGACTCTGCACAGACTGTGACCCAAGCCAGGAATCGAACCCGGGTCCCTGGCGCTGTGAGGTAGCAGTGCTAACCACTGTGCTGCTTTCTTCTCTAACTCCAATCTTCTATGTTTTCCACACCCATCAACGAATCTATTGATAACCTTGAACTTTTTTTGGCAGCTTTCTGTACTTCAATTCTAATCAAAAGGAGCCCATTCAAATTGAGAGCAATCATGGTCCCCACATGAGGGACAAACCAGACCCAAGCTAACAGGGTGAGGCATTGTACCCCCTCCTGGGCTTGAACTGACGCTTCCTCTTAGCTGAAAGGCCGCAATGGCTTTGAAAACTTGCATCAGTTGTAGCCTCATTGGTTACTCTGATTCTTCACTCTGCCCCAGCCTGGGCAAACCACCATCGCAGGCATCAGCGCACGCCCAGTGCAATGGGCTAGCCTCGTCCCCTGCCTGACCATGGAAAACAGACTCATACAGTGCAGTTAATTGCATTGCACTGCCTGACGATACTAATAAAAGGATAAGGGGAGCAATCCCATATTCTTGGAACAGCTGGGCGGCACGGTGGCACAGTGGTTAGCACTGCTGCCTCACAGCACCAGGGACCCGGGTTCGATTCCCGGCTTGGGTCACTGTCTGTGTGGAGTCTGCACGTTCTCCCTGTGTCTGCGTGGGTTTCCTCCAGGTGCTCTGGTTTCCTCCCACAGTCTGAAAGACGTGCTGGTTAGGGTCCATTGGCCATGCTAAATTCTCCCTCAGTGTACCCGAACAGGTACCAGAGGTTGGCAACTAGGGGATTTTCACAGTAACTTCATTGCAGTGTTAATGTAAGCCTACTTGTGACTAATAAATAAACTTTAACTTTTAGCAGAACACCCATCAACCTTCTGAATTTGAGAGAATAAGGGCCTCTTTGTGTTAGAATGTAACCAATTGGATCTGTTGTAATGTGACCAATGGTAACATGCCTTAAGGGTCAGATGACCCAGTAAAATATGTAATCAATGACAAAATGATGTGGTGATCAGCTGACCAACTGACTCAGTATAAATAAGAACCTATTGGGAATTGGCTTGGAATGGCCCAGGGTGAGGCCCCAAGTGTTGGAGTAGAACATAGAACATAGAACAGTACAGCACAGAACAGGCCCTTCGGCCCACGTGTTGTGCCGAGCTTTATCTGAAACCAAGACCAAGCTATCCCACTCCCTATCATCCTGGTGTGCTCCATGTGCCTATCCAATAACCGCTTAAATGTTCCTAAAGTGTCTGACTCCACTATCACTGCAGGCAGTCCATTCCACACCCCAACCACTCTCTGCGTAAAGAACCTACCTCTGATATCCTTCCTGTATCTCCCACCACGAACCCTATAGTTATGCCCCCTTGTAATAGCTCCATCCACCCGAGGAAATAGTCTTTGAACGTTCACTCTATCTATCCCCTTCATCATTTTATAAACCTCTATTAAGTCTCCCCTCAGCCTCCTCCGTTCCAGAGAGAACAGCCCTAGCTCCCTCAACCTTTCCTCATAAGACCTACCCTCCAAACCAGGCAGCATCCTGGTAAATCTCCTCTGCACTCTTTCCAGCGCTTCCACATCCTTCTTATAGTGAGGTGACCAGAACTGCATACAATATTCCAAATGTGGTCTCACCAAGGTCCTGTACAGTTGCAGCATAACCCCACGGCTCTTAAACTCCAACCCCCTGTTGATAAAAGCTAACACACTATAGGCCTTCTTCACAGCTCTATCCACTTGAGTGGCAACCTTTAGAGATCTGTGGATATGAACCCCAAGATCTCTCTGTTCCTCCACAGTCTTCAGAACCCTACCTTTGACCCTGTAATCCACATTTAAATTAGTCCTACCAAAATGAATCACCTCACATTTATCAGGGTTAAACTCCATTTGCCATTTTTCAGCCCAGCTTTGCATCCTATCTATGTCTCTTTGCAGCCTACAACAGCCCTCCACCTCATCCACTACTCCACCAATCTTGGTGTCATCAGCAAATTTACTGATCCACCCTTCAGCCCCCTCCTCTAAGTCATTAATAAAAATCACAAAGAGCAGAGGACCAAGCACTGATCCCTGCGGCACTCCGCTAGCAACCTGCCTCCAATCCGAAAATTTTCCATCGACCACCACCCTCTGTCTTCGATCAGACAGCCAGTTACCTATCCAATCGGCCAACTTTCCCTCTATCCCACACCTCCTCACTTTCATCATAAGTTTCTTTATTGAACCTTTTTCTTTGATTTATAAGTTGGAGTAAGTTTGTTTCATTTTATTGTCTACAACTGAAGCGTTTCTTCTGCTGGATCAACACTTTGCAAGTTGGGGGAGGAAGGGGTTTAGAACCTTATCCCTCCTAGAGTAAAGAGACCAAAAACTGTGCACTGCACTCCAGGTGTGACCTCACCAACGTCCTGTTTTTATTCTGTTATTTGATCGGAACAGTCCGATTGCAGATGTTGTTTCGTGGCATGCATTTACATATACTTTGCATTGTAGTTTCCATGTAATTTTCATGCTGGCTTCATTGTTCTGAATGTATTTCTGATCCCAACAAACTTCATATTTATCATACAGCCCCTAACTTACGATACAGCAGGTGAGAGGAAATTAGCATGGTCCACCGTGAGGTTTCAATCCATCATCCCTCCCATTACTTTTGCACATTTTCTTTACAAGGTGCTGTACGGTATTGGGCATCATTCAATTGGTCTTATCAAGGTGTTCAAGTCTTAGGCAGTTCAATAGTAAATGTTTACTAACTGCTAGAAGTTATATACGTTAGTACAGTAAAGATTTAAGCTAGGATCTGTCTTCATGCTTGGTCCTACGCATTGTTCTGTCTCATGCTAAATCGGTGGCACAGTGGGTTAGCTCTGCTGCCTCCCAGCGCCAGGGGCCCGGGTTCGATTCCCGGCTCGGGGTCACTGTCTGTGTGGAGTCTGCACGTTCTCCCCGTGTCTGCGTGGGTTTCCTCCGGGTGCTCTGGTTTCCTCCCACAGTCCAAAGACATGCGGGTTAGGTGGAACTGCCGTGCTAAATTGTTCCTTATTGTCAGGGGGACTGGCTAGGGTAAATACACGGGGTTATGGGGATAGGGCCTGGGTGGGATTGTGGTCGGTGCAGACTCAATGGGCCGAATGGCTTCCTTCTGCACTGTAGGGATTCGATACTGGCCCCGAGGTGTGGGTCATCTCACATCACTCTGTGGGCTGTACTGTATTCAGTTTCACATTAACCCCTTATGTGCCAGACCCTTATATTACACTGGTGAACTACCTTCTTGATCTGCTGGAGTCCATGTGGTGTAGATACACATGCAGTGCTGTTGGGACTTGGTGGAATTTGCGGTGGGTGAGGGGGCGGCGTTGGGCAGTGGGAATTTGACCCAGTGGCAGTGAAGGAGCGGCGACATTTCGGATGTTGTGTGGCTTGGAGGGGAACTGGCAGGTACTGGTGTTCCCAGCTATTTGCTGCCCATATCCTTCTAACTGGTAGAAGTCACTGGAAAGTGCTTCTGAAGAAGAAGAAGCCTTGGTGAGTTGCTGCAGTGTAACGCATAGATGACATACACTGCTGCTACTGTGACTGGTGGTGGAGGGAGAGAATGTTTAAGGTGGCGGATTGAGTGCTAATCAAATGTTCTGGGTCTTAACATTTAGATTAAGAATTTAAATCCAGCAATGAAGTAACAAGACTTTCCAAACCCCATTTATCCAAATAATACAAATTAACGAGGAAGAAATGCGAGGAAAAATGGAAATAGTTTTGATCACCAATGTGGGGGAAAGAAAACTATTTCTTATCTTTTCCCTTTGAGAATTAGATTCTGAGTTCTGGTAAATAAAAGCGGCTGAGTTCCAGCAAATGATCAAGTGACCAGGTTGCCTGGGAGATGAACAATAGGAAAAAAAAGGTCAACAAATTGAGGATAGGAGTGAATAGGTTCCTTTATTTTTTTATTCATTCGTGGGACATGGGCGTCGCTGGCTGGGCCAGCATTTATTGCCCACCCCTAGTTGCCCCTTGAGAAGGTGGTGTTGAGCTGCCTTCTTGAATCGCTGCAGTCCATGTTCTGTGGGTTGACCCGCAATGCCGTTAGGAAGGGAATTCCAGGATTTTGACCCAGCAACTGCGAAGGAACGGCGATATATTTCCAAGTCAGGATGGTGAGTGGCTTGGAGGGGAACTTGCAGGTGGTGGTGTTCCCATGTATCTGCTGCCCTTGTCCTTCTAGATGGAGGTAGTCATAGGTTTGGAAGGTGCTGTTTAAGAATCTTTGGTGAATTGCTGCAGTGCATCTTGTAGATGGTACACACTGCTGCTACTGAGCGTCGGTGGTGGAGGGAGTGGATGTTTGTAGATGTGGTGCCAATCAGGCAGGGCTGCTTTGTCCTGGATGGTGTCGAGCTTCTTGAGTGTTGTTGGAGCTGCACCCATCCAGGCAAGTGGAGAGTATTCCATCACACTCCTGACTTGTGCCTTGTAGATGGTGGACAGGCTTTAGGGAGTTGGGAGGTGAGTTACACGCCGCAGTATTCCCAGCCTCTGACCTGCTCTTGTAGCCACTGTGTTTGTGTGGCGAGTCCCAGTTGAGTTTCTGGTCAATGGGAACCTCAAGAATGTTAACGGAGTGTGCTTCTCTGTTCAAGCTGTTTAGTTTGGGGAGCTTTAGAAGGAGTTGGGTGAAGGGAACATCTCCTACAGCGGAACTTGGTTGAAATTCTGGGTGTTAGCTAAAAGAGCCCAAACGCTTGTAAACTAAAGGACTCGACTGAAGGTGAGTTGAACTTCTGGTGGAGCCAAGCTGAGGAGAGAGAGAGAGAGAGAGTTTTCGAAACAAACTCTATTTGATCATAGAATCCCTACAGCGCAGTAGGAGGCCACTCAGTCCATCGGGTCTGCACCGACCACAATCCCACCCAGGCCCTATCCCCGTGACACAATGCATTTACCCTAGCTAGTCCCCCTGACACGAAGGGGCAATTTACCATGGCCAATCCACCTAACCCGCATGTCTTTGGAGTGTGAGAGGAAACCGGAGCACCTGGAGGAAACCCACGCAGACACGGGGAGAATGTGCAGACTCCGCACAGACAGTGACCCAATCCTCGATTGCCGGCTTGAAAATTCTGGCCCTCGAGTTTCCGGTAAAATTCTGTCCCTCGAGTTTCTCACACCTGGGTGTTGGATTTTGGGTTGAATTCTTGTTAATCATAGAATGCCTGCAGTGCAGAAGGAGCCCATTCGGCCCATCAAGTATGCACCGACCACAATCCCACCCAGGTCCTATCCGCATAACCCCATACATTTCCCCTTGCTAGTCCTCCTGACACTAAGGGGCAATTTAGCATGGCCAATCCACCTAGCTAGCACGTCTTTCGGACTGTGGGAGGAAACTCACTCAGACACGGGGAGAACGTTCAGACTCCGCACAGACAGTGACCCAAGACGGGAATCGAACCCGGGTCCCTGGTGCCGTGAGGCAGCAGCGCTAACCACTGTGCCACCCATTCCTAATAGAATCATAGAATCATAGAATCCCTACAGTGCAGAAGGAGGCCATTCAGCCCATCGAGTCTGCACCAACCACAATCCCACCCAGACCCCATCTCCATAACCCCATGCATTTACACCACAGGGATATTATAGATATGTTATAGAAAAATTAAAACATAGAAACTAGAAGCTTTGACAAAGGGTCGTCTGGACTCGAAACGTCAGCTCTTTTCTCTCCCTACAGATGCTGCCAGACCCGCTGAGATTTTCCAGCATTTTCTCTTTTGGTTTCAGATTCCAGCATCCGCAGTAATTTGATTTTTTTATATAGAAACTAGAAGCAGGAGGAGGCCATTCGGCCCTTCGAGCCTGCTCCACCATTCATGGTGATCATGGCTGATCATCGAATTCAATATCCTGATCCCTCCCTCTTCCTCCCCATATCCCTTGATCCCTTTAGCCCCAAGAGCTGTATCTAATTTCTTCTTGAACAGTTTGGCGAAATGGATAGGCACACAGTAAATGATATTTAACACAGAACTGCGCAAAGTGACAGATTTTGGGATTTTCCAATGTTAAATTGGATACAGAAAGGAGAGAGGGTTGTGGGATCGTGTCGAAAGGTCATTGAAGGTGGCACAACAAGTTGTTTACTCCGTTTAAAAAGCATACAGGACCCTGGGGTTTATAAATAGAGGAATAGAGCTATGCAAAAACCTTTAGAAAATAACGATTAGACCGTAGATGGAGTTGTTGTTCCGCTTTTCACTCCTAGTGGTGTACAAGGTAGACTGTCGTCTGTTTTAATAGCTAGTAATTCCCGGAACAGATTGCTAGTCTGTCGCCAGGGGCGACAGCTTGAGGGGCATCACTCCACATCAAGCGTGGCAGACCAGGAGTCTCTCCCACTCTCACCACCAGCTTGTTTGGAAGGATTTACAGGTTGATACTCAAACCTGTTTGTCTACATTTCGAACACACCTTCCTTTGGTCGTCAACTCCTGGGGTGGGGCTGGAACTCAGAGCTCTGGCTCAGAGGCAGAGACGCTAACCCCACTGTGCCACAAGATCTCCCTTCGATGGGGTATGGGTGCCTACTTTGGTCATCGGACCTTAAGAGGAATCAACAAGGGTTGGAGATGTAGAGATGATGTATGCAGAATTGCACTGGGGGAGTGAGAGAATTCAATCATCTTGAGAGATCCAGGAAGTTGTTCTACATTAAGCAGGGAAAGTTAAAGGGGTGGAGCTTAAAAACAGGGAGGTTATGTTGCAGCTGTATAAGGTGCTGGTGAGGCCACACCTGGAGTACTGTGTACAGTTTTGGTCTCCTTACTTGAGAAATGATATACTGGCACTGGAGGGGGTGCAGAGGAGATTCACTAGGTTGATTCCAGAGTTGAGAGGGTTGGCTTATGAGGAGAGACTGAGTAGACTGGGACTATACTCATTGGAATTCAGAAGAATGAGCGAGGATCTTACAGAAACATATAAGATTCTGAAGGGAATAGATAAGATAGAAGCAGGGAGGTTGTTTCCACTGGTGGGTGAAACTAGAACTAGTTAAAGTTAAAGTTTATTTATTAGTCACAAGCAGGCTTACATTAACACTGCAATGAAGTAACTGTGAAATTCCTCTAGTCGCCACACTCCGGCGCCTGTTTGGGTCAATGCTCCCTAACCAGCACGTCTTTCAGACTGTGGGAGGAAACCGGAGCACCCGGAGGAAACCCACGCAGACATGGGAGAACGTGCAGACTCCACATAGACAGTGACCCAAACTGGGAATCGAACCCAGGTCCCTGGAGCTGTGAGGCAGCCGTGCTAACCACCGTGCCACAGTGCCGCCCAAAGGCATGGCCTCAAAATAAGGGGGAGCAGATTTAGGACTGAGTTGAGGAGGAACTTCTTCTCCCAAAAGATTGTGAATCTGTGGAATTCCCTGCCCAGTGAAGCAGTTGAGGCTACCTCATTGAATGTTTTTAAGGCCAGGATAGATAAATTTTTGAACAGTAAAGGAATTAAGGGTTATGGTGAGCGGGCGGGTAAGTGGAGCTGAGTCCACAAAAAGATCAGCCATGATCTTATTGAATGGCGGAGCAGGCCCGAGGGGCCAGATGGCCCACTCCTGCTGCTGGTTCTTATGTTCTTAATGAGGGGCTACAACAGGTCTTGATCAAGTGGCAAGAGGGCCGGTAACCTGAGGGCACAGGTTCAAGGGAGGGGGAGTTCTCCCAGCAGGGAGGACAGTGCAAACCCACTGGATCCAGAATTAAAGAATTATGCCAGAGATGGAAGATATGGTGTGGCTTCCTGTCGCCCTCTGCCATGGGAAACTCTCCCCATCCCCGCTCCCTTGGCCCTGATGAGAGAATTCCCCACATGGTGTGTGGAAAAAGAATCGGAATTGGCGGGGGAGAGGAATGAGGAAAGTTTTTGAACGCCGCAAGTTGTTGTGATCCAAAACGTACTGCCTGAACGGGCAGTGGGAGAAGACTCAATAAAACCCTGTTGTTCAGTGTATAAGTCGATGTGGTATATAAGTTGAGTTGGTTAGATTTCCGATTCTTCCAAAGTCTATCCAGAAGTCAGAGTGACGTGCAAGACAAGACCGGACCAGAAAAACCAGACTGAATTCAAATGTCTCTCACTTGTAAATTTATCTCCTGTTCCTGTATCGTGTTCATTGGAATATCAAATGCCAGGAGCATTTTGTCAAAGATGTTTAGAATGTTGAATGTGTTCTTGCTGAAAGAGGTATATCTTAGAATCTCTGCAGTGCAGAGGGAGGCCATTTGGCCCATCGAGTCTGCATCTACCCTCCGACAAAGCACCTTACCCAGACCCATCCCCCTGCCCTCTCCCAGTAACCTCACATGTTTATCCTGCTCATCCAAACCTCCTTGGACACTAAGGGGCAATTTAGCATAGCCAATCCACCTAACCTACACATATTTGGACATGAAGGGTCAAATTAACATGGCCAATCTCCCTAACCTGCACATCTTTGGACACTAAGGGACAATTTAGCATGGCCAATCTCCCTAACCTGCACATCTTTGGACACTAAGGGACAATTTAGCATGGCCAATCTCCCTAACCTGTACATCTTTGGACACTAAGGGGCAATTTAGTTTGGCCAATCCACCAAACCTACACATCTTGGGACACAAAGGGACAATTTAGCATGGCCAATCCATCTAACCTACACATTTTTGGACACTAAGGGGCAATTTAGCATGGCCAGTCCACCTAACCTGCACATCTTTGGACAGTAAGAGGCAATTTAGCATGGCCAATCCACCTAACCTGCACATCTTTGGAGTGTGGGAGGAAACTGGAGCACCCGGAGGAAACGCACGTAGACACGGGGAGAACATGCAGACTCCACACAGACAGTGACTCGAGGCCGGAATCGAACCTGGGTCGCTGGCACTTAAAGCCTTCAGTGAGTTTCTGGGAAGTGTTTGACTGCTCCCATGTACACAGTTCCTTCAGCAACTTCCAGAGGGGAATTGGTTAAATATTTACAAAGGAAATATTAGCTGAGCAATGAGAAGCGGTCTGGGTGGGGGAGGGACTAACTCAACAACTCTTTCCAAAGAGCTAGTACAGGCACAAAGGCCAGCTGTCCTCTCCAATACAATGATGCTCTTTTTGAACCCTCTTACAGAGAGGCAATCAGATCAGATCCTCCTCCAGATCGGTCAACACGGTGGCATGGTGGTTAGCACTGCTGCCTCTAGGCGCCAGGGACCTGGGTTCGATTCCTGGCTTGGGTCACTGTCTGTGCAGAGCCTGCACATTCTCCCCGTGTCTGCGTGGGTTTCTTCTGGGTGCTCCGGTTTCCTCCCAAAGTCCTAAAGACATTCTGGTTAGGGTGCGTTGGCCGTGCTAGATTCTCCCTCAGTGTACCCGAACAGGCGCTGGAGTATGGCGACTAGGAGATTTTCACAGTAACTTCATTGCAGTGTTAATGTAAGCCTACTTGTGACACTAATAAATAAACTTTAAGAATTACTACATATCACACACACACATCCTGAGCCTCTAGTTGGCCAAGAGATTTCACAACTTTACCACAAACTTTAATAGCCGGGAGAGTTCTGTTCAATATTTCATAACCTCAGTAACTGGATCAACCACTTTCGACCAAGCTGTTGACGTTGTCTCACAGTTGTGGCAAACAACATTGAACTTGTTAGGACGGATCAGTGAGATAATCTCATTGAAACATGTAAAAGGTTTGAAGGTTTGACAGGGTGCTTGCTGCTGTGCTCGAAGTTTCCCCTTGAGGGGGAGCCTACAACACGGGGTCAACACTCTCAGGATAAGGTCTTTGGCCACTGAGGTGAGGGGAAATTTCTCCACTCGGAAGGTTCTGAATCTCTGGAATTCCTAACCTCTCTGGCCCTGTGCAGACTCAGTCACTCAGCATGTTCAAGGCAGATTAATGGCTATTTGGATGCTAAGGAAATTGAGGAACTTGGGGAAGTGAAGGGAAGGTGGAGTTGAGGGATTGAAGCCACTATGACCTTGTTGAATGGCAGAGCAGGCTCGAAGGGCCGAATGGTCTACTTCAGCTGCTATTTCTTGTGCTTTTATGAAAGCGAGGAGGTTAAATGTGCACTCTTAGCAATATCAATTTTTCCCTTATTGCGCATGGGTTTTTGTGTGTGTGTGTGCCTGTGTGGATATATGCATATTTCTTTTTATTCATTCCCGGGACATGGGCATCGCTGGCTGGGCCAGCATTTATTGCCCATCCCTAGTTGCCCTTGGAGGGCAGTTAAGAGTCAACCACATTGCTGTGGCTCTGGAGTCACATGTAGACCAGATCAGATAAGGATGACAGATTTCCTTCCCTAAAGGGACATTAGTGAACCAGATGGGTTTTTCCGACAATCGACAATGGTTTCATGGTCATCAGTGGATTCTGAATTCCAGATATTTTTTATTGAATTCAAATTCCACCATCCTCAGGGATCAGTGCTGGGATTTTTGCTGTTTGTAATATATATAAATGATTTGGAGGAAAATGTAACTGGATTGATTAGTAAGTTTGTGGACGACACAAAGGTTGGTGGATTTGCAGATGAGGACCATCAGAGGATACAGCAGGATATAGATCGGTTGGAGACTTGGGCGGAGAGATGGCAGATGGAGTTTAATCCGGACAAATGTGAGGTAATGCATTTGGAAGGTCTAATCCAGATAGGAAATATACAGTAAATGGCAGAACCCTTAAGCGTATTGATAGGCAGAGGGATCTGAGTGTACAGGTACACAGGTCACTGAAAGTGGCAATGCAGGTGGAGAAGGTAGTCAAGAAGGCATACGGCATGCTTGCCTTCATCGGTCGGGGCAGTGAATTTAAACAATGGCAAGTCATGTTGCAGCTTTATAGAAGCTTAGTTCGGCCACACTTGGAATATAGTGTTCAATTCTGGTCGCCACACTACCAGGAGGATGTGGCGGCTTTGGAGAGGGTACAGAAAAAATTTACCAGGATGTTGCCTGGTATGGAGGGCATTAGCTATGAGGAGAGGTTGGAGGAACTTAGTTTGTTCTCACTGGAATGAAGAAGGTTGAGGGGCGACCTGATAGAAGTCTACAAGATTATGAGGGGCATGGACAGAGTGGATAGTCAGAAGCTTTTTCCCAGGGTGGAAGAGATAATTACTAGGGGGCATAGGTTTAAGGTGCGAGGGGCAAGGTTTAAAGGAGCTGTACGAGGCAGATTTTTTACACAGAGAGTGGTGGGTGCCTGGAACTCGTTGCCGGGGGAGGTAGTGGAAGCAGATACGGTAGTGACTTTTAAGGGGCGTCTTGACAAATACATGAATAGGATGGGAATAGAGGGATATGGTCCCCGGAAGGGTAGGGGGTTTTAGTTCAGACGGGCAGCATGGTCGGTGCAGGCTTGGAGGGGCCGAAGGGCCTGTTCCTGTGCTGTAATTTTCTTTGTTCTTTGTTTGTTCATCTGCCGTGGCGGGATTCGAACCCGGATCCCCAGAACATTAGCTGAGTTTCTGGATTAATAGCCTAGCGATAATACCACTGGGCCATCACTTCCCCATGCGTGCACACATGTGCGCATGCATTTTTGTGCGTGTGTGCGCGCATGTGAGAGTGCGCATGTGTCAGTGCGTGTGCATGTGTTTGCACAAGTGCATGCATGTGTGCGCGCGTGTATGTATGCGTGTGCGTGCATGTGTGTGTGTGTGAATATCTGTGTGTGAGTGTGTGTGAGTGTGTGTGTGTGCGTGAGTGCTTGTGAGTGCTTGTGGGTGTGTGTGTGTGAATGTGTGAGTGTGTGCGTGTGAGTGAGTGTGTGTAAGTGTGAGTGAGTGTGTGAGTGTGTGTGTGTGAGTATGTGTGAGCGTGTGTGAGTATGTGTGAGCGTGTGTGCGTGCGTGTGTGTGTGAGTGTGTGTGTTTGTGCGTGTGTGTGTGTGTGCATGTGTGTGTGTGAGTGTGTGTGTGAGTGTGTGAGTGTGTGTGTGAGTGTGTGTGTGTGTGATTGTGTGTGTGTGTGTGCGTGTGTGAGTGTGCGTTTGTGTGCGTGTGTGTGTGTGTGTGTGTGTGTGCGAGTGTCTGTGTGTGTGTGGGTGTGAATGTGTGTGTGTGTGAGTGTGTGTGTGAGTGTGTGAGTGTGCGTGTGTGTGTGTGTGTGTGTGTGTATGTGTGAGTGTGCGTGTGTGTGGGTGTGTGTGTGAGTGTGTGAGTGTGAGTGTCTGGGTGTGTGTGTGTGTGTGTGAGTGTCTGTGTGTGTGTGTGCGTGTGTGAGTGTTTGTGTGTGACTGTGTGAGTGTGTGTGTGTGTGTGTGTGTGTGTGTGAGTGTATGTTTTTGGTGCTCGAATGATACCGGCGCTGAAAGGTTACGCTGACCGGGACAGGTTGAAAGACAGGACCTTCTTCCTCTGGAAAAGAGAGTTGAACTGAGAGAAAGCTTAAACGTTAATGTGGAGGGTCAACAGGCTGGATAAAGGTGTTTACTTCCAGTAAAGAGCAGGACGAGAGTCCATAAACATAAGATGGTCACCAATAACCTCAACAAGCAGCTCAGGAGAAAGCACTTTATCCGGAGTGTGGGATTTGAGAATACAAAACTCATTCCCACAGGCAAATAGCATCAATGCACTTCAGGAGAGTCTGAAGAAACTCTTGAGGGAGAGAGAGCAATAGCGGGACATGCTGCGAGGGTGGAAGAGGGGCCCATGCGGAGCAGGAACACCAGCACAGAGCGGTTGGGCCGAATGGCCTGTCTCTGTGCTTCATGTCCCTATGTGGGCACTATGCTGGCCTCCTCCTGCCTTACTGTGATCTGGATATATATCGTAAATACTAATCCAGCTCCTGTGACGGCTGCCAAACTCATTAAGAAAAGAATTATTCAACGGCTTGTTTCCTGGAACTTATGGAAATGATCCCTACACCAATATAAATATAGAAATCTTAGAATGCACAAATGAAAATCAGATGGATTCTACAACGATTCGCTCATCTGCCACCCTGCCTTTATACACAGCCACCCACTCGCATCTCTAACCCAGTGTTTCCCAGCTGGTCTGTCCCGAGGGAGTGCCGCACTGTTGGAGACTCCGTCTTGCGGCTGAGTCTTAGATTCCAGGGTCCATTCCTCCCCGCCACCCCCCCCCCCCCCCCCACACACTTCACAGACAAACGACCATACATCATAGATTATAGAATCCCTGCAGTGCAGAAGGAGGCCACTCGGCCCATCAAGTCTGCACCGACCATAATCCCACCCAGGCCCTATCCCCATAACTCCATGCATTTACCTTAGCTAGTCCCCCTGACACTAAGGGGCAATTTAGCATGGCTAATCCCCCTAACCTGCACATCTTTGGAAACTAAGGGGCAATTTAGCATAGCCAATCCACCTAACCTGCACATCTTTGGACACTAAGGGGCAATTTAGCATGGCCAATCTACCTAACCTGCACATCTCTGGACACTAGGGCAATTTAGCATGGCCAATCCACCTAACCTGCACATCTCTGGACACTAAGGGGCAATTTAGCATGGCCAATCCCCCTAACCTACCCATCTTTGGGCACCAAGGGGCAATTTAGCATGGCCAATCCACCTAACCTACACATCTTTGAACACTAAGGGGCAATTTAGCATGGCCAATCCCCCTAACCTACCCATCTTTGGGCACCAAGGGGCAATTTAGCATGGCCAATCCACCCAACCTACACATCTTTGGAGTGTGGGAGGAAACCGGAGCACCCGGAGGAAACCCACGCAGACAAGGGGGGGGAGAACGTGTAGACTCCACACAGACAGTGACCCAAGCCGGGAATCGAACCCAGGTCCCTGGCACTGTGAGGCAGCAGTGCTAACCACTGTGCCACCGTGACCCCCCCAGATATGTTAAAGGTATCAATTTATTGAAGGTTTCTGGTGATGTTATCCAGTTCTTTCAGGGGAAGGGAGATTGTACGTACTCACAGGGGGTGCTACATTGTTGGAGGTGCCGCTTTTCAGATAAGGCGTTAACCCCGAGGTTCCCTCTTCCTGTTTGGGTAAAAAAAACTCAAGCCATTCTTTTTGAAGACAAGCAGGGGATTTTAACCAGCTTCCTGACCGACTGCTATCCCTCAACCCAATCACCAAGAAAAAAACAGGTCAACTTCTCGTTTGTCCCACTGATCTTCATAGAATCATAGAATCCCTACGGTGCAGAAGGAGGCCATTCAGCCCATCGAGTCTGCACCGACCACAATCCCGTCCAGGCCCTGTCCCCATAGCCCCATGCATTTACTCTAGCTAGTCCCCCTGACACTTAGGGGCAGTTTAGCATGGCCAATCTACCTAACCCGCACATCCGCACATCTTTGGACTGTGGGAGGAATCCGGAGGAAACCCACGCAGACACGGGGAAAAGGTGCAAGCTCCGCACAGACAGTGGCCCGAGGCCGGGAATCGAACCGGGGTCCCTGGCGCTGTGAGGCAGCAGCGCTAAACCACTGTGCCGCCCCTGATATTTGTGGATTCTTGCTGGGCACAAATCGAATGCCGCCTTTGTCACAAGTGTGACCGCGCTTCAAGAAATCTCCGTCAAACACACTTTGCGGGAGTTCTGAGGCTGTGAAAGGCACTGGGCGCGACCTCACCGGCCGTTCACGCCACGTTCCCGCTGCGGCGAGGTCGGAAAATGTGGCGGCCGGCTAAATCTCCGTTCACTGCGGCGGGATGGGAAAATCCCACCGGCGTGAAGGGTGGCAAGATTCCGGGCAGAGGGCAAGGTTGTCCCATAACCTTGCCGATGGATTCAATGGCAGGTGACAGGGGTGGGGAGGGGGTGGGGGGGGGGTGGGGGGGGGGGGTGGGGGGGCGGAATTTGGCACTCATATAAAAATCAGTTCCATGCCAACAGGAATTGTCCTCTGAGTCTTCCAATGGTGTCCCGCCATGGTGGGTCTGAAAACGCGGGGGTGGGGGGAGGGTGGGCGGAATTGTTCCAGTGAGAACAAACCGAGTTTATCCGACCTCTCCTCAGGGCTAACACCCTCCAGACCAGGTTGAGTTAATTTGAAGCACCTCCTAAGTTGCTCACTGGCAAACCACAAGGTGATTCGCCGCTGCAGTAATTATCGTTTGGTCTGTGGTTCCTGGCTAGCAGTGTTTCCAATTTGCCTTGATCGCTTTTTCCCCCGTGAAGCAATGTAAACATCCAGTTGAAACCAGGAGGATTTCTGTGCTGTATCGTCTCTCAGACAGATTCAGATAACACGGCTCTTGAAGAAGCAATGTCTTTGACACAGCTTGAACTCTTGCGCTGGCCACCGTCTTCTCACTAAACTGCAGTGATAGAAAGATAATTAGATTCGATCTGAACTCGAGGCAGGCAATTTTCACATTGGAACAATTCCCTGTTTCCATTACTCCGTGAGTACAGTGACAGAATCCTTACAGTACAGAAGGAGACCATGTGGCCCATCAAGCCCGCATCGACAACAATCCCATCCAGGTCCTATTCCCTATCACCGGGTGTTTATTCGACTAATCTCCCTAACACCATGAGGCAATTTAGCATGGCCAATCAACCTAACCCGCACATGTTTGGACACTAAGGGGCAATTTAGCATGGCCAATCCCCCTAACCTACACATCTTTGGAAACTAAGAGGCAATTTAGCATGGCCAATCCACCTAACCTACACATCTTTGGAAACTAAGGGGCAATTTAGCATGGCCAATTCCCCTAACCTACACATCTTTGGAAACTAAGGGGCAATTTAGCATGGCCAATCTACCTAACCCGCACATGTTTGGACACTAAGGGGCAATTTAGCATGGCCAATCCCCCTAACCTGCACATCTTTGGACACTAAAGGGCAATTTAGCATGGCCAATCCACCTAACCCGCACATCTTTGGACACTAAAGGGCAATTTAGCATGGCCAATCCCCCTAACGCGCACATCTTTGGAGGCTAAGGGGCAATTTAGCATGGCCAATCCCCCTAACCTGCACATCTTTGGAAACTAAGGGGCAATTTAGCATGGCCAATCCACCTAACCCACACATCTTTGGACACTAAAGGGCAATTTTGCATGGCCAATCCACCTAACCTACACATCTTTGGACACTAAGGGGCAATTTAGCATGGCCAATCCACCTAACCTGCACATCTTTGGAAACTAAGGGACAGTTTAGCATGGCCAATCCACCTAACCTGCACATCTTTGGACACTAAGGGGCAATTTAGCTTGGCCAATCCCTCTAACCTGCACATCTTTGGACACTAAGGGGCAAATTAGCATGGCCAATCCACCTAACCTGCACATCTTTGGAAAGTAAGGAGCAATTTAGCATGGTCAATACACCTAACCTAATCTTTGGACCATGGGAGGAAACCGGAGCACCCAGAGAAACCCATGCAGCCACAGGGAGAACGTGCAAACTCCACACAGACAGTGACCCAAGCTGGGAATTGAACCCGGGTCCCTGGCGCTGTGAGGCAGCAGTGCTAACCACTGTGTCAACACATGCAATGCTGTTTCATTGAAGCTATGCACTCAGATACAAGTGATGCAACATTTCCTGGTCATTACCTAATGGTCGCTCCCGAGTGAAATGGCACCATGGTGGCAGATCATTTTGTATAGATCATAGATCATAGAATCCCTACAGTGCAGAAGGAGGCCATTCAGCCCATCGAGTCTGCACCGACCACAATCCCACCCAGGCCCTATCCCCATAACCCCATGCATTTACCCTAGCTAGTCCTCCTAGGGCAATTTAGCATGACCAATCCACCTCACCCGCACTGTGGGAGGAAACCAGAGCACCCAGAGGAAACCCCATGTGGAGCTTCTAAATTTCCAAATTCCCAGTGCAATTCGGGATCAAAGGATAGCCTTGAGTGGCAGCCCTTGCTTCGCTCAATCCCTAATCTGTCCAAACATTGTTTAATCCCTCAATAAGAGGAGCCCAGCTAAAGGGGGAACGATTCCCCTGTCTGGGCGGGAGGATTGGATACTGCTTTCTCGAGAATGTACCTCAAACACAAAGAAAACCTGTTAGGAAAGGTTTCTATTTAAACCCAGTGAAGCATATCTGGGACGCAGCAAGTGAAGTTGAAAGAATGGATACGGTTTCTGAGAAAAGGGAGGGTTTACGATGATGGAGATAAAAACAAAACCACGGAATTGTACACGGAATATTGGACTTGGCCATCCCGCCTCGGGAGATCCTGTAACTGATTATCATCAGAAACTTATAAAATTCTAACAGGGTTAGACAGGGTAGATTCAAAATGAATGCTCCAGATGGTGGGGGAGTCCAGAACTAGGGGACAGAGTGTGAGGGTAAGGGGTAAACCTTTTAGGACTGAGGTGAGGACAAATTTCTTCACCCAGAGGGTGGTGAATGTGTGGAATTCACTCCCACAGAATGTAGTTGAGGCCAAAACGTTGTGTAATTTCAAGAAGAAATTAAATATAGCTCTTGGGGCTAAAGGGTTCAAGGGATATGGGGGGAAGGGGGGGGGATCAGGATATTGAATTTGATGATCAGCCATGATCATAATGAATGGTGGAGCAGGCTTGAAGGGCCGAATGGCCTCCTCCTGCTTCTAGTTTCTATATCTCCGCTAAAGACACAGGGACATATTGGCCATCCCATCCAATGTGTGTAATGCCTAGCCGGATTTGTGGATTCCATTTCCCATTTGGAATATACAAACGGATGGGGTTAAAAGCCAGCTGAAAGAGCTTCCCCAGCATCCGGCTGTGTGTGTTCTGTGAGGGGAAGCAGCTGCAAGTATTTTCACACTGAAGGTGCGTGATATAGTAACAGAAGCAGGGGTTCACAAGCAGAAAACAGGCTCCTGCTACCCTACACAAACGGGAAACGTTAGTAACCGGCGACCACAGAACAACCAGAGTTACCTTCCCCTCTTCCCCCGAGCTACCCAATCAAATATTGCCCATTCAGAACCAATCTCTGGCCTTGCTTTCCAGACCTGTCGTGAACCGTTCACAGTTTGTTGAACTTTATGTGGCCTCGCAGCTATTGTCCGGAGGGGAGGGAGCTGCATTTATATAGCACCTCTCATGACCCCGTGGATGTCTGAAAGTGTTTTCCAGTGAATGAATGCTGTTGAAATGTAGGTACTATTATAAAGTAAGCCAACTTGCACACAGCAAGATCCCACAACAGCAATTACCGATGTGATAATGACCTGATATCAGAAATCTGTTTTAGTCAGGGTGTTATGTAGCTTTAATTTAAACACCTTCCAAGCATTCCAGTTTAATGAGAAAAGCAAGGACAGTAATTCAATTATTTCTTTATTTAACACTTCTAGTACCAACTCAAACATAAACAGTTGCAATTCATTAACTCTTTACCGAACTTTAGCTCGAACTGAACATCAATTTTCAACTGAACTTTAACTCTTAAACTGCACTTCAACTTTAACTGAACGTCAACTTTAACTATTTAACTGAAAATAGATACTACCGAGTTTATGAAAACTTTGGCCAAGAAATATCCTCGATGTAGAATCTATCTTCTCCTTCTCTGAAGCATCCTTCAGGGTACAGGTCCTATCGCGGTGATTGGTCTCTTCGGGTTATCGCTGCCAAACAAAGGCTCAAATATCTTTTTATCTACAATTCTCCACTCACTTCCGGAAGATTCTGTGTCATCCAGCCAACTATGTAACCAGAAATCGATCACATGGCTCAAACATCCAATGAAATTACTTTTGAATGACGCCATCGCACTTAGCTGATTTGACATGTACCATACATAGCAGCCATATAAATCAGAGCCACGCTGTCCCGGTTAACTTCCCTTATCTGGGAAGCGTCAGATCACAGCTCCCAGACCAGAGCAACTTTACGACTGGTTTTAATCTATAAGTTGACCAAAAATCCCAGCATGCTTAGCTGTCAGCCAGAATAGCCATTTTAAAGCCACTATTGCCATTAATGTTGTTAAATCATTGTTGTAGCCGTTCTTTCTCCATCCACAAAGGGATATGTTTAGTTAAGGGATACACTTTGGTTGGGGTATCAATAAACAATTGCAACAGAAGTCCCGATGAAATGTCTCCTCCCCCACGCTAACCTTTCCTTCCCCGATGCTGTCCAATCGATTTGTACGTTTCCCCTTATTTCAGATTTCTATTCACGGAAACATTTTTATCACTCAGATTGAAATGTAGCCCGTTCTGACAGAAAACACTTATGACAATATGCTGAAACAGCAGCTGGGAGTCCCCCTACCAACAACACTTATCACCACAAAATGATGCGAGGCAGTGGGTGAGGATTTGCCAGTGTTTAACATTCTCAGTGGGTCTTTGCACTAAATTGGAGTGATTGCGTTACCAACTCTGACATTTTCACCTCTTGACTTGGTGGCATGAATCCACAATCTCCAAACTGCCTCTTGACAACCCTACTGCACTTCCCTCGAACTGAACTTCTGCTCACATTAACCACTTCTTAATTTACTTCCTCCTAATTAAACATGTCGCCATGGGAAATTGTCTTTTTGCGTGACATATGAATGTTCTTTATCTCTGCGCTACTGATGCGCAACAATTGGACACGAGGCTTGAAGCTTCGGTAAAAGAAGGCTTTTATTAACTAACAATGGAACTATCAGAACTTTAACACACTATCCCAGACTGAAGGGGTCCCGCCCGAGCAGGGGGTCTTATACCTCTCCCAGGAGGCGGAGCCCGACTGGGATGTGCCACAACAGTAACAACCACAGGTGTATCAATCCCACCCTAGCCCAACAACAACATTAGAACAATCCCACAGTGGGAACCAACGATGGTTCACCACAGCTACACAGATCCCCTCCCTGGTTCACTGAGGGCTGTATTGGTGCCAATTGCTGCTCTCGCCACACACTGGAAAATTCCACCAACTTTTCTTTCCAATTTCCACCCTAGTTTCTTCAGATGCTCCACTTCTGTTTCTCTGTGACGACAGTAAGAAGCCTCACAACACCAGGTTAAAGTCCAACTTTAACCTGGTGTTGTGAGACTTCTTACTGTGCTTACCCCAGTCCAATGCCAGCATCTCCACGTCATCTCTGTGACGAGACAGAATACAGGAATGAGATAGAGAATCTGGTGGGGCAACAATAATCTTCCCAAAATGAAGGAGATTGTCATCGACTTCAGGAAGCGTAAAGGAGAACATGCCCCTGTCTACATCAACGGGGACGAAGTAGAAAGGGTCGAGAGCTTCAGGGTTTTAGGTGTCCAGATCACCAACAACCTGTCCTGGTCCCCCCATGCTGACGCTATAGTTAAGAAAGCCCACCAACGCCTCTACTTTCTCAGAAGACCAAGGAAATTTGGCATGTCAGCTACGACTCTCACCAACTTTTACAGATGCACCATAGAAAGCATTCTTTCCGGGTGTATCACAGCTTGGTATGGGGCTCCTGCTCTGCCCAAGACTGCAAGAAACTACGAAAGGTTGTGAATGAAGCCCAGTCCATCACGCAAACCAGCCTCCCATCCATTGACTCTGTCTACACTTCCCACTGCCTCGGCAAAGCAGCCAGCATAATTAAGGATCCCACGCACCCTGGACATTCTCTCTTCCACCTTCTTCCTTCGGGAAAAAGGTACAAATGTCTGAGGTCACGTACCAACCGACTCAAGAACAGCTTCTTCCCTGCTGCCATCAGCTGCCACTTTTGAATGGACTTGTCTTGCATTAAGTTGATCTTTCTCTACACCCTAACTATGACTGTAACACTACATTCTGCACTCTGTCCTTTCCTTCTTTATGAACGGTATGCTTTGTCTGTATAGCGTGCAAGAAACAATACTTTTCACTCTATGTTAATACATATGACAATAATAAATCAAATCAAATCGACTTCTCCATCTCCATTCCTGGGCACAGATAGTTGATCAATTTTCACCATAAGCCCACTAACTCCTCCCTTGGCAATTCTTTACCTCAGCTTCCTGTTTCGTTCTCACATTTCTCTGTCTCTTTTCATCTATGGGGTCAGGCGATGGCCTAGTGGTATTATCACTGGACTATAAATCCAGAAACTCATCTAATGTTCCGGTGACCCGGGTTCGAATCCCGCCACGGCAGATGGTGGAATTTGAATTCAATAAAAGTATCTGGAATTAAGAATCTACTGATGACCATGAAACCATTGTCAATTGTTGGAAAAACCCATCTGGGTCACGAATGTCCTTTAGAGAAGGAAATCGGCCATCCTTACCCGGTCTGGCCTACATGTGACTCCAGAGCCACAGCAATGTGGTTGACTCTCAATTGCCCTCGGGCAACTAGGGATGGGCAATAAATGCTGGCCAGCCAGCGACGCCCATGGACAAATAAAAAAAACTTGTCCTTTTTACGGGTCCATAGGACTCTTAAATCATCCCCGCAGGTGGAGGAGGTGGTTAAGAAGGCGTATGGTGTGCTGGCCTTTATCAATCGAGGGATTGAGTTTAGGAGTCCGGGGATAATGATGCAGCTATATAAGACCCTCGTCAGACCCCACTTGGAGTACTGTGCTCAGTTCTGGTCGCCTCACTATAGGAAGGATGTGGAAAAGATTGAAAGGGTGCAGAGGAGATTTACAAGGATGTTGCCTGGATTGAGTGGCATGCCTTATGAGGATAGGCTGAGGGAGCTCGGTCTTTTCTCCTTGGAGAGACGAAGGATGAGAGGAGACCTAATAGAGGTATATAAGATGTTGAGAGGCATAGATCGGGTGGACTCTCAGAGGCTTTTTCCCAGGGTGGAAATGTCTGCTACGAGAGGACACAAGTTTAAGGTGCTGGGGGGTAGGTACAGGGGAGATGTTAGGGGTAAGTTTTTCACACAGAGGGTGGTGTGTGAGTGGAATCGGCTGCCGTCAGTGGTGGTGGAGGCGAACTCAATAGGGTCTTTTAAGAGACTCCTGGATGAGTACATGGGACTTAATAGGATGGAGGGTTATAGGTAGGTCTAGAAGGTAGGGATGTGTTCGGCACAACTTGTGGGCCGAAGGGCCTGTTTGTGCTGTAGTTTTTCTATGTTCTATGTTACCTCCTCCCACTTCTCACCATCTTGGACCCAGACATTCCATCCAGGTGTTTTATTCAACTTCTTTCATTAATATAGCATTAATGGGATGGCACGGTGGTTAGCACTGCTGCCTCACGGCGCCAGGGACCCAGTTCGATTCCCGGCTTGGGTCTGTGTAGAATTTGGACATTCTCCCCATGTCTGCGTGGGTTTCCTCCGGGTGCTCCGGTTTCCTCCCACAGTCCAAAGATGTGTTGGTTAGGTGGATTGGCCATGCTAAGTTGCCCCTTAGTGTCAGGGGGACTAGCTAGGGTAAGTGCATGGGGTCACGGGAATAGGGCCTGGGTGGGATTGTGGTCAGTGCAGGCTCGATGGGCTGAATGGCGCTGTAGGATTCTATGATTCTGTACCTGACCATGAGGGGGTCTTCTCGACACTGGGGGGACCAAATGCAGATCGGGTGACTACTCTGTTTGCAATTATGACTCCCCCACCTCCTCTACTTCCCCCCCCCCCCCCCCCCCCCACCCCCCGCCCACCCCCTAGCTCCCGGGTCTCTGTCATTTGGAACCACCATTCCACTCCCATTCTAATCTCACTGCCCTTAACCTCTGAATGAAACACAACCCCAGTTTGAGAAACAAGTTTACATCTCCCCTTTACTGCCGACAATTTACAGATTACCAGACTCAATATTGTGACTTTCACAATTTTGGCTTGTAAAACTTTACTCCAGTTGTTCTGCTCAGGAGATTCTGGCACTGATTCTGCTGTGTTAAATACTCATGTTGATCATTAAAACCTGCTACATTGCTTAAGATCCCCGGTTCCGTAAGAACTTCACTCACTGGAAGTTTCCAATAGCCTCTGGCTTGTTTGGATTACCCAAGAATGGCAGATGTTTTCTTCAGAAAGAGGAACGAGAGGTGTTCCCCATTTAGAGCAACATGAGGAGGAATGAGGCAGCATTTGCAGCTCAGAAACAGGCCATTCGGCCCAATGACCTCGTGCTGGTGTTCATGTCCCACATGAACCTCCCACCCCACTTCATCTAACTCCTTAAACACGTCCTTCTGGGGGAGGGGTGGGGGGGTGGAGGGTGGGGGAGGGGTGGGGGGTGGGGGAGAGGTGGGGGGTGTGGGAGGGGTGTGGGGGCTGTGGGGGGATGGGGAGGTTGGGGGGGATGGGGGGGGCTTTGGGGGGGTGTGGTGGGTTGGGGGGATTGGGGGGTGGGGTGGGTTGGGGTTGTGGGGGGTGTGGGAGGGGTGTGGGGGCTGTGGGGGGATGGGGAGGTTGGGGGGATGGGGGGGCTTTGGGGGGTGTGGTGGGTTGGGGGTTTGGGGGGGTTGGGGGGGTGGGGTGGGTTGGGGGTGTGGGAGGGGTGTGGGGACTGTGGGGGAGGGGGGGAGACCATGTAAAGGTCTGTTGACCCGGGGCGGGATTCTCCGGTTTTGAGGTGAACACGGCTGGAGAATCCCACCCGTTGATTCTTCCACAGGATCCTGACAACTCTCAATCTGACATCCAACTTCCAACAATCTGCAGGCCTGAGGATTTCGTCCAAATGTTTTCTTCTTGTTTATATCCAATCCAATCCAAGTCCAATTCAAAGTCTCAGCAAGTGAGACATTCCAGATCCAAGCTGACACGACAGGTTGGCTGCTTCCTGTCCTAGGTTTGATCAAAGTCCAACAGGTTTATTTGGTAGCAAAAGCCACACATGCTTTCGGAGCTGCAAGCCCCTTCTTCAGGTGAGTGGGAATTCTGTTCACAAACAGAGCTTATCAAGACACAAACTCAATTTTCATGAATAATGGTTGGAATGCGAATACTTACAACTAAGGGTCAGACGGCGCAGAGTCGCTGAGCAGAAACTGATAGCCAAGTTCCGCACACACGAGGACGGCCTCAACCGGGATATTGGGTTCATGTCACACTATTTGTAACCCCCACAGAGTTTCACTGGCTGTCTTGTCTGGAGACAATACACATCTTTTTAGCCTGTCTTGATGCTCTCTCCACTCACGTTGTTTTGTTTCTTAAAGACTTGATTAGTTGTAAGTATTCGCATTCCAACCATTATTCATGTAAATTGAGTTCGTGTCTTTATATGCCCTGTTTGTGAACAGAATTCCCACTCACCTGAAGAAGGGGCTTGGAGCTCCGAAAGCTTGTGTGGCTTTTGCTACCAAATAAACCTGTTGGACTTTAACCTGGTGTTGTTAAACTTCTTACTGTGTTTACCCCAGTCCAACGCCGGCATCTCCACATCTAGGTTTGATCTACATGATCCAAGCTGATTGGAGCAGGCATTGCATCTCCTCCAAGGCTCCATCTCATTTGCATCTTAGCCAAGATTCCGCTTTTAAAAATTACTTCAAATGAAGCCGCAGTGTAACCTCGTGACTTCAGGCAAGTGCAGGACAACAAAACTACACTTGATCTTAGCCAAAAGGCGTAGCCCAGATGTTACCAAAACAAAACACACAACATATTTCTGCACTTATTCGATTTCCACCTTTGGTAATCGTACAAATATTCCACTGATTCCTACCACATTCGACATGAGCTGAATGTTTGATGTTGAGCTCAAGGGTCAGTTAACGTTCATGGGTTTGAATTCTTGGACAAGTTGCCATGACGTTTTGTCCCAAGCATCTTGTTTGATTAAACGTCTTGTGTGAGCTGCGGCATGTCCGCACTCGCTGAGGTTTAACTTGTTCAGAGTCTCTTTAAGCGTTTAGTCAATGAGACAAAATGAGAAAGAAGTTGGAGGTCACGTGACCCAGGCTTCCCAAAGCCAATGGTTTTCTAAATGAACAACTAAGAAAAACTAGATTGTCAAGGGGGGGGACAATCTAGGGGAGTGGGGGGTGGGGTGGGTGGCGGAGGTGGGTGGGATGGGGTGATTGTACGGAAGAAGGGGCGTGGTGGCAGGATGGGGGAAGTTGCTGCTTTCTCTGGCAAAGGGGGTGACCTGATAGAGGTCTTTAAAGCCATGACAGGATTGGACGGGGTAAATTTGGAGGTGATGTGAGGGGGTAGAGCAGACTGGGGGCTGTCATTAAATTCACCAATAAATCCAGTGGGGAGATTCAGGAGAAATCTCCTCAGCATAGTGGTATTGCCCAGAGACCCAGCGTAATGTTCTGGGGGACCCGGGTTCGAATCCCACCACGGCAGCTGGTGGAATTCAAATTCAAATTAAAAATACCTGGAATTAAGAACCTACTGATGACCATGAAACCATTGTCGGAAAAACCCATCTCGGTTCACAAATGTCCTTTCGGGAAGGAAATCTGCTGTCCTTACCCAGTCTGGCCTACATGTGACCCCAGAGCCACAGCAATGAGGTTGACTCAAAAATACCCTTGGGGATGGGCAATAAATGTTGCCCACATCCCATGAACAAACATTAAAAAAGCCCAGAGAGTTGTGAGAATGTGGAACTCCTTACCACAGGGAGATGTTGAGGTGCAGATCATTCAAAGAGGAAGCTGGGTAAACACACAAGGGATGGGGGTGGGAGGGGAACAGAAAGACACGCTGATAGGGCGAGTTACGAAGAGGGGTGTGAGGAGGCTCAGGAGGAGCATAAGCCCCAGCATGGAATAGGTGGGCCGAATGGCCTGTTTCCAATAGGGTCCATTCGTATAGTTTCACTTGGCAAGGGAAGTTCAGATTCAAATGGTCTAGACAAAAGGGTAAATGCAGCTTTGAACACAGCAGAATCATTGGTTCACAGAATCCCTACAGTGCAGAAGGAGGCCATTCAGCCCATCGAGTGTGCACTGACTCTCTGACAGAGTGCCTTACCCAGGCCCTCTTCCCCCCCCACTATCCCCATAACCCCACACATTTAACATCTCGCCCTTTCTGTGTCCTCTCGCCTTCTCTCTGCGTGATTATGTACATTCATATTTACGTCCACAAAACCAATAGACAATTGGCTAATAATAGGGAGGAGTGGGAGAGGTAAACGCCTATGGGAGAGGAGACCATGTTAACGTCACTATGGCGTCGTTACAGAGGGGGAGGCACGGTGGCGCAGTGGTTAGCATTGCTGCCTCACAGCGCCAGGGACCCGGGTTCGATTCCCGGCTCGGGTCACTGTCTGTGTGGAGTTTGCTCGTTCTCCCCCCGTTTCTGCGCGGGTTTCCTCCCGGTGCTCCAGTTTCCCCCCACGGTAGTCATGATGTGGAGATGCCGGTGTTGGACTGGGGTAAATACAGTAAGAGTTTTAACAACACCAGGTTAAAGTCCAACAGGTTTATTTGGTAGCAAATGCCATTAGCTTTCGGAGCGCTGCTCCTTTGTCAGATGGAGTGGATATCTGCTCTCAAACAAGGCACAGAGACACAAAATCAAGTTACAGAATTTGTGTCTCTGTATGCCCTGTTTCTGAGCAGATTTCCACTCCATCTGACAAAGGAGCAGGGCTCCGAAACCTAATGGCATTTGCTACCAAATAAACCTGTTGGACTTTAACCTGGTGTTGTTAAAACTCTTACTGTGCTCCTCCCACAGTCCAAAGATGCGAGGATTAGGTGGATTGGCCATGCTAAATTGTTCCTTAGTGTCAGGGTGACTCGCTAGGGTAAGTGTATGGGGTTAGGGGGATTGGGGCCTGGGTGGGATTGTGGTCGGTGCAGACTCGAGGGGCCAAATGGCCTCCTTCTGCACTGTAGGGATTCTATGAATCGTGTGCCAGCTGCAACCTGCGCTTATATTTTCCGCTATGAATCGACAGGTGAAGTAAGCAGGCCTCGATGGTACGTCTGGAAGTGAATTCCTGTTGCACTGAGGATGTGACGAAGGAGTGCCACTTGGGCCAGGCAGTGCCTCACGCTTTCCCTCTCGATAATCACTGTCCTCCTGGAGAAAGAGCAGGAGGATTGAGGCTAAGGGGATAGTAGCACAGGCACTGTGGGCCAAATGGCCTCCTTCTGTGCTTGTATCATTCTATTACTACGAGTGAGTTGGGCGGTGAGTGTGGACAGTAGGTTCACCACGACTGGGACAACTCCTGGCATCCACAGTCAGGGCATTAGCCTGGTTTGCCTGGCAGTGAGGCTGGTGACACCCCAAGCAGCAGCATTGCTGATGGCAACCAAACTGGTACTGCAACAACGTGCATTTATATAGCACCTTTAAACATTGCAGAGAGTCCCAAGGTGTCTGAAAGGGGGTGGAATTAGACAGAGAGGGCAGAACTATCCCGTCCTGTCCGCCACGGGGATTGTAGCGGGCGGGATGCGACCATGCGAAGGTCCATTGCCCTTGAGCGGGATTTTCCAGTCATGGGGCGGGTGCGGCTGGAAAATCCCACCCTGATTGTCACTGTGATGAGTGAGGGGATATTAGAATAAAAACAGCAGGCCTGGCGGCATCTGTGGAGGGAGAGACTGAGTTAACGGGATTCTCCGATCCCGCCTCTTCCTGCCCCGCTGCCAGCGGGAAGGGAGAGTGCGGCATTCCCACCAAAACGCCATTCACTTTCAGCGGCACTCAGAGAATCCCAGCCGCGAGGGAGGACGGAGGTTTCCGGCGAATGTTTCCGGTTGATGCCCCTGGAAATGTTGGAGGTATAAAAGGTTTTAAACAAGTGCGGGGGTCAGGATTGGGGGGCAGGAGGAGAGAGAGGGCAAAGCTTTGTGACAGAACATAAGAGCATAAGAACTAGGAGCAGGAGTAGGCCATCTGGCCCCTCGGGCCTGCTCCGCCATTCAATAAGATCATGGCTGATCTTTTCGTGGACTCAGCTCCACTTACCCGCCCGCTCACCATAACCCTTAATTCCTTTACCATTCAAAACATCACCTATCCTTGCCTTAAAAACATTCAATGAGGTAGCCTCAACCGCTTCACTGGGCAGGGGAATTCCACAGATTCACAACCCTTTGTGAATAGGTGGACAGGGTCGGGGAGGGGGGGCAGGAAAGATTAAATAACAAAAGGAAATGGCGATCGAGCAAGTAAAGGGACAAAAGATTTGCCGAGGGCAGGTGCAGAATAATTGTTACTAATAGCTGCCAACCAAAAATATAAATGATGGTGTTGGAGATTGAGCTGAACCCAGGACCCACACTGAGTATAACAAGGTCCCTTCGGTCTAAATGCGGAACCCAGTTACCTCCAGGGTTACCCAAACATGTTGCCAAGCCTTCGTGCTTTTTGCTTTGCGTAACTGTGTTTAATCTTGCCAGCCATCGCTATGAGCAATAGAAGTTGTCCATGTCTGTTATCATTGAGTAATCCTGTCTCAGATACAACTGATGAGGCCGTTTAAAGCTCACAGTTCATTCAGCGACAATTGTTTTCATTCACAATGCGGCACCTTCACCGTGACAACACGTCCCAAGGTGACAACACAAAGCAATAAAGGCGGTGGGCTTGTGGTATTATCGCTAGACTATTAATCTCAGCTAATGTTCTGCTAGTCGTCTAGGCTTGCAAAATCTCACTAACTGTCCTGGCTGGAGACAATACACATCTCTTTAACCTGTGCTTAACCCTCTCTCCACTCACATTGTCTGTACCTGTAAAGACATGATTACCTGTAAAGACTCGCATTCCAACCATTATCTTGTAAATTGAGTTTGTGTCTATATATGCTATTTATCTGGATTAAATTCCATCTAGTAAGAGTTTTAACAACACCAGGTTAAAGTCCAACAGGTTTATTTGGTAGCAAATACCATTAGCTTTCGGAGCGCTGCTCCTTCGTCAGATGGAGTGGAGATGTGCTCTCAAACAGGACACAGAGACACAAAATCAAGTTACAGAATACTTTATGCATTAAATGGCGGATGGAATTTAATCCAGATAAATGCGAAGTGATGCATTTTGGAAGAACTAATGTAGGGGGGAGTTATACAATAAATGTCAGAGCCACCAAGAGTATAGAAACACAGAGGGACCTAGGTGTGCAAGTCCACAAATCCTTGAAGGTGGCAGCACAGGTGGAGAAGGTGGTGAAGAAGGCATATGGTATGCTTGCCTTTATACGACGGGGTATAGAGTATAAAAGCTGGAGTCTGATGTTGCAGCTGTATAGAACGCTGGTTAGGCCACATTTGGAGTACTGCGTCCAGTTCTGGTCACCGCACTACCAGAAGGACATGGAGGCTTTAGAGGGAGTGCAGAGAAGGTTTACCAGGATGTTGCCTGGTATGGAGGGTCTTAGCTATGAGGAGAGATTGGGTAAACTGGGCTTGTTCTCCCTGGAAAGACGGAGAATGAGGGGAGACATAATAGAGGTGTACAAAATTATGAAGGGTATAGATAGGGTGAACAGTGGGAAGCTTTTTCCCAGGTCGGAGGTGACAATCACGAGGGGTCACAGGCTCAAGGTGAGAGGGGCGAGGTATAACTCAGATATCAGAGGGACGTTTTTTACACAGAGGGTGGTGGGGGTCTGGAATGCGCTGCCAAGTAGGGTGGTGGAGGCAGACACGCTGACATCGTTTAAGACTTACCTGGATAGTCACATGAGCAGTCTGGGAATGGAGGGATACAAACGAATATTGGACCAATGAGCGGCACAGGCTTGGAGGGGCGAAGGGCCTGTTTCCTGTGCTGTACTGTTCTTTGTTCATTGTTCTTTGCCCTGTTTGTGCACACAGCTCCACACTCACCTGAAGAAGGAGTGACACTCTGAAAGCTTGTGCTACCAAATAAACCTGTTGGACTTTAACCTGGTGTTGTGAGACTTCTTACTGTGCCTCACAGCACCAGGGACCAGGGTTTGATTCCCGACTTGGGTCACTGTCTGTGTGGAGTCTGCACATTCTCCCCCGTGTCTACGTGGGTTTCCTCCGGGTGCTCCGGTTTCCTCCCACAGTCCAAAGATGTGCAGGTTAGGTGGATTGTCCATGCTAAGTTGCCCCTTAGTGTCAGGGGGATTGGCTAAGGTAAATGCATGGAGTTATGGGGATAGGGCTGGGTGGGATTGTGGTCGGTGCAGACACGATGGGCCGAATGGCCTCCTTCTGCACTGTAGGGATTCTATGCATCTTTAACCATGAGACACAGAAGGAGATATTCAGAAAGCTTGGTCACTGGAGGCTTAGGAGAGAGTACAGAAAAGGTTTAACAAGATGTTGCTTGGTTTGGAGGGTGTTGGCTACGAGGAGATATTGGACAAACTTGGTTTGTTTTCGCTTGAACATCGGGGGCTGAGGGGCGACCTGATAGAAGTTTACAAAATGGTGCGAGGCACGGACAGAATGGATAGTCGGGACCTTTCTCCCAGGGTAGAAATGTCAGTTACTGGGGGACATTGGTTTAAGGTAAAAGGGGGAAAGTTTAAAGGAGAGGCAAGGTATTTTACACAGAGGGTGGTTAAGTGCCTGAATTGCGCTGCCAGAGGAGGTGGTAGAAGCAGATACAATAACAACGTTTAAGAGGCATAGAATCATAGAAACCCTACAGTGCAGAAAGAGGCCATTCGGCCCATCGAGTCTGCGCCGACCACAATCCCACCCAGGCCCTACCCCCATATCCCTACACATTTACCCACTAATCTCTCTAAACTACGCATCCCAGGACACCAAGGGACAATTTTAGCTTGGCCAATCAACCTAACCCGCACATCTTTGGACTGTGGGAGGAAACCGGAGCACCCGGAGGAAACCCACACAGACATGGGGGAGAATGTGCAAACTCCACACAGGCAGTGACCCAAGCCGGGAATCGAACCCAGGTCCTTGGAGCTGTGAAGCAGCAGTGCCAACCACTGTGCTACCGTGCTGCCCCATCTTGACAGATACATGATTAGGCAGCGAATAGAAGGATATGGATCGTATAGAGGGAAAAAGTCTTTCGTTTAGAAAGGTGTCACGTGTCGGCGCAGGCTTGGAGGGCCGAAGGGCCTGTTCCTGTGCTGTACTGTTCTTTGTAAGTTTTACGGAGGAGGCAGATAGATGGAGAGGTTGAAAAGAGGAAATTCCAGAGTTTGGGGTCTACGCAGCTGCGGGCATGGTCGCCAATGGTGGAACGATTAAACTGGGAATGTTCTAGAGGCCAGAATTGAATAGGTGCAGTCAACTGCGAGGAATAAAGGGCGGGAGAAGGTTAGAGTGACTGGGAGAGGGCAGGCTGCGGGGGAATTCAAAGGTTAGAGTAAGGTTTTTTAAATTGCTGGACTGGGAGCCAGGGTAAGTCAGTTAGCACAAGGGAGGGACAGAAGCATTGACTGGACGTGGCTCTCGGGACAGGACAGGGGTGATGAGGGTGGTGGGTATCAGGTTAATGAGTGTATCACTGGCATACTGTCGATAGTAGTCATGATGTGGAGATGCCGGCGTTGGACTGGGGTGAACACAGTAAGAAGTCTCACAACACCAGGTTAAAGTCCAACAGGTTTATTTGGTAGCAAATACCATTAGCTTTCGGAGCACTGCTCCTTCGTCAGATGGAGTGGAAATGTGCTATCAAACAGGGCACAGAGACACAAAATCAAGTTGCAGAATACTGATTAGATTGCGAATCCCTACAACCAACCAGATCTTAAAGATACAGACAATGTGAGTGGAGGGAGCATTAAGCACAGGTTAAAGAGATGTGTATTGTCTCCAGACAGGATAGCCCGCAAGTCCAGGAGGCAAGCTGTGGGGGTTACTGATAATGTGACATAAATCCAACATCCCGGTTTAGGCCGTCCTCATGTGTGCGGAACTTGGCTATCAGTTTCTGCTCAGCGACTCTGCGCTGTCGTGTGTCATGAAGGCCGCCTTGGAGAACGCTTACCTGAAGATCCAAGGCTGAATGCCCGTGACTGCTGAAGTGCTCCCCCACAGGAAGAGAACAGTCTTGCCTGGTGATTGTCGAGCGGTGTTCATTCATCCGTTGTCGGAGCTTCTGCATGGTTTCCCCAATGTACCATGCCTCGGGACATCCTTTCCTGCAGCGTATCAGGTAGACATAGCCCACAGCTTGCCTCCTGGACTTGCGGGCTATCCTGTCTGGAGACAATACACATCTCTTTAACTTGTGCTTAATGCTCCCTCCACCCACATTGTCTGTATCTTTAAGACCTGGTTGGTTGTAGGGATTCGCATTCTAATCAGTATTCTGTAACTTGATTTTGTGTCTCTGTGCCCTGTTTGAGAGCACATTTCCACTCCATCTGACGAAGGAGCAGCGCTCCGAAAGCTAATGGTATTTGCTACCAAATAAACCAGTTGGACTTTAACCTGGTGTTGTTAAAACTCTTACTGTCGATATGTCAGCCTGGTCTGTGTGCTGAGGTCTTAGAGGGTGAGACTCAAATCCTCATCCTTCAGGCCTGGGGCTGAGAACACCTTCTATTACTAGAATATGTACCTGGAGGGCTTCTGGAAGACATGGCAGCAATACTGCGCCCCCCCTCCGCCGCCCCCCCCCCCCCCCACCTCCCTACCCACCGTTCCCTCTTGCCTCCCACAACTCCTGTCCTTGCCGCAATCCTTCAGGGTAACATGGTGGCACAGTGGTTAGTACAGCTGCCTCACAGCACCAGAGACCCAGATCCAATTCTGGCCTCGGGTGACTGTCTGTGTGGAGTTTGCATGTTCTTTCCGTGTCTGCGTGGGTTTCCTCCAGGTGTTCCAGTTTCCTTCCATAGTGCAAAGATGTATGGGTTAGGTGGATTGGCCATGCTAAATTGCCCCTTAATGTCCAAAGATGTGCAGGTTAGCTGGATTGGCCATGCTAAATTGCCTCTTAGTGTCCAAAGATGTGCAGTTTAGGTGGATTGGCCATGCTAAATTGTCCCTTAGTGTCCAAAGATGTGTAGGTTAGGTGGATTGGCCATGCTAAATTGCCCCTTAATGTCCAAAGATGTGCAGGTTAGCTGGATTGGCCATGCTAAATTGTCCCTTAGTGTTCAAAGATGTGCGGGTTAGGTGGATTGACCATGGTAAATTGCCCCTTAGTGTCAGGGGGGGTTAGCAGGGTAGATATGTGGGGCTACCAGCTTAGGGTCTGGCTGGGATTGTCATTGGTGCAGACTCGATGGGGTGAATGGCCTCCTCTGCACTGTGATTCTATGGTTTCTGAAGTCCCTAGGGATTAATGATTAACCTCCAGCACCTTTTGTGAGAAAAACCCTCGCGCATTAGCAAAATAATTGCATGTTCGCGCCATTCCCATTGTTTATTGGTTAGAAAACTATAATTAAGCGATTGTTGGACCAACAGCCCTGGTTGATCCAATCGGGTAACAGTCCAGTTGATTGGCTGTGGGAAGGCGAATCACCATGAGGACGGACATGTTGGGCAGCCAATGACGGGAGCATGGGGAGGGGTATGGGGTTGTCATGTGATGAAATCTCCTGGACATTGTCCAAAGTGGGTTGGCAATCCTTACTGAGGAGGTGAAAATATGGGAGGCTTGAAAGGAAATAAAGAATGAAGGAGTGGCTGTGTTGCTTAGATAACAAGAGAAATGGGAAGGCCCCCACAAACATTATGTTTATTGTCCCTAACAACAGGGTTATTTGAGGTGTTGATTCTCGAACACAATGCGTCTCAATATGATTCATGCCTTGTACTTGCTAGTTAACATAGCTCCATAAACCCTTACCCAATCATTTTACTCAACCTTCGCTCTCCCGGGTATCATTAACTTATTCCAGGCATGTGCAGAATGTTTTGGGCATTAGATCGTTGAACTGTGAAGGTTTCAGTAGGGGAAGGTCGCAAAATTCTTGCAATTGTACACCAGGAGGGGCAAGGAGCAAACGGCCAGTGGCACTTGTAGCGGTTGTATGAGAGCTCCCAATTTGTTAAACGTACGCGGGGCCCGGTTTCATTCTGTTGGAAAGAATATGAGCAATGCACTGGGGAAATGGGAAGGTCGGCTTGCTTTTCAGTAATGGCTCTGGTTCAAGGCTTCTGGACTCCCTGAAGCAACCCAGCAGTGCAGATACTGGCCAATCCAACATCTGTTCCCAATGTGCAGCTTTGTTGAGTTTGGGTCGCCAAGTTTACAAGGGGGGGCGGCGGGGGGGGTGGTGGCGTCGGGATGTTTAACAGCATGGCTGTCACCCTGCCAGGGTTAGTCAAGTTTTACAGTATTGCTGTGACCTTTGCACCCAATCTACGCTTGATTCTAAAGAAAACGGAGACATGTCTACAAGGAACTAATACATTTTTATTCAGGGACCCAGTGAGCATTTCCAGTAAGACCCAGTAAGACAATAAGATTTAGGGGCAGAATGAGGCCACTCGGCCCATCGAGTCTGCTGCGCCATTCGATCATGGCTGATATGTTTCTCATCCCCATTCTCCTGCCTTTTCCCTGTAACCTTTGATCCCCTTACCAATCAAGAACCTATCCATCTCTGTCTTAAAGACAGTCAATGACCCGGCCTCCACAGCCTTCTGCGGCAAAGCGTTCCATGGATTCACCACTTTCTGGCTGAAGAGATTCCTTCTCAGGGCAACAGGTTGGCACAGTGGTTAGAAATGCTGGTTGGCTCACAGCACCAGGGACCAGGGACCCGGCTTGGTCACTGCCTGTGCAGAGTCTGCACATTCTTCATGTGTACTCCGGTTTCCTCCCACAGTCCGAAAGACATGCTGGTTAGGTGCATTGGCCATGCTAAATTCTCCCTCAGTGCAGTCGAACAGACGAGTGTGGCGACTGGGGGATTTTCACAATAACTTCATTGCAGTGTTAATAGAAGCCTACTTGTGACACTAATAAAAGAACTTTAAATCATTCCATTCATGACAGGATCCTTATCAGCCACAATGCATCAACTGTACTGCAAAAAGGTAACTGCGCAGATTGATAAAGAGACAAGACTGTTTGCCTGTAAATGAGATTACATCCCAGTAAATGTGCAGTGTAAATCCTGCTACTTTAACCGTGAGCGATGTGTCCTGTGTATTTGTCAATGTTTTCTTGTTGGTTGTTTCCTCATTCCCGGCTCGGGTCACTGTCTGTGTGGAGTCTGTACGTTCTCTCCATGTCTGCGTGGGTTTACTCCGGGTGCTCCGGTTTCCTCCCACACTCCAAAGATGTATAGGTTAGATGGATTGGCCATGTTAAATTGCCCCTCAGTGTCCAAAGATGTGCAGGTTACGTGGATTAGCCATGCTAAATGCCCCTTAATGTCCAAATGTGTGTAGGTTAGGGGGACTGGCCATGCTAAATTGCCCCTTAGTGTCAGGGGGACGAACTAGGGTAAATGCATAGGGTTATGGGGATAGGGCCTGGGTGGGATTGTGGTCGGTGCAGACTTGATGGGCTGAAAGGCCTCCTTCTGCACTGCAGGGATTGTATGATTCTTGTACATTCGCCACACATCTTAATCCCTGGCCAGCCAGAATGGAAAGTTTAATCCTGTGTGTGTGATGACGAAGTGGCTCAGAATGTGCTGTAAGAATCCAATAGAATGTTGAGGTTGGTTAAAATTGTCGGAACCTCTTCATGCCCCAGCCAAACGCTTCGATGTTCCAACAATGTGGAGCAAGCCACACTTCCTGTAAATGAACCATTCCACCCACAGCTCGGTGTCAAATAACAGATCATCCCTTTTACATAACGATGAGAGATCTGTTTTCACTTTCCTGCATTGAAGGATGTGTTTTGCGAAGGGTGATCTTGGCAAAACCAGTTTAACCTCCCAATGCTGGAGTGTTGCAGCTACTTTGCAGTAAGTGTCCGCGGCAGATTTCAGCTCCAGTCAGACCAGACATGAAGCTTCAGAGGATTCCCAGGAGGGGATACTGTCTCTCTCTCCACTTTTATGGAGCTGATCTCAGACTCCTGCTTTCTCTTAAACAATTTTACAGTTGGCACAAAGCCCCAATCTCCAAACTAGTGATCATTCAAACGCACTCAGGGCAGAATTTTCCAGCCACACTTGCCCCAAGACTGTCCAAAGATGTGTAGGTTAGGTGGATTGGCCATGCTAAACTGCCCCTTAGTGTCCAAAGATGTGTAGGTTAGGTGGATTGGCCATGCTAAATTGTCCCTTAGTGTCCAAGGATGTGCAGGTTAGGTGGATTGGCCATGCTAAATTGTCCCTTAGTGTCCAAAGATGTGCAGGTTAGATGGATTAGCCATGCTAAATTTCCCTTAGTGTCCAAAGATTTGCAGGTTAGGTGGATTGGCCATGCTAAATTGCCCCTTAGTGTCCAAAAATGTGCAGGTTAGGTGGATTGGCCATGCTAAGTTGCCCCTTAGTGTCCAAAGATGTGCAGGTTAGGTGGATTGGCCATGCTAAATTGTCCCTTAGTGTCCAAAGATGTGCGGGTTAGGTGGATTGGCCATGCTAAATTGTCCCTTAGTGTCCAAAGATGTGTAGGTTAGGTGGATTGGCCATGCTAAATTGCCCCTTAGTGTCCAAAGATGGGCGGGCTAGGTGGATTGGCCATGCTAAATTGTCCCTTAGTGTCCAAAGATGGGCGGGCTAGGTGGATTGGCCATGCTAAATTGCCCCTTAGTGTCCAAAGATGGGCGGGCTAGGTGGATTGGCCATGCTAAATTGTCCCTTAGTGTCCAAAGATGGGCGGGCTAGGTGGATTGGCCATGCTAAATTGCCCCTTAGTGTCAGGGGGACTAGCTAGGGTAAATACATGGGGCTACGTGGATAAGGGTTGGGTAGGGTTGTGGTCAGTGCAGCCTCGATGGGCCGAATGGCCTCCTTCTGCACAGTAGGGGTTCTATGATTCTATGACTGGAAAGTCCCGTCTGAGGTCAACAGATCTCTGCATGGTCCGTGTTCCGCCCGCTACGATTACCGTGGTGGGAGGGATGTGAAAATTCCACCCTAAGTGTTTCACATCTATTTATTGTTGTCTCTGATGTGGTATAGTATCGACAACATGGCTCCATTAAATATTTACAAAACTGCATCTTTAGCCGGTTAATACGGGAAGCGTTTCAGATTAGGACAGTTGGCTGGTCTGAATGTTAGAAATGTAGGTCCCTCCAAGACTAAACCAGGACTATAGCTTCAGAATGAGTTGAGAGCGGGAGGAACTCATTGAAGCTTGCAGACAACCATAAGGCGTAGGAGCAGAAGTAGGCCATTCAGCCCATCGAGCCTGATTGATTGATTGATTTATTATTGTCACATGTATTAACATACAGTGAAAAGTATTGTTTCTTGCGCGCTATACAGACAAAACATACCGTTCATAGAGAAGGAAACGAGAGAGTGCAGAATGTAGTGTTACAGTCATAGCTAGGGTGCAGAGAAAGATCAACTTAATGCGAGGTAGGTCCATTCAAAAGTCTGACGGCAGCAGAGAAGAAGCTGTTCTTGAGTCGGTTGATACGTGACCTCAGACTTTTGTATCTTTTTCCCGAAGGAAGAAGGTGGAAGAGAGAATGTCTGTGGTGCGTGGGGTCCTTAATTATGCTGGCTGCTTTGATGAGACAGCGGGAAGTGTAGACAGAGTCAATGGATGGGTGGTTGGTTTGCATGATGGATTGGGCTACATTCACAACCTTTTGTAATTCCTTGCGATCTTGGGCAGAGCAGGAGCCATACCAAGCTGTGATACAAGCAGAAAGAATGGTGCATCTGTAAAAGTTGGTGAGAGTCGTAGCTGACATGCCAAATTTTCTTAGTCACCTGAGAAAGTAGAGGCGTTATAGATATAGATATAGATATAGAATATAGAACAGTACAGCACAGAACAGGCCCTTCGGCCCACGATGTTGTGCCGACCTTCATCTGAAACCAAGATCAAGCTATCCCACTCCCTACCATCCTGGTGTGCTCCATGTGCCTATCCAATAACCGCTTAAATGTTCCTAAAGTGTCTGACTCCACTATCACTGCAGGCAGTCCATTCCACACCCCAACCACTCTCTGCGTGAAGAACCTACCTCTGATATCCTTCCTATATCTCCCACCATGAACCCTATAGTTATGCCCCCTTGTAATAGCTCCATCCACCCAAGGAAATAGTCTTTGAACGTTCACTCGATCTATCCCCTTCATCATTTTATAAACCTCTATTAAGTCTCCCCTCAATCTCCTCCGCTCCAGAGAGAACAGCCCCAGCTCCCTCAACCTTTCCTCATAAGACCGACACTCCAAACCAGGCAGCATCCTGGTAAATCTCCTCTGCACTCTTTCCAGCGCTTCCACATCCTTCCTATAGTGAGGTGACCAGAACTGCACGCAATATTCCAAATGCGGTCTCACCAAGGTCCTGTACAGTTGCAGCATAACCCCACGGCTCTTAAGCTCCAACCCCCTGTTAATAAAAGCTAACACACTATATGCCTTCTTCACAGCTCTATCCACTTGAGTGGCAACCTTTAGAGATCTGTGGATATGGACCCCAAGATCTCTCTGTTCCTCCACAGTCTTCAGAACCCTACCTTTGACCCTGTAATCCACATTTAAATTTGTCCTACCAAAATGAATCACCTCACATTTATCAGGGTTAAACTCCATTTGCCATTTTTCAGCCCAGCTTTGCATCCTATCTATGTCTCTTTGCAGCCTACAACAGCCCTCCACCTCATCCACTACTCCACCAATCTTGGTGTCATCAGCAAATTTACTGATCCACCCTTCAGCCCCCTCCTCTAAGTCATTAATAAAAATCACAAAGAGCAGAGGACCAAGCACCGATCCCTGCGGCACTCCGCTAGCAACCTGGTCCAGTCCGAAAATTTTCCATCCACCACCACCCTCTGTCTTCGATCAGACAGCCAGTTACCTATCCAATCGGCCAACTTTCCCTCTATCCCACACCTCCTTACTTTCATCATAAGCCGACCATGGGGGACCTTATCAAACGCCTTACTAAAATCCATGTATATGACATCAACCGCCCTACCTTCATCAACACACCTAGTTACCTCCTCAAAAAATTCTATCAAATTTGTGAGGCACGATTTGCCCTTCACAAATCCGTGCTGACTATCCCGGATTAATCCGCATCTTTCTAAATGGTCGTAAATCCCATCCCTAAGGACCTTTTCCATCAATTTACCAACCACCGAAGTCAGACTAACCGGTCTATAATTACCAGGGTCATTTCTATTCCCTTTCTTAAACAGAGGAACAACATTTGCCACTCTCCAGTCCTCCGGCACCATCCCCGTGGACAGCGAGGACCCAAAGATCAAAGCCAAAGGCTCTGCAATCTCATCCCTCGCCTCCCAAAGAATCCTAGGATACATTTCATCAGGCCCAGGGGACTTATCGACCTTCAGTTTATTCAAAACTGCCAATACATCCTCCCTCCGAACATCTATTTCCTCCAGCCTATTAGCCTGTAACACCTTCTCTTCCTGAAAAACATGGCCCCTCTCCTTGGTGAACACTGAAGAAAAGTATTCATTCATCACCTCGCCTATCTCTACTGATTCCATACACAAGTTCCCACCACTGTCCTTGACCGGCCCTAACCTCACCCTGGTCATTCTTTTATTCCTCACATAAGAGTAAAAAGCCTTGGGGTTTTCCTTGATCCGACCCGCGTTGGTGGGCTTTCTTAACTATAGTGTCGGCATGGGGGGACAGGTTGTTGGTGATCTGGACACCTAAAAACTTGAAGCTCTCGACCCTTTCTACTTCGTCCCCGTTGATGTAGACAGGGGCATGTTCTCCCTTACGCTTCCTGAAGTCGATGGCAATCTCCTTTGTTTTGTTGACATTGAGGGAGAGATTATTGTTGCCGCACCAGTTCACCAGATTCTCTATCTCATTCCTGTACTCCATCTTGCCATTGTTTGAGATCCGACCCACTATGATGGTGTCGTCAGCAAACTTGAAAATCGAATTGGAGGGGAATTTGGCCACACAGTCATAGGTGTATAAGGAGTATAGTAGGGGGCTGAGAACACAGCCTTGTGGGGCACCGGTGTTGAGGATGATCGTGGAGGTGGTGTTGTTGCCTATCCTTACTGATTGTGGTCTGTGAGTTAGGAAGTTCAGGATCCAGTCGCAGAGGGAGGTGCCGAGGCCCAGGCCACGGAGTTTGGAGATGAGTGGGAATAATAGTGTTGAAGGTTGTAATCAATAAATAGGAGTCTGACATAGGTGTCCTTGTTATCGAGGTATTCCAGGGTTGAGTGCGGGGCCAGGGAAATGGCATCTGCTGTGGACCTGTTAGGCAGGAGGTAAACTGTAATGGATCCAGGTAGTCCGGAAGACAAATTGATTCATGCCATGACTAACCTTTCGAAGCATTTCATGATGATGGATGTCAGAGACATCGGATGATAGTCATTACACATGCTGCTTGGTTTTTCTTAGGTACCGGTCTGCTACACCATTCAATGAAATCGTGACTGATCTGATGTGATAATCCTCAACTCCACTTTCCTGCCTTATCCCCATAACTCTAAATTCCCTGACAGATTAACAATCTGTCTGTCTCAGCCTGGAACATACTTAATGACCCGACCTCTGCAGCCCTCTGCGGTAAAGAACCCCACAGATTCACTTCCCTCTGAGAGAAGAAATACTTCCTCACCTCTGTCTTAAATGGGTGACCCCCTCACTCAGAGATGATGCCCTCTGGTCCTCGACTCTCCCACAAGGGGAAACAACCTCTCAGCATCGACCGTGTCAATCCCCCTGGGAATCCGATATGTCTCAAGAAGGTCGCCACTCATTCTTCTAAACTCCAGTGAGTGCAGACCCCAAACCCACTCAACCTCTCCTCATAAGACAATCCCTCCCTACCCGGGATCAAACCTAGAGAACGTGCTAGCGATGCTGTGTTTCTCCCGCAGTGTGGAAGAGGAGTTCTGGACAGGGGGAGGGTCCTATAGGATATTAGAAACCAGTGTTGGTGATTAACTGGATCTCAATAAACAGTTGTGAATCATCAGAAGTCTCCGGCTATCTAATTCGATAAATGGATATTCCTCTGTCTGGCAGTTAGGTGTCTAGAGTGTGGAACAGAATAACATCAACAGGATGCATCAGATTCCAATATTAAACTCATTTAATATTCTCTAAACATTGACAGTGTGTGGGTCTAGTTGTCTCTAACTGGTAAACATTGACAGTGTGTGGGTCTAGTTGTCTCTAACTGGTAAACATTGTCAGTGTGTGAGTCTAGTTGTCTCTAACTGGTAAACATTGACAGTGTGTGGGTCTAGTTGTCTCTAACTGGTAAACATTGTCAGTGTGTGAGTCTAGTTGTCTCTAACTGGTAAACATTGACAGTGTGTGGGTCTAGTTGTCTCTAGGTGAGGGCGACACGGTGGCACAGTGGTTAGCACTGCTGACTCACGGTGCCAGAGACCCGGGTTTGATTCCCGGGCTTGGGTCACTGTCTGTGCGGAGTCTACACATTCTTCCCGTTGTAATAACTCCACGGAGGCGAAATTCCCGTCACCAAGTTACTTTATTTACACCATACATCTGTACACAGCCAGCTCTCCAGTTGCTCCCTGCTGAATGCAGACTGGGAGTCTGACACAAGCTGCTTTAAATAGGGAGCATGAGGCCCCCTGATTTAACCATCAGTTAAGACTCATCAGGTAGTTCATACTCTAGCAAGCCAACCTCATTAGCCTGGCTGAAGTCATCACACTGTGTCTGCATGGGTTTCCTCCAGGTGCTCCGGTTTTCTCCCAAAGTCCGAAAGACGCACTGGTTAGAGTGCATTGGCTGTGCTAAATTCTCCCTCAGTTATAAGGTTTATTTATTAGTGTCACAAGTAGGCTTACATTAACACCACAATGAAATTATTGTGAAAGTCCCCTAGTCGCCGCACTCTGGTTTGGATACCCTGAGGGAGAATTTAGCATGGCTAATGCACCTAACCAGCATGTACCTCAGTGTACCCGAACAGGCACCAGAGTGTGGCGACTAGGGGATTTTCACAGTAACTTCATTGCAGTGTGAATGTAAGCCTACTTGTGATGAATAAATAACTTCATTGCAGTATACAGTGAAAAGTATTGTTTCTTGTGTTATGCAGACAAAGCATACCGTTCATAGAGAAGGAAAGGAGAGAGTGCAGAATGTAGTGTTACAGTCATAGCTAGGGTGTAGAGAAAGATCAGCTTAATATATGGTAGGTTCATTCGAAAGTCTGATGGCAGCAGGGAAGAAGCTGTTCCTCAGTCGGTCGGTACGTGACCTCAGACTTTTGTATCTTTTTCCTGAAGGACGAAGGTGGAAGAGAGAATGTCCGGGGTGAGTGGGGGCCTTAATTATGCTGGCTGCTTTTCCGAGGCAACGGGAAGTATAGACAGAGTCAATGAATGGGAGGCTGGTTTGCGTGATGGATTGGGCTACATTCACGACCTTTTGTAGTTCCTTGTGGTCTTGGGCAGAGCAGGAGCCGTACCAAGCTGTGATACAACCAGAAAGGATGCTTTCTATGGTGCATCTGTAAAAGTTGGTGAGAGTCATAGCTGACATTCCAAATTTCCTTAGTCTTCTGAGAAAGTAGAGGCGTTGGTGGGCTTTTTTAACTATAGTGTCGGCAAGGGGGGGACCAGGACAGGTTGTTGGTGATCTGGACACCCCTAAAGACTTGAAGCTCTCGACCATTTCTACTTCGTCCCCGTTGATGTAGACAGGGGCATGTTCTCCACTACGCTCCCTGAAGTCGATGACAATCTCCTTCATTTTGTTGACATTGAGGGAGAGATTATTGTCGCTGCACCAGTTCACCAGATTCTCTATCTCATTCCTGTACTCTGTCTCGTCATTGTTTGAGATCCGACCCACTATGGTGGTGTTGTCAGCAAACTTGAAAATGGAGTTGGAGGGGAATTTGGCCGCACAGTCAAGGAATACAAGTCCATGAAAACATGACACACAGTGCCCTTGATCTGGAGCGCTGAATCTTGCAATGGGCAGGGGATAAGGAACAGCATATAAGGAGGTTGGATACAGAATTAAGTTCTATTTCTGTTACAATGTTTTATTTGTTGTTGTACTTAAAACTATTATTCCCCTCAAGTAACCAAACAACATCAGAGTGGATTCAAGGTGATTTGACTGGAGTGCTACAGTTAAAGTTTATTTATTTGTGTCACAAATAGGCTTACATTAACACTGCAATGAAGTTACTGTGAAAATCCCCTAGTCGCCACACTCCGGCGCCTGTTCAGATACACCGAGGGAGAATTCAGCACGGCCAATGCACAGAATAGATCTCAGAATCCCTACAGTGCAGAAAGAGGCCATTCGGCCCATCGAGTCTGCACCGACCACAATCCCACCCAGGCCCTACTCCCGCAACCCCACATATATACCCTAGCTAATCCCCTGACACTAAGTGAAAATTTAGCACGGCCAATCAACCTAACCCGCACATCTTTGGAGTGCGGGAGGAAACCGGAGCACCCGGAGGGAACCCACGCAGACACGGGGGGAGAATGTGCAGACTCCGCACGGACAGTGACCCCAGGTCGGAATCGAACCCGGGGTCCCTGGCGCTGTGAGGCAGCGGTGCTAACCACTGTGCCACCGCGACGCCCCAGTCGATGACTTTCGCCTTCGTTTTGTTGACATTGAGAAACAGATTCTTGTACTGGTCGTGTCTGAGTGTGAACAGTAATGGGAGTGAAAAGGAAAAGTGTGTGTAAGTTCCACGGAAAGTTGGTTTGAAGGGAAGACATGTGGTTTGTGTGAGCAGCGGTGATTCAGCAATGCATTCTACATTGCTGCTGACTTTTATTACCCCAGGAATCGATCCACATAAGCAGTCTCATCCCAAAAGAATCTTGTGGTCTATAATTGCCCCGAGTATTCTATTGCGCGCGTGACAGGAGCTGCAGATAGATGAGTTCCAGAGTCTTTTGGGTGATAATAAATTGCTTTTATGCGTTTTGAGAAAGGATGCAATATGAAAAACGAAAGAAAAGTGTTGATAATACAGTGGCGATGAATTGAAAATGGAAAATGTAACTGTCACCTCCCCATCAATGGAGGTTATTGCTGACACGCTGACAGAGATGGAAAATGGCTTTTCTTACCTGTACCAGGTGTGGATTCTCGCTTGCGCCATTATCCCGCTTTCAACTCTTATCTGCAGCAATTATCCAGCGACTCTTTAAACGCTTTACTCAATTTACGGGGCTTGGTTAATCAATTGGCCGGACAGCTGGCTCGTGACGCAGAGTGACGCCAACACAGCAAGGACTCAGTTCCCGTACTGGCTGAGGTTACTCAAGGTTATTCATCTGGGGCTATGTTGGCTTCAGCCTTGGAATCTATTTAGCATTGGTCATCTCATCTGATCGCTCTTTGGGGTTTATTTTTTTCGCAGTTTGCTGGCTGGACTGCGGACCCCAGACATTCTCCCTTCCACCTTCTTCCGTCGGGAAAAAGATACAAAAGTCTGAGGTCACGTACCAACCGACTCAAGTACAGCTTCTTCCCTGCTGCCGTCAGACTTTTGAATGGGCCTACCTCGCATTAAGTTGATCTTTCTCTACACCCTAGCTATGACTGTAACATTACATTCTGCACTCTCTCCTTTCCTTCTCTATGAATGGTATGCTTTGTCTGTATAGTGCGCAAGAAACAATACTTTTCACTGTATGTTAATACATGTGACAATAATAAATCAAATCAAATCAAATCAAGACCAGCATTTACATAGAAACATACAAAAAAATGGTAGCAGGAGGAGGCCATTCGGCCCTTCAATCCTGCTCCGCCATTCATTTTGATCATGGCTGATCATCAAATTCAATATCCTGATCCCCCCTTCCCCCCATATCCCTTGATCCCTTTAGCCCCAAGAGCTATATCTAATTTCTTCTTGAAATCAGACAGTGTTTTGGCCTCAACTACTTTCTGTGGGAGTGAATTCCACACATTCACCACCCTCTGGGTGAAGAAATTTCTCCTCACCTCAGTTCTAAAAGGTTTACCCCTGACCCTGAGGTTGGGAACCTGTCTCGGGGGCAGGGGATTCATATGGTGTTCGTGGAAGTGGAAATGACTAGGGTTGGGAAGCATTTTCCGATCGGGGCCATTGTGATCTCCTGGACTCGTTTCGATCGCCTCAGGGGGTCGGAGAGGAATTTCCCAGATTTTTTTTCCCCATATTGGCCCTGGGGTTTTTCACTCTGGGTTTTCGCCTCTCCCTGGAGATCACATGGTCTGGAATGGGGGGGTGGGGGTAAGTTAATAGGTTGTAATGAACAAAGCATCGTAGCTGTGAGGGACAGCTCGGTGGATAGGATATCGGTATGTAGATAGGCTGGAAAATTGGGTGGGGATCCTGGATTCAGGATTCAATCCTGGACCGGGGAGCGGCGCGGGCTTGGAGGGCCGAAGGGCCTGTTCCTGTGCTGTATTGTTCTTTGTTCTTTGTTCTTTGTTCTTTGACCCTCAAATAATGACCCCTAGTTCTGGACTCCCCCACCATTGGGAACATTCTTTCTGAATCTACCCTGTCTAACCCTGTTAGAATTTTATAAGTTTCTATGGGATCCTCTCTCACTCTTCTAAACTCCAGTGAAAACAATACTAACCCATTTCTATTAGTTTGAGAGTAAGGGGTAAACATCTTAGAGATGATGGGCTGAGCGGTCTCTCTCTGTGCCGTAAGAGCGGCACGGTAGCACAGTGGTTAGCACTACTGCCTCACAGCACCAGGGACCCGGGTTCGATTCCCGGCGTGGGTCACTGTCTGTGCGGAGTATGCACGTTCTCCCCGTGTCTGCATGGGTTTCCTCCGGGTGCTCCGGTTTCCTCCCACAATCCGAAAGACGTGCTGGTTAGGGTGCATTGGCCGTGCTAAATTCTCCCTCAGTGTTACCCGAACAGGCACCAGAGTGTGGCGACTAGGGGGTTTTCACAGTAACTTCATTGTGGTGTTAATGTAAGCCTACTTGTGAAACTAATAGATAAATAAAATAAATAGAAAGGGGGTGTGGGGTGGAGAGTGGGGGGTGGAATTCCTGGTCCTGCTGAGGTGGGACGCGCCACACGGGGATCATAGAATCATAGAAACCCTACAGTGCAGAAGGAGGCCATTCGGCCCATCGAGTCTGCACCGACCACAATCCCACCCAGGCCCTACCCCCACATATTTACCTGCTAATCCATGCATCTCAGGACTCTAAGGGGCAATTTTTAACCTGGCCAATCAACCTAACCCGCACATCTTTGGACTGTGGGAGGAAACCGGAGCACCCGGAGGAAACCCACGCAGACACGAGGAGAATGTGCAAACTCCACACAGACAGTGACCCGAGCTGGGAATCGAACCCGGGACCCTGGAGCTGTGAAGCAGCAGTGCTAACCACTGTGCTACCGTGCCGCCGGATGTAGCAGACTAACCAAAGATTACGTCAGGACCAGAAGATGCCGGCATTGGGCGGGCCAAAAAATCCCAGCCTGGCGGCATGGTGGCACAGTTGTTAGCACTATTGCCTCACAGTGCCAGGGACCCGGATTCGATTCCCTGGTGCCTTACCCAGACCCGCTGCCCCACCCTATCCCCATAACCCCACACATTTAACATCTCCCCCTTTCCATGTCCTCTCTCCTTCTCTGTGTGTGACTACGTACATACACACACGTGTTCTCAAAACCAATAGACCTAAAGAAACACAAAGGAACTTGGGAGACATTGTTCAAGATTCTGTTAAGGGGTTAACGTGCAGGTTCAGTCGGCAGTTAGGAAGACAAATGCAATGTTAGCATTCATGTCGAGAGGGCTAGAATACAAGAGCAGGGATGTACTCCTGAGGCTGTATCATGCTCTGGTCAGACCCCATTTGGAATATTGTGAACAGTTTTGGGCCCTGTATCTAAGGAAGGATGTGCTGGCCTTGGAAAGGGTCCAGAGGAAGTTCACAAGAATGATTCCTGGAATGAAGAGCTTGTCGTATGAGGAACGGTTGAGGACTCTGGGTCTGTACTCATTGGAGTTTAGAAGGATGAGGGGGGATCTTATTGAAACTTACAGGATACTGCGAGGCCTGGATAGAGTGGGCATGGAGAGGATGTTTCCACTAGTAGGAAAAACTAGAACCAGAGGGCACAACCTCAGCCTAAAGGGACGATCCTTTACAAGAGATGAGGAGGAATTTCTTCAGCCAGAGAGTGGTGAATCTGTGGAACTCTTTGCCGCAGAAGGCTGTGGAGGCCAGGTCATTGAGTGTCTTTAAGACAGAGATAGATAGGTTCTTGATTAATAAGGGGGTCAGGGGTTATGGGAAAAAGGCAGGAGAATGCGGATGAGAAAAATATCAGCCATGATTGAATGGCGGAGCAGACTCGATGGGCCGAGTGGCCTAATTTTGCTCCTATATCTTATGGTCTTATGATTAACAATTGGGAGAAGTGGGAGAGGTTACCATCTATGGGAGAGGAGACCACGTTGACGTCACTATGACCTCATTACAGAGTGGGGCGGCACGGTGGCACAGTGGTTAGCACTGCTGCCTCACAGCGCCAGGGACCCTGGTTCGATTCCCGGCCTTGGGTCACTGTCTTTGAGGAGTTTGCACGTTCTCACCTGTGTCTGCGTGGGTTTCCTCCGGGTGCTCCGGTTTCCTCCCACAGTCCGAAAGATGTGCGGGTCAGGCTGATTGGCCGTGCTAAATTGCCCCTTGGTGTCAAGGGGGTTAGCAGGATCAATATATGGGGTTAAGGGGATAGGGCCTGGGCGGGACCGTTGTTGGAGCAGGCTCGATGGGCCGAATGGCTTCCTTCTGCACTGTCGGGATTCTCTGATCCTGTGGTGTGTGTGTGGTTGGTTTAGGAGGTGTATGCTTGTAATAGTTCACTCTGCAAATAAATGTATGACTTGAGTAAATTTTGGTTCCAGTACAATCCTTACACCAACTGGTAAAATATCTGCCCTTTCCTTCAAAACTCCTCGTAATGGAAAGGGATGGAAATGTCTGAAGGAAGTTCCCTTTCACAGTCTCTAAAGTCTCGGCGCGTTCTCCACTCACAGACCTAATTCTAATGTGCAGCCCTTCCGTAATGTGATAAACACTGCGGCCTATTGGCACACAGCAAGCACCCACGAAGACCAATGGGATAGTAAGCAGATCACCTGTTTTAGTAGTATTCCTTGCAGACTGAACCCTTTTCAACTTCATAACAAAACCCAAAGACTCCTGCCAGAAACCGTAATGAAGGCAAAGTGGTGTGTCATGGAGAATGTGGATATAGGCTGTTTATAATGTAATTAAACAGACTTAGTCAGAAAAATAAACCACTGAAAAATGTTACCACACCATTCCTGGACCAGAGAAAATATTAAATTATGCAAGCTTGACGCATGCCGCTGGTTTATTTTAAGATTTTTAAGATAAAAATAATGAGATTGAGTGGTTTTTTTACCCAATCGTCATCACGAGAGAACTCCAGTTAAATTTACCACTCTCTCTCAACATGGCATTCCTGAATGAGAGTAAGGATCGCAGAGAACAAATATTGATGTCTAAATGTGCTCACCCCCTCTTTATCTCTGTAACTGCTCCAGCCCCCGACAGCCCCTCCCTATCTCTGTAACTGCTCCAGCCCCCTACAGCCCCTCCCTATCTCTGTAACTCCTCCTGCCCCTACACTCCTCCCTATCTCTGTAACCTCCTCCTGCCCCTACACTCCTCCCTATCTCTGTAACCACCTCCAGCCCCTACACCCCTCCCTATCTCTGTAACCTCCTCCAGCCCCTACACCCCTCCCTATCTCTGTAACCTCCTCCAGCCCCTACACTCCTCCCTATCTCTGTAACCTCCTCCAGCCCCCTACACTCCCCTCCCTATCTCTGTAACCTCCTCCAGCCCCCTACACTCCCCTCCCTATCTCTGTAACTCCACCAATCACTACACCCCTCCCTAACTCTGTAACTCCTCCAGCCCCTACACTCTTCCCTATCTCTGTAACTCCTCCAGCCCCTACACTCCTCCCTATCTCTGTAACCTCCTCCTGCCCCTACACTCCTCCCTATCTCTGTAACCTCCTCCAGCCCCTACACCCCTCCCTATCTCTGTAACCTCCTCCAGCCCCTACACTCTTCCCTATCTCTGTAACTCCTCCTGCCCCTACACTCCTCCCTATCTCTGTAACCTCCTCCAGCCCCTACACCTCCTCCCCATCTCTGTAACTCCTCCTGCCCCTACACCCCTCCCTAACTCTGTAACGTCCTCCAGCCCCTACACTCCTCCCTATCTCTGTAACTCCTCCTGCCCCTACACTCTTCCCTAACTCTGTAACCTCCTCCAGCCCCTACACCCCTCCCTAACTCTGTAACGTCCTCCAGCCCCTACACTCCTCCCTATCTCTGTAACTCCTCCTGCCCCTACACTCTTCCCTAACTCTGTAACCTCCTCCAGCCCCTACACCCCCTCCCTATCTCTGTAACTCCTCCTGCCCCTACACTCCTCCCTATCTCTGTAACCTCCTCCAGCCCCTACACCTCCTCCCCATCTCTGTAACTCCTCCTGCCCCTACACCCCTCCCTAACTCTGTAACGTCCTCCAGCCCCTACACTCCTCCCTATCTCTGTAACTCCTCCTGCCCCTACACTCTTCCCTAACTCTGTAACCTCCTCCAGCCCCTACACCCCCTCCCTATCTCTGTAACCTCCTCCAGCCCCCTACACTCCCCTCCCTATCTCTGTAACTCCACCAATCACTACACCCCTCCCTATCTCTGTAACTCCTCCAGCCCCTACACTCTTCCCTATCTCTGTAACTCCTCCAGCCCCTACACTCCTCCCTATCTCTGTAACCTCCTCCTGCCCCTACACTCCTCCCTATCTCTGTAACTCCTCCAGCCCCTACACTCTTCCCTATCTCTGTAACTCCTCCAGCCCCTACACTCCTCCCTATCTCTGTAACTCCTCCTGCCCCTACACTCCTCCCTATCTCTGTAACCTCCTCCAGCCCCTACACCTCCTCCCCATCTCTGTAACTCCTCCTGCCCCTACACCCCTCCCTAACTCTGTAACATCCTCCAGCCCCTACACTCCTCCCTATCTCTGTAACTCCTCCTGCCCCTACACTCTTCCCTAACTCTGTAACCTCCTCCAGCCCCTACACTCCCCTCCCTATCTCTGTAACTCCTCCTGCCCCTACACTCTTCCCTAACTCTGTAACCTCCTCCAGCCCCTACACCCCCTCCCTATCTCTGTAACTCCTCCAGCCCCTACACCCCCTCCCTATCTCTGTAACTCCTCCTGCCCCTACACTCTTCCCTAACTCTGTAACCTCCTCCAGCCCCTACACCCCCTCCCTATCTCTGTAACTCCTCCAGCCCCTACGCTCCTTCCTATCTCTGTAACTCCTCCTGCCCCGACACCCCTCCCTATCTCTGTAACTCCTCCTGCCCCTACACCCTCCCTATCTCTGTAACCTCCTCCTGCCCTTACACTCTTCCCTATCTCTGTAACCCCTCCTGCCCCTACACCCCTCCCTATCTCTGTAACCCCCTCCAGCCCCTACACCTCCTCCCTATCTCTGTAACTCCTCCTGTCCCTACACTCTTCCCTATCTCTGTAATCTCCTCTAGCCCCCATACCCCTCCCTATCTCTATAACTCCTCCAGCCCCTACACCCCCTCCCTATCTCTGTAACTCCTCCTGTCCCTACACTCCTCCCTAACTCTGTAACCTCCTCCAGCCCCTACACTCCCCTCCCTATCTCTGTAACTCCTCCTGCCCCTACACTCTTCCCTAACTCTGTAACCTCCTCCAGCCCCTACACCCCCTCCCTATCTCTGTAACTCCTCCAGCCCCTACGCTCCTTCCTATCTCTGTAACTCCTCCTGCCCCGACACCCCTCCCTATCTCTGTAACCTCCTCCTGCCCTTACACTCTTCCCTATCTCTGTAACTCCTCCAGCCCCTACACCCCCTCCCTATCTCTGTAACTCCTCCAGCCCCTACACCCCCTCCCTATCTCTGTAACTCCTCCTGCCCCGACACCCCTCCCTAACTCTGTAACCTCCTCCTGTCCCTACACCCCCTCCCTATCTCTGTAACTCCTCCTGCCCCCTCCACTCCTCCCTATCTCTGTAACTCCTCCTTCCCCTACACCCCTCCCTATCTCTGTAACCTCCTCCAGCCCCCTACACTCCCCTCCCTATCTCTGTAACCTCCTCCAGCCCCTACACCCCTCCCTATCTCTGTAACCTCCTCCAGTCTCTACAACGCACGCAATCTCTGTAACACCCTCCTGCCCCTACAACTCTCCCCATCTCTGTAACGTCCTCCAGTCTCTACAACTCTCCCTATCTTTGTAACCTTCTCCAGCCCCTACAACTCTCCCCATCTCTGTAACCTATTCCAGCCTCTATAACCCTCCCTATTTCTGTAACCTCCTCCAGCTTCACGGTAGCACAGTGGTTAGCACTGCTGCTTCACAGCTCCAGGGTCCCGGGTTCGATTCCCGGCTCGGGTCACTGTCTGTGTGGAGTTTGCACATTCTCCTCGTGTCTGCGTGGGTTTCCTCCGGGTGCTCCGGTTTCCTCCCACAGTCCAAAGATGTGCGGGTTAGGTTGATTGGCCAGGTTAAAATTGTCCCTGAGATGCGTAGTTAGAGGGATTAGCGGGTAAATATGTGGGGGTAGGCCCTGGGTGGGATTGTGGTCGGTGCAGACTCGATGGGCCAAATGGCCTCCTTCTGCACTGTAGGGTTTCTTCTATGAGCTTCTATATGACTTCCCTATCTCTGTAACTCCTCCAGCCCCGACACCCCCTTCCTATCTCTGTAACTCCTCCAGCCTCTGGTACAGACACATTGGTCCAATTAGCCTCCTTCTGCACTGTAACAATTCTGTAACTCTGTGATATGAATTCTGCTTTGCATAGCTCTTGTCCACCTCCCTGGTGGCTACCACTCACAATGGCTGAACTGGACTGAAGATCTTTTGTGCTTAAACCCTCGGTTTGCAAGGACCTTCCAACAGGTAAACTTGCCTCACCACGCAGCAATTGATCTCTGATTGTCCTTGGATACCGAATGATCCTCAGACCATTCTCTTGTTGGAAGTATGTGTGCGGTGATCCAAGAGGGGTACAGCCGCCTTTGTTACCAAGTAACGGAACTGTTCTCCAGAAACACAATCCAATAGCAATTCCACCGGTGTACTGTCGGTAGATATAATCACTCAATGCTGCAAGCAGTAGTGTCATGGTCCCAGCTCAGAATGGTTGGGTTTTCCCCCCTCACGTCTGCTCTGCTGTAAGTGCCTGGGATTGATGTTACACACACAGACAGTGCAAAGTACACACTGTTTGCATTGTGTAACTCTCCTCCACTTACTGCATTTTCCTGGTGGAATAATCCTGCCTCTATTGGATGATTTGTGTAGTTTCAATCACGGTTTACGTGCAGAGTTCATGGAGACTCTTTAGATACATTGGGCGGCACGTTGGCACAATGGTTGGCACTGCTGCCTCACAGCGCCAGGGTCCCAGGTTCAATTCCCGGCCTCGAGTCACTGTCTGTGCGGAGTTTGCACATTCTCCCCGTGTCTGCGTGGGTTTCCTCCGGGTGCTCCGGTCTCCTCCCACAGTCCGAAAGTTGTGTGGGTTAGGGTGCATTGGCCGCGCTAAATTGCCTCTTAGTGTCAGGCGAATTAGCAGGGCAAATGCATGGGGTTATGGGGATAGGACCTGGGTGGGATTGTGGTCGGTGCAGACTCGATGGGCCGAACAGCCTCCTCCTGCACTGTAGGGATTCTATCTATGATTGCGGCCTCGCTCGTCCTGAAACCGTAAAATCCCACCCCAGGTCATTGGGCCTTTTCATGCTCTGCCCCTCACCCACTCTGATTCCCATGGCAGGCGGCATGGTAAAATTCCACCCCGTCTGCATCACGCCTTGTATAGAAACACATTGAAATATTTGTTGGAATAGTTACATTCTGGTTCTAGCTGTGACCTTGTGCCCGTTTATGTTCCTCCCACTAGCTTGGATCAGCATAGAACCATACAACAAGGCCAATCAGCTCATCGTAACTGCGCTGACTCTTCGAAAGAGCTTTCTCATAGTTCCACTTCTCCCCCGCAGTCCTGCAAATCTTATCCCTTCAAGTATTTATCCAATTCCGTTTTGAAATGTACGATTGAATCTGCTTCCAGCAACTTTACCAGCTGTAATCCAGGTCACGATTTTCCGCGTTTCTGAGAACTATTTCTCCTCTTTGACTCAACCAAAACCTCTCATAATTGGCCACACCTCGATTGGGAACCAAAGATGTGCGGGTTAGGTGGATTGGCCATGCCAAATTGCCCCTTAGTGTCCAAAGATGTGCAGGTTAGGTGGATTGGCCAGATTAAATCGTCCCTTAGTGTCCAAAGATGTGCAGGTTAGGTGGATTGGCCAGATTAAATCGTCCCTTGGTGTCCAAAGATGTGCAGGTTAGGTGGATTGGCCATGCTAAATTGCCCCTTAGTGTCCAAAGATGTATAGGTTAGGTGGATTGGCCATGCTAAATTGCCCCTTAGTGTCCAAAGATGTGTAGGTTAGGTGGATTGGCCATGCTAAATCATGTCTTAATGTCCAGAAATGTGTAGATTCGGGGGATTGGCCATGGTAAATTCACGGAGTTGCAGGGATTGCTCCTTAGTGTCCAAAGATGTATAGGTTAGGTGGATTGGCCAGATTAAATCGTCCCTTAGTGTCCAAAGATGTGCAGGTTAGGTGGATTGGCCATGCCAAATTGCCCCTTAGTGTCCAAAGATGTGCAGGTTAGGTGGATTGGCCAGATTAAATCGTCCCTTAGTGTCCAAAGATGTGCAGGTTAGGTGGATTGGCCAGATTAAATCGTCCCTTGGTGTCCAAAGATGTGCAGGTTAGGTGGATTGGCCATGCTAAATTGCTCCTTAGTGTCCAAAGATGTATAGGTTAGGTGGATTGGCCAGATTAAATCGTCCCTTAGTGTCCAAAGATGTGCAGGTTAGGTGGATTGGGCATGCTAAATTGCCCCTTAGTGTCCAAAGATGTATAGGTTAGGTGGATTGGCCATGCTAAATTACCCCTTAGTGTCCAAAGATGTGCAGGTTAGGTGGATTGGCTAGATTAAATCGTCCCTTAGTGTCCAAAGATGTGTAGGTTAGTTGGATTGGCAATGCTAAATTGCCCCTTAGTGTCCAAAGATGTGTAGGTTAGGTGGATTGGCCATGCTAAATCATGTCTTAATGTCCAGAAATGTGTAGATTCGGGGGATTGGCCATGGTAAATTCACGGAGTTGCAGGGATAGGGATGGGGGAGAGGGCTTGGTGAAGATATTCTGTCACAGATGGGTGCAGACTCGATGGGCTGAATGGCCTCCTTCTGCACTGTAGGGATTCTATGATTCTTTGATTTAATCTCCCCTCTGCTTTAAGAAGAAGAACCCCATCATCTCCAACCTTTCACTTTTCACGACACTCAGTAAATAGTCAGTGCTTATTTTAGATAGATTACCGTTAAGGAAGGGCGCATCATGACAACATGTTGAATTTAAGATCTACGTTTCATATTTTCCCAGCCAGCGTTGACCTTGGTCCAGGAGCCCAAAGCCACAGCTCTAATCTTTTGGTGCCTTTCTCAGCTGCACTGACAGATCTGAGCTGTGTGATTTAGTTGTAATGATAAGTATTACAGAACGGTACTTCCAGTAAGCGATTGCAGATGTAAATACTGGAGCCATTAGTCACCAGCGAACTATCAGACAGCCAATCTTTGTAATGAACCCACAATCACCTCGCTGAATGCTGATCCATACTAGCTGCCCACTGATGGCATGCAGAGATATTGTCCACAACTATGCACCAGCACTCACACCACACACAGGCTGGTGAACACTGAGCACTTGATCTGGATAGGCTGAGTACGAGATTGCTTCCTCTGCAAATACTGTCACCAGAATGTCAACACTGGAGAGGTTTGCAGGTGGCAAACGTTCGGGTCACAGGCCAGGGGGTATTGTCCGTCAAGTTTCAAGATGGTGCGCTGTCATCGGTGCATTCCTCTCCCTCTCTTCCACCCCACAATCTCTCTCCCTTCCCCTATTTCCCCTGTATGCCAGCTTTGACCGATGGGTAGTACCGCTGCCTTTAAATCAGAGGGTTGTGGGCGTAGGTCCAACTGCAGGAACCATGAAATCTAGACAGCCACTCTCACTGCAGTGCCGAGGAAATGCCACACTGACAGAGGTGCCAATCTCTGACTGCAGTGCTGAGGGAGTGCCGCACTGACAGAGGTGGCAATCCCTCACTGCAGTGCTGAGGGAGTGCCACACTGTCGGAGGTGTTAATCTCTCACTGCAGTACTGAGGGAGTGCCACACTGACAGAGGTGGCAATCCCTCACTGCAGTGCTGAGGGAGTGCCACACTGTCGGAGGTGTTAATCTCTCACTGCAGTACTGAGGGAGTGCCACACTGACAGAGGTGCCAATCTCTCACTGCAGTGCTGAGGGAGTGCCACACTGACAGAGGTGCCAATCTCTCACTGCAGTGCTGAGGGAGTGCCACACTGACAGAGGTGCCAATCTCTCACTGCAGTGCTGAGGGAGTGCCACATCGTCAGAAGTGTTAATCTCTCAGCAGCAGTGCTAACCATTGTGCCACCGGATGTGAACACATTGGAGAGAGTGCAGAAGAGGGTTCGATTCCCGGCTTGGGTCACTGTCTGTGCGGAGTTTGCACGTTCTCACCGTGTCTGCGTGGGTTTCCTCCGGGTGCTCTGGTTTCCTCCCACAGTCCAAAGATGTGCGGGTTAAGTGGATTAGCCATGGTAAATTGCCCCTTCGTGACCCGGGATGCGTAGGTTAGAGGGATTAGCAGGGTAAATATGTGGGGTTGCAGGGATGGGGCCTGGGTGGGATTGTTGTTGGTGCAGACTCAATGGGCTGAATGGCCTCCTTCTGCAGTGTAGGGATTTTATGATTTCTATCCTTCTTGTAGTGTGGCGCTCACAACTGTACACAATATTCCGGCCTCACTATTGTCTTGTGTCTGTCCCAAAATTCATTGCGATAATGAAAGCCCTCCATTAAAGTCAATCCAGTGGTTATCATAGGAAGATGTTCATGCTGGGGTAACCCCAGCATAATAAACTATCTTAATTGCGTAAGATTTCTAACGGTGCTAATTGCTAGATTCCTGATAAATAAACGCTCTGTTTCCTGTGAGTTATTCATTTCACAGGAATTGACTCTGCGTTAAAGATAGGAGATAAATGGCCATAAATCAAAGTACAAGGACCGCAACAGGTTTGACCTAAGTGAGCAATCAGAGGAATTTGACAGAATGTATTTTGAAATTATTTGAATGCATTAACTGGCAGTGCCCATTCCAATGCAACCTCCCAGTAAACAATACCAGTCAAGCCTTAAGATACATCCCAAAAGCATGTGGCCACAAATTGCACGAGATTATTTAACTCTTCACAGCTAATTCAAGGGGAGGCGATGGCCTAGTGGTATTACCGCTGGGCTATTAATCCAGAAACTCAGCTAATGTCCGAGGGGATCCGAATTCGAATCCCGCCACGGCAGATGGTGGAATTTGAATTCAATAACAAAATATCTGGAATTAAGAATCTACTGATGACCATGAAACCATTGTCGGAAAAACCCATCTGGTTCACTAATTCCCTTTAGGGAAGGAAATCTGCCGCCCTTACCTGGTCTGGCCTACATGTGACTCCAGAGCCACAGCAATGTGGTTGACTTTTAACTGCCCTCCAAGGGCAACCAGGGATGGGCAATAAATGCTGGCCCAGCCAGCGACGCCCGTGTCGCACGAATGAATAAGATTGAGAGAAACTCTCCTGTTTCTTTTTAATTCATCCGTGGGACATGGGCATCGCTGGCTGGGCCAGCATTTATTGCCCATCCCTAGTTGCCCGAGGGCAGTTGAGAGTCAACCACATTGCTGTGGCTCTGGAGTCACATGTAGGCCAGACCGGGTAAGGACGGCAGATTTCCTTCCCGAAAGGGACATTCGTGAACCAGATGGGTTTTTCCGACAATGGTTTCATGGTCATCAGTAGATTCTTAATTCCAGATACTTTTTATTGAATTCAAATTCTACCAGCTGCCGTGGCGGGCTTCGAACCCGGGTCCCCAGAAGATGCTCAGGAAATCAGAAACACAAAGGGACTTGGGAGTAATTGTTCAAGATTCTCTTAAGGTTAACGTGCAGGTTCAGTCGGCAGTTCGGAAGGCAAATGCAATGTTAGCATTCATGTCGAGAGGGCTAGAATACAACAGCAGGGATGCACTTCTGAGGCTGTGTAAGGCTCTGGTCAGACCCCATTTGGAGTATTGTGAACAGTTTTGGGCCCTGTATCTAAGGAAGGATGTGCTGGCCTTGGAAAGGGCCAGAGGAGGTTCACAAGAATGATCCCTGGAATGAAGAGCTTGTCGTATGAGGAATGGTTGGGGACTCTGGGTCTGTACTCGTTGGAGTTTAGAAGGATGAGGGGGGATCTTATTGAAACTTGCAGGATACTGCGAGGCCTGGATAGAGTGGACGTGGAGAGGATGTTTCCACTAGTAGGAAAAGCTAGAACCAGAGGGCACAACCTCAGGCTAAAGGGACGCTCCCTTAAAACAGAGATGAGGAGGAATTTCTTCAACCAGAGAGTGGTGAATCTGTGGAACTCTTTGCCGCAGAAGACTGTGGAGGCCAGGTCATTGAGTGTCTTTAAGACAGAGATAGATAGGTTCTTGATTAATAAGGGGATCGGGGGTTATTGGGAAAAGGCAGGAGAATGGGGATGAGAAAAATATCAGCCATGATTGAATGGCGGAGCAGACTCGATGGGCCGAGTGGCCTAATTCTGCTCCTATGGTCTTATGGTCTTATTGGCTGAGTTTCTGGATTAATAGTTTAGCAATAATACCATCGCCTCACCTGTGAAATTACTGAAATTAGAAATTATTGAAATTATTGGTGTAATTAGAGCGAGGGCTCCAATCGGGAGAAACAGTTTCACTAAAAGAATAGAGTAAATTGAAAATTCTCTCCATGGTAGTCTGTGGGAAGAATGGAGACTTGAGGACTGTAATTGATAAATGTGAGCTACGTAACAACATTTCTTTTTCGTGCATCTTCCGCTCTGGGGAAACGGAGGAAGGATTTCCACGCTGGTTATCAACCTGTTGAACCACGTTGAAGGCTCCTTCCCTGTGGCCAACAAGTCCTGCTGTTAGACTTGAACACAGTAAGAAGTCTCACAGCACCAGGTTAAAGTCCAACAGGTAGCAAACGCCACGAGCTTTTGGAGCGCTGCTCCTTCGTCAGGTGAGTGGGAGATCTGTCAAGTTAGACTTGAACCCAGAGCATCTGGTCCAGGGGTAGAGGGGAACTACCCGCTGCGTCACCACGCCTCCTAGGAACAGTATTCAGCTATAGGGCTCCAGATGGAATCATAGAATCACTGCAGCACAGAAGGAGGCCATTCAGCCCATCGACCCTGCCCTAACAACAACCCCATACCTGTAACCCCACATATTTACCCTGCTAATCTCCCGAAACTAGGATCAATTTAGCAACGGCCAATCAACCTAACCCGCACATCTTTGGAGTGTGGGAGGAAACCGGAGCGCCCGAAGGAAACCCACGCAGACACGGGGAGAACGTACAGACTCCGCACAGACAGTGGCCCAAGCCGGGAATCGAACCCAGGTCCCTGGCGCTGTGAGGCAGCAGTGCTAACCCACTGTGCCACTGTGCCGCCCGGAATTAAGGTGTAGATCGGTGTGTATTGAACTGAATGGGAAGAATTGGCCTGGAGGGGCTGAAAGGCCTCCCCTCCTGCTCCTGGTTTTGGTCGAACGTGATACAAAGCGCAGGAAGTTTGATATCAACTTCATGAGCAGATAGCCGGCTAGTAACAGTGCTCCGGCGGGCGGAGGGGTGGGGGGGATGTTGGCCTCTTTGTGTAGAGGTCGGGTGAGGTCACTCGCTGCTCACAACACAGGGAGTGGCCAATCAGACAAAAGGGCAGAGGGCAACTCTCACACCCGTGGACCTGTAGCATGAATCAGGCCCTGGGAAAGTGGGGGAGGAAGGGGGGTGGGTGTGGGGGGGGGGGAAAGGAGGAACCCAGGGGGTTAGAGAACGCCTGTACAATAATCCAAACAACCTCCTACACTCTTCAACCGGACAAGTAAAATGGGAGGGTATTATTTGTGCCGTGAGACCAGACACTTAGTGTTGCCAACTGGGGTTAAATGTATTCCTGGAGGTTCCATCACACGCTTTGCCTCCAATGCTCCAGCCATTATCCAGCCAACACGTCCCTCCTCATGATGCATGGTCTACCTAGGCCAATTGGAAAGCAAAGAGGCTCATTACTCATTTGTCAGCCACACAGTCTGTTTTGCTGTTTTCAATATTTTTATATCCGGTAAAGCGAAAGGTTCAAAGAAAATGGAAAAGAAAACCCCAATCGCTTTTTAATATCCTGGTGATTTTTCTCCCGGGTCTCACTCAGCAGTGTTCTGGAGATTGATTTTCAATGCTTGGAGACTATTATAGAAAGGACATTATTGAACGAGAAAGAGTGCAGAAAAGATTTACTAGGATGCTACCGGGACTTGATGGATTGAGTTATAAGAAGAGGCTGGATAGACTGGGACTTTTTTCTCTGGAGCGTAGGAGGCTGAGGGGTAATTTTCTAGAGGTCTATAAAATAATGAGGGGCACAGATCAGCTCGATAGTCAACATCTTTTCCCAAAGGTAGAGGAGTCTTGATATTCTTGATATTCAAAGGCGGGGCGGCACGGTGGCACAGTGGGTTAGCACTGCTGCCTCACAGTGCCAGGGACCCGGGTTTGATTCCCGGCTTGGGTCACTATCTGTGCAGAGTTTGCACGTTCTCCCCGTGTCTGCGTGGGTTTCCTCCGGGTACTCCGGTTTCCACAGTCAATTTGGACAGGCTAGACTGCCCCTTAGTGTCAGGAGTTTAGCTAGGGTAAATGCATGGGGTAATGGGGATAGGACCTGGGTGGGATTATAGTTGGTGCAGATTTGATGGGCCGAATGGCCTCTTTCTGCACTGTAGGATTCTCTGAGTTTTAGACATAGGTTTAAGGTGAGAGGGGAGAGATACAAAAGGGTCCAGAGGGGCAATTTTTTCACACAGAGGGTGGTGAGTGTCTGGAACGAGTAGTAGAGGCGGGTACAATTTTGTCTTTTAGAAAGCGTTTAGAAGGTTACATGGGTACAATGGGTATAGAGGGATATGGGCCAAGCGTAGGCAATTGGGACTAGCTTAGTGGTTAAAAAAAAGGGGTGGTATGGACAAGTTGGGCTGAAGGGCCTGTTTCCACACTGTAAACCTCGATGACTCTGTGCCTCTTTGACCCCAGGCCAATCCTGGAGGGGTTGGCAACCCCACCTCTCACCCATTTATAAATAGATTTAACAGGTTGAGGTTATGCCAGTGTAAATATCTCTTCAAAGGTCATGTGCAGTCCAAGGACAGATGACATTCAATAGTGTATATGTACGGTATGGCCATTGGACAGGTTAAGCAACCTTCGTGTTTCCAGCAATGATGTCCCTGATTGTGCAACTCCTTCAGGACAGGATGAACCTGGACCCAAAGTACAGCTTAAATTGAGGTGTTCAAAAGCAGAAGAGCTTTAAATAGACCCCAGTCCTGCCTCAGAGCAAGGAGAGGACAGAGCTTTAGGGAAGTTAGTTTATTTTGAGTTTATTTTGATGCCGGGAGTTGTTCTGAGCTTGAATGTGCTGACTGGAAGGGTGGGGGGAGCAGATTTAACTCGAAGGTCAGAAAAGGTGAAATGTTTATCGGGATACGCAGACAGATTTAATGAATAGTTCCTTTAAATGTTTGGCATGGATATGATGGGCTGCGGTTAGCACGGTCAGCGCCAGGGACCCGGGTTCGATTCCGGCCTCGGGTCACTGTCTGTGTGGAGTTTGCACGTCCTCCCCGTGTCTGCGTGGGTTTCCTCCGGGTGCTCCGGTTTCCTCCCACTGTCCGAAGATGTGCAGCTTAGGTTGATTGGCCATGCTAAATTGCCCCAAGTGTCAGGGGGATTAGCAGAGTAAATGTGTGGGGTTTTAGATATGGGCCTGGACGGGATTGTGGTCAGTACAGACCCAATGGGCCAAATGGCTTCCTTCTGCACTGTAGGGATTCTATGATTCGTAGTATAGAAAGAGGCCATTCAGCCCATCGAGCCTACTCCCCAACAGAGCATTTTACCCCGGCCCTATCACATTAACCCAACGTGTATACCCCACTAATCCACCTACCCTGCACATCTTTGGAGTGTGGGGGGAAACCGGAGCACCCGGAGGAAACCCACGCAGACACGGGGAGAAGGTGCAGACTCCACACAGACAGTGACCCAAGGCTGGAATCGAACCCGGGTTCCTGGCGCTGTGAGGCAGCAGTGCTAACCACTGTGCTACCGTGCCACCCTCTGTGCTGTAACATTCTACATTATAATTCCATGTCATTAAACAGGTTACTGAGTTTGGAAGACAGACAGGAGCAGAACAAAGAGTAATGCTTAAGTGCTGACAGATTACGCACCAGTTTCACCAATGCTAGGCCAGTACTTATTTCCCATCCCTAATTGCCCCTTGAGAAGGTGGTGGTGAGCTGCCTTCTTGAATCGCTGCAATCCCTGTGGTGTAGGTACACCCACAGTGCTGTTAGGGAAGGAGTTCCAGGATTTTGACCCAGCGACAGTGAAGGAACAGCGATATATTTCCAACTCAGGACGGTGAAAGGCTTTTGATTTGATTTGATTTATAATTGTCACATGTATTCGGATACAGTGAAAAGTATTGTTTCTTGCACGCTATACAGACAAAAGCATACCGTTCATAGAGAAGGAAAATAGAGACCGCAGAATGTAGTGTTACAGTCATAGCTAGGGTGTAGAGAAAGATCAACTTAATGTGAGATAGGTCCATTCAAAATGGAGGGGAATTCGCAGGTGGTTGTGTTCCCCTGTGTCCACTGTCCTTATGTTCATTAAAGTTTATAGATTGTATGAAATTGGTGTGTAATCTGTCAGACTCCCATCAAGAAACATTCCCCATTATCCACACAAATGCCAGGTAATGACTATCTCCAGTAAGAGAGAACCCAATCATTGCCCCTTGACATTCAATGGTGTAACCATCACTGAATCCTCCACTATCAATATCCTGGGGGTTAGCATTGACCAGAAACTCAACTGGACTAGCCATATAAATACTGTGGCTACAAGAGCAGGTCAGAGGCTCATAGCTCATCTCCTGACTCCCCCAAAGCCTGTCCACCATCTACAAGGCACAAGTCAGGAGTGTGATGGAATACTCCCCACTTGCCTGGATGGGTGCGGCTCCAACAACACTCAAGAAGCTCGACACCATCCAGGACAAAGCAGCCCCGCTTGATTGGCACCCCCAATATTTACTCTTCTCACCACTGACCAGTAGCAGCAGTGTGTACCATCTACAAAATGCACAGCAGCAACTCACCAAGGGTCCTTCACCATGACTCCCCAAACTCGTAGCCTCTATCGAGTAGAAGGACAAAAGCAGCAGACACATGGGAACACCACCACCCGGAAGTTCCTCTCCAAGTCCCTCACCATCCTAACTTGGAAGTTTTTTGGCTTTTCCTCCACTGTCGCTGGGTCAAAATCTTGGAACTCCCTCCCTCGGTGGGTGACACGGTGACTGCTGCCTCATAGCACCAGGGACTCGGGTTCGATTCCCGGCTTGGGTAACTGTCTGTGCGGAGTCTGCACGTTCTCCCTGCATGGGTTTCCTCCCACAGTCCGAAAGATGCTCTGGTTAGGGTGCATTGGCCGTGCTAAATTCTCCCTCAGTGTAACCCGAACGGGCGCCGGAGTGTGGCGACTGGGGGATTTTCACAGCAACTTCATTGCAAGCCTGCTTGTGACACTAATAAATTTTAAAAAAAACTAACAGCACTGTGGGTGTACCTCCACAGGGAACTGCAGCGGTTCAAGAAGCCGGCTCACCGCTGCCTTCTCAAGGGGCAATTAAGGATGGGCAATAAATGCTGGCCCAGCCAGCAATGTTCACAACCCACATGAACAAATTAAAAAAGAGATAACTTTGAAAGTTTTGACAGGATAAGACTGATAAACATTCTTAATTGTGATGTGGAGATGTCGGTGATGGACTGGGGTGGGGCACAGTAAGAAGTCTCACAACACCAGGTTAAAGTCCAACAGGTTTATTTGGAATCACGACCTTTTGGAGCGCTGCCCCTTCATCAGGTGGCTCACTATAACTATTCTTAATTGCTAGATTGCCGGTAAATTAATGCACTGTTGCCTGTGAGTTATTCATTTCACAGGAATTGACTCTGCGTTAAAGATAGGAGATAAATGGCCATAAATCAAAGTACAAAGATCGCAACAGGTTTGACCTAAGTGAGCAATCAGAGGAATTTGTCAGAATGTATTTTGAAATTATTTGAATGCATTAACTGGCAGTGCCCATTCCAATGCAACCTCCCAGTAAACAATACCAGTCAAGCCTTAAGATACATCCCAAAAGCATGTGGCCACAAATTGCACGAGATTATTTAACTCTTCACAGCTAATTCAAGGGGAGGTGATGGCCTCGTGGTATTATCGCTAGACTATTAATCCAGAAACTTGGCTAATATTCTGGGGATCCGGGTTCGAATCCCGCCACGGCAGATGGTGGAATTTGAATTCAATAACAAAATATCTGGAATTAAGAATCTACTGACCGTGAAACCATTGTCGGAAAAACCCATCTGGTTCACTCATGTCCCTTTAGGGAAGGAAATCTGCCGTCCTTACCCGGTCTGGCCTACTTTGACTGCAGATCCACAGCAATGTAGTTGACTCTCAACTGCCCTCCAAGGGCAACTAGGGATGGGCAATAAATGCTGGCCCAGCCACGGATGAATAAAAGAAACATTAATTTAAGTCAACTTCATTAATATGGCGGCAGGAAAAACAGATGCAATTTGATGGGAGTCATAGAGGTTTACAGCATGGAAACAGGCCCTTCGGCCCAACTTGTGCATGCCGCCCCTTTTCTTAACCCCTAAGCTAGTCCCAATTGCCCGCATTTGGCCCATATCCCTCTATACCCATCTTACCCATGTAACTGTCTAAATGCTTTTTAAAAGACAAAATTGTACCCGCCTCTACTACTACCTCTGGCAGCTCGTTCCAGGCACTCACCACCCTCTGTGTGAAAAAATTGCCCCTCTGGACCCTTTTGTATCTCTCTCCTCTCACCTTAAACCTATGCCCTCTAGTTTTAGACTGCCCTACTTTTGGGAAAAGATATTGACTATCTAGCTGATCTGTGCCCCTCCTTATTTTATAAACCTCTATAAGATCACCCCTCAGCCTCCTACGCTCCAGAGAAAAAAGTCCCAGTCTATCCAACCACTCCTTATAACTGCCCGCCATATTGCGTAGATTTGTTTGTGGCAGGAATGCATATTTAGGAATATTATATTGATAAAATAATTGATTTAAGTTAGGATCCAGCGCTTTGCTTGCGATCACTCAACACAGTATGACGCTAATAGACAGGAAGTCTCCACCCAGCCACATTCCCGGACCCGGGAGAATCAGATAACCAAGCTGGCATCGCATTGACTGGACCTATCAATGACGGGCATCTCAAATACAACCTTACACCCCGATCCCTTCTGCCAATAGTTGCTGATGCTCCCCCCCTCACCCATAGATGGTGGTGTGATGGCGCAACCGCTGGATTAGTAATCCAGAGGCCCAAGGCAATGCTTCGAGGACCTGGGTTCGAATCCCACCGTGGCAGAGGGTGGAATTTTAATTCCATAAAAGTCTGATTGTTGTTAAAAACCCATCTGGTTCCAGCGAACCAGATGGGTTTTTAGCAACAATCAGACTTTAGGGAATCAGTCTCTTTAGGGAAGGAAATCTGCCGTCCTTACCCAGTCTGGCCTACATGTGACTCCAGAGCCACAGCAATGTGGTTGACTCTCAACTGCCCCCTGAAATGGCCGAGCGAGACGCCCAGTTAAAGGGCAATGAGGGATGGGCAATAAATGCCCAGTGATGCCCACACCCCACATGAACGAATTAAAAAAGCAATAAGTTTGACAGGATAAGACTAACTAATAGCAGCTACACATTCTTAATTGTGATGTGGAGATGCCGACGTTGGACTGGGGTGGGCACAGTAAGAAGTCTCACAACAACAGGTTAAAGGCCAACAGGTTTATCACGAGCTTTCGGAGTGCTGCTCCTTCAAAGAACAAAGAACAAAGAACAGTACAGCACAGGAAACAGGCCCTTCGGCCCTCCAAGCCTGTGCCGCTCCTTGGTCCAACTAGACCAATCGTTTGTATCCCTCCATTCCCAGGCTGCTCATGTGACTATCCAGGTAAGTCTTAAATGATGTCAGCGTGCCTGCCTCCACCACCCTACTTGGCAGCGCATTCCAGGCCCCCACCACCCTCTGTGTAAAAAACATCCCTCTGATATCTGAGTTATACTTCGCCCCTCTCACCTTGAGCCCGTGACCCCTCGTGATCGTCACCTCCGACCTGGGAAAAAGCTTCCCACCGTTCACCCTATCTATCCCCTTCATAATCTTGTACACCTCTATTAGATCTCCCCTCATTCTCCGTCTTTCCAGGGAGAACAACCCCAGTTTACCCAATCTCTCCTCATAGCTAAGACCCTCCATACCAGGCAACATCCTGGTAAACCTTCATCAGGTGAATCACTATAACTATTCTTATACGAGGATGTTCCTAACGATGCTAATTGCTAGATTCCCGGTAAATAAATGCCCTGTTGCCTGCGAGTTATTCATTTCACAGGAATTGACTCTGTGCGTGAAAGATAGGCAGGAGAGAGATGGGCACAAATCAAAGTACAAGGTTAGAAAAATAAACTATGAAGTGACACCCCTTAAATGTCCACAATTGCTCCGCCTAAATCCCACCCCAACCCAGTTCCACTTCCCAGCGGCCCAATCTCCCCCTGTCCACCATCGATTTCCACCCACCTCTTGTACCCAACTAACAGCCCATCACCCCCTCCACATTCGAGGCTCTCCACATGTGACCATTGTATCTCTCTCCCTTTCTTATCTGAAGGTCAGGTGTCTGGAACTAGCTGCTTCCTATCCTGATATCCATGTCTCCGCAGTTGGACATTGTGCGGGCTTTGACTTTTTTTTAACCCTTTCACTGGAGGCAATAATTGTGGTGGCTATTCTTCTCCATTCCATATTAGCATGGATATTATTCCCTCCTCAATTTCCAATCCCTGAAGGAACACCAACAAAGCAGTGATGCTTTTTACAACAGCCTCTCCCTTTCCACCCAGTGCCAGCCCACAGGTTGGCAGGATAATTGAATTCATTTCTGTAAAGCTGCCTTGTCGAGGGTGATTGATGAAGCAGCTTTCCGGAGCTGGACGGTGTATCAGTTAACACGACCAGCTGATTTCAAAGTGACTTGCTCAGCAACTCTAACTTTGGAGTGGAACTGTCCCCTGATTGTACTCTTTGTTGGCTTCACAGACTTGAAAATTCTCTTAATCATTCACAAATCCTCCTCTTCAGTCAGGTAGCATAAGAGGGCATTAGCAATCATGGACTTACATTGGATTGGCCCATGATTATACTTGGCAAGGTTCTGCAGTGGTTTGGCCGTTGCTTTGTGCAGTGTGGCTGATCACGAAACTCTCCCGCTCTTACTGCCTGCCATCAGGCAAACTGGAAAGATTCACAAGCCAATAATCATCCTGTCTGACCAAGCTATCAACACACCTTGCATGGCCATCAAGTCCTGAAGTGGAAGGTAGTGGTGCAGTGGTATTGTCACTGGACTAGTAATCCAGAGACCCAGGGTAATCGTAGAATCATTGAATCGCCACAGTACAGAGGAGGCCATTCGGCCCATCGCGTCTGTCCCGTCCACAATCCCACCCAGGCCCCATTCCCACAACCCTCATTTGCCCTGCTAATCCTCCTGACATTACGGTTAATTTAGCATGGCCAATCAACCTAACCCGCACATCTTTGGAGGAAACCGCAGCACCCGGAGGAAACCCATGCAGACACGGGGAGAAGGTGCAGACTCCGCATGGACAGTGACCGAGGCTGGAATTGAACCTGGGTCCCTGGTGCCATGAGGCAGCAACGCTAACCATTGTGCCATCGTGCGGCCCACTAATGCCCTTTAGGGAAGGAATTCTGCCGTCCTCACCCGCTCTGTGCTACATATGACTCCAGACCCACAACAATGTTAAAATGTATTTATTAGTCACAAGTAGGCTTACATTAACACTGCAATGAAGTTACTGTGAAATGCCCCCGAGTCGCCACACTCCGGCGCCTGTTCGGGTTACACTGAGGGAGAATTTAGCACGGCCAATGCACCCTAACCAGCACGGCTTTCAGATTGTGGGAGGAAACCGGAGCACCCGGAGGAAACCCACGCAGACATGGGGAGAACGTGCAAACTCCACACAGACAGTGACCCAAGCCGGGAATCGAACCCGGGTCCCTGGCGCTGTGAGGCAGCAGTGCTAACCACTGTGCCACCGTGTCACTCCTTACCCCGGTGGTTGTCTCTTAACCCTCAGGGTTGGGCAAGAAATGCTGGGTTAAAGTCCAACAGGTTTATTTGGTAGCAAAAGCCACACAAGCTTTCGGAGCTGCAAGCCCCTTCTTCAGGTGAGTGGGAATTCCCACTCACCTGAAGAAGGGGCTTGCAGCTCCGAAAGCTTGTGTGGCTTTTGCTACCAAATAAACCTGTTGGACTTTAACCTGGTGTTGTTAAACTTCTTACTGTGTTTACCCCAGTCCAACGCCGGCATCTCCACATCAAGAAATGCTGGCCCAGCCAGCGACGCCCTCATCCAATGAACAAGAAAAAACATAAAGCCACAGCTCCTGGTCCAGAGGCAGGGACGCTTCTCCGGGCGTCATCCACATAAAGCAAACAACAAATGTAATAAGAATGCCAGAGACGGCTATTAACATTGCTGCACGACCAAAGATCTGAAGAGATTGCGTTGATTGCAATATTAAAATTGGGTTCCAGACCCTTAATCACTACTTTTTGCAAAACTTGTTAATGGCTCTTGCGAGATTTCCTGTAAATTGGGTAAGTTCATTTGGAATCTTTCTGCCAACTTGAGTTTGTTCACATCAAGACATTTTTGGGAATAGATTTTGTTTTATGAAGGGTTGGAAGTCGAAACGCTAACAGTGATTCGAACCATAAACGTTTTTATAGATCCCAGCAATACTTGCATGTTTTCCCAATCCCTGGGTAACGCACAAAGTAAACATAATGTCTTAGCCAATCGGTGTCAACTTGCTAACCAATCTGCACTCCTTTTCTTCCTGTCTTATAAATTAAGTTAAAGTTAAAGTTTATTTATCAGTGTCGCAAGTCGGCTTTCATTAACAGTGCAATGAAGTTACTGTGAAAATCTCGCACAGTGGTTAGCACTGCTGCCTCACAGCGCCAGGGACCCGGGTTCGATTCCCAGCTTGGGTCACTGTCTGTGTGGAGTTTGCACGTTCTCCCCATGTCTGCGTGGGTTTCCTCCGGGTGCTCCGGTTTCCTCCCACAGTCTGAAAGACCTGCTGGTTAGGGTGCATTGACCCGAACAGGTGACGGAGTGTGGCGACTAGGATAGTTTCACAGTAGCTTCTTTGCAGTGTTAGTGTAAGCCTACTTGTGACACTAATAAATAAACTTTTCACTTCAGTCGCGACACTGCAGCGCCTGTTCGGGTACACTGAGGGAGAATTTAGCACGGCCAATGCACCCTAACTGGTACGTCTTTCGGACTGTGGGAGGAAACCGGGGCATGCTGAGGAAACCCACGCAGACATGGGGAGAATGTGCAGACTCCATACAGACGGCGACCCAAGCCAGGAATTGAACCCGGGTCCCTGGTGCTGTGAGGCAGCAGTGCTAACCACTGTGCCACAGTGCCAACTGTGTTGTGATGGTCTCTTGGTGAAGGAATTTCTCCTCACCTCAGTTCTAAAAGGTTTACCCCTTATCCTCAAACTATGACCCCCTAGTTCTGGACTCTTTCTGAATCTATCCTGTCTAACCCTGTTAGAATTTTATAAGTTTCTATGAGATCCCCTCTCGCTCTTCTAAACTCCAGCGAATATAATCCTAACCGACTTAATCTCTTATGTAGCTTATGTAGGGATGAGGAAACAAGGTTCAGATGGCTTGATTGAGGGTTACAAGTTAGCAAGGAATGAGCTGAAAAAGGGGCTTAGGAGAGCTAGGAGGGGACACGAGAAGTCCTTGGTGGGTCGGATCAAGGAAAACCCCAAGGCTTTTTACTCTTATGTGAGGAATAAAAGAATGACCAGGGTGAGGTTAGGGCCGGTCAAGGACAGTAGTGGGAACTTGTGTATGGAGTCAGTAGAGATAGGCGAGGTGATGAATGAATACTTTTCTTCAGTGTTCACCAAGGAGAGGGGCCATGTTTTTGAGGAAGAGAAGGTGTTACAGGCTAATAGGCTGGAGGAAATAGATGTTCGGAGGGAGGATGTCCTGGCAGTTTTGAATAAACTGAAGGTCGATAAGTCCCCTGGGCCTGATGAAATGTATCCTAGGATTCTTTGGGAGGCAAGGGATGAGATTGCAGAGCCTTTGGCTTTGATCTTTGGGTCCTCGCTGTCCACGGGGATGGTGCCAGAGGACTGGAGAATGGCGAATGTTGTTCCTCTGTTTAAGAAAGGGAATAGAAATGACCCTGGTAATTATAGACCGGTTAGTCTTACTTTGGTGGTTGGTAAATTGATGGAAAATGTCCTCAGGGATGGGATTTATGACCATTTAGAAAGATGCGGATTAATCCGGGATAGTCAGCACGGATTCGTGAAGGACAAGTCGTGCCTCACAAATTTGATAGAATTTTTTGAGGAGGTAACTAAGTGTGTTGATGAAGGTAGGGCAGTTGATGTCATATACATGGATTTTAGTAAGGCGTTTGATAAGGTCCCCCATGTTCGGCTTATGATGAAAGTGAGGAGGTGTGGGATAGAGGGAAAGTTGGCCGATTGGATAGGTAACTGGCTGTCTGATCGAAGACAGAGGGTGGTGGTCGATGGAAAATTTTCGGATTGGAGGCAGGTTGCTAGCGGAGTGCCGCAGGGATCAGTGCTTGGTCCTCTGCTCTTTGTGATTTTTATTAATGACTTAGAGGAGGGGGCTGAAGGGTGGATCAGTAAATTTGCTGATGACACCAAGATTGGTGGAGTAGTGGATGAGGTGGAGGGCTGTTGTAGGCTGCAAAGAGACATAGATAGGATGCAAAGCTGGGCTGAAAAATGGCAAATGGAGTTTAACCCTGATAAATGTGAGGTGATTCATTTTGGTAGGACTAATTTAAATGTGGATTACAGGGTCAAAGGTAGGGTTCTGAAGACTGTGGAGGAACAGAGAGATCTTGGGGTTCATATCCACAGATCTCTAAAGGTTGCCACTCAAGTGGATAGAGCTGTGAAGAAGGCCTATAGTGTGTTAGCTTTTATTAACAGGGGGTTGGAGTTTAAGAGCCGTGGGGTTATGCTGCAACTGTACAGGACCTTGGTGAGACCACATTTGGAGTATTGTGTGCAGTTCTGGTCACCTCACTATAGGAAGGATGTGGAAGCGCTGGAAAGAGTGCAGAGGAGATTTACCAGGATGCTGCCTGGTTTGGAGGGTAGGTCTTATGAGGAAGGGTTGCGGGAGCTAGGCCTGTTCTCTCTGGAGCGGAGGAGGCTGAGGGGAGACTTAATAGAGGTTTATAAAATGATGAAGGGGATAGATAGAGTGAGCGTTCAAAGACTATTTCCTCGGGTGGATGGAGCTATTACAAGGGGGCATAACTATAGGGTTCGTGGTGGGAGATACAGGAAGGATATCAGAGGTAGGTTCTTTACGCAGAGAATGGTTGGGGTGTGGAATGGACTGCCTGCAGTGATAGTGGAGTCAGACACTTTAGGAACATTTAAGCGGTTATTGGATAGGCACATGGAGCACACCAGGATGATAGGGAGTGGGATAGCTTGATCTTGGTTTCAGATAAAGCTCGGCACAACATCGTGGGCCGAAGGGCCTGTTCTGTGCTGTACTGTTCTATGTTCTATGTTCTCCTCACATGACAGACCTGCCATCCCAGGAATCAGCCTGGCAAACCTTCGCTGCACTCCCTCTATGGCAAGGACATCATGGTATAAATCTTGTCCGATTTTCCTTGTCTTCAGCTCTGACGAAGGGTCATCCAGACTCGAAGCGTTGGCTCTATTCTCTCTCTCCAGATGCTGTCGGACCAGCTGAGATTTTCCAGCATTTTGTATTGAGCAGCAGGGTTTTGGCACGCAGCTATACTGTGAGCAGCGAGAAACAGCTGGGCATTACGCCTCCCCCCGCCTCCCCCAAACCTCCCAGCAAAGACAGACTCCCAATTTTCCCTTTGGCTGTACCGCGGAATCGGTGCTCGAGTGAAGAAGGAAAGCACCACGGTGAGAATGAAGAGAAGCACAAGGTTTTGACACCAATCATTCGGGTCAGCCAGTCTATTGTGAAAATGAGTCACCTGTACACTCATTGGAACAAACACCCTCGGAGCACAGAGCTGTCTGAGCAGGCATCGGAAATACTCCCAGAAGAAATTGCACCTCCACTGGTCTTAAGGAGTAGAATAATCTCACCTTTACAGTAAAAAGAAATCACACGGATTTATTTGATTGCCTCTGCCGCTGTCACTCTCCGAGATGGAAATGCACCATTCTGGTCGCTCACCAGCCTACTTTGCTTCCACTGCAATGATTTAATGGAGTGAAGCCTTTCCAATTATAAAGAGCAAAGCATTCTCCAAAGTGATTGTGTTCGACGAGAAAGACTGAAGCCATTTCCCTCAATCTTAATTCCAAGCCCAGGGAAACATCTACTTAATATTCCAGTGAAAAACTTCCACTTTCCTTCCACATGTTATCACCAAAGACTTGACAGGAATATAATTGCCAATTTTGCTCGATAGATGCCGTGACCACGAAGAAATTCCATTTCCATAACATTGCTTATCTATAATCCCTACTTATTTTTAAAAGTTTAAAGTTTATTTATTCGTGTCACAAGTAAGGCTTACATTAACACTGCAATGAAGTTACTGTGAAAATCCCCTAGTCGCCACACTCCGGTGCCTGTTTGGGGACACTAAGGATAATTTAGCACGGCCAATGTACCTAACCTGCACATCTTTGGCGTGTGGGAGGAAACCGGAGCACCCGGAGGAAACCCACACAGACAGGGGGAGAACGTGCAGACTCCGCACAGACAGTGACCCGAGCCGGGAATCGAACCCCAGCCCCTGGCGCTGTGAGGCAGCAGTGAATCATAGAATCATAGAATCCCTACAGTGCAGAAGGAGGCCATTCGGCCCATCGAGTCTGCACCGACCACAATCCCACCCAGCCCCTATTCCCGTAACCCCACACATTTACCCTGCTAATCCCCCTGACACTAAGGGGCAATTCAGCATGACCAAACCACTTGACCCACACATCTTTGGACTAGCCACTGTGCCAACATGCTGCCTCGAGGTGTCCCTATAGAGGATTAGGCTGAGATAGAGAAGGCTGAGGGGATGCTGGTGTGGTGGATAAACACCAACATGTGTCATCTGGGCTGATGGCTCTGTCCGTGGTATTAAGAGAGTATTAACTCTGGACTTGTGTATCCATGCGGGCAAATGTTTCTTCCTGGCAAAGTCAGTGGGAAGGGGACATCGGGAGGCTTGTAGAATTTACCTCTTCACTTTGAGTAGCAATCTTTGCATTGCCCTGAATCCCTACCACACCGTGCTTCCTGCATTGCCCTGAATCCCTACCACACCGTGCTTCCTGCATTGCCCTGTGGATCCTACCACACCGTGCTTCCTGCATTGCCCTGTGGATCCTACCACACCGTGCTTCCTGCACTGCCCTGAATCCCTACCACACCGTGCTTCCTGCATTGCCCTGTGGATCTTACCACACCGTGCTTCCTGCACTGCCCTGAATCCCTACCACACCGTGCTTCCTGCATTGCCCCCAGGTGAACCATGGATGCTCAGGGTGAGGGAGGTGAGTTAATACAAATCAGAGTTACATCAAACAATTCAGAAGAATAGGGGGAGGGGGTACCTTCTGATTGAGGGATATAAAATGCTAAAGGGGATTGACAAGTTTGATGTTGAACAGATGTTCCCCCTTGTGGGACAGTCCAGAACAAGAGATATATGGCTGGCACAGTGGTTAGCATTGCTGCCTCACAGCTCCAGGGACCCGGGTTCGATTCCTGGCTTGGGTCACTGTCTGTGTGGAGTCTGCACATTCTCCCCGTGTCTGGGTTTCCGCCGGGTACTCCGGTTTCCTCCCACAGTCCAAAGATCATAGAATCTTACAGTGCAGAAGGAGGTCATTTGGCCCATCAAGTCTGCACCGACCACAATCCCCACCCAGGCCCTATCCCCAAAACCCCATGCATTTACCCCAGCTAGTCCCCCTGACAGTAAGGGGCAATTTAGCACGGCCAATCCACCTAACCCCGCACACCTTTGGATTGTGTAGATTAGATTGATTGGCCATGCTAAATTTCCCCCTAGTGCCAGGGGAATAGCAGGGTAAATATGTGGGGTCATGGGGATAGGGCCTGGGTGGGATTGTTGTCGGTGCAGACTCGATGGGCCGAATGGCCTCTTTCTGCACTGTAGAGGGGGGAGGTTCAAAAGGGAGATGGGGAGAATCTACTTCTCTCAGAGGGTTTGCGAATCTGTGGAACTTACAACCCCAGGGCGCAGGGAGGCAGAATTAATCAATGGGTTCAAGAAGGAGGTGGATATATTTCTGGTGAAAAGTGGGATAAAGGGCGATGCAGGGCAGGCAGGAAAGTAGGGTTCAGACCAAGATAAGATCAGTTACGATCGTGTTAAATGGCGGAATGGGCTGAATTGCTACATTATCGAAGCTGCCTATGTTATAAAAAAGTGGGCTTTGGGGTACTAACAGAACACAAACACTACATTTACAACCAAGCTGTGAGATTATCGTTTTCCAATTAACTGCTTGGTCAGGGGTGGCACCAATCTCAAAGACCCCAACATGCTGTTAATCGTCAGTGTTTAGCATTATGGAAAATGAACGTCCCTCCCGTCCCACAGATATTTCCAGCTAATGTGTGGTAATCATCTCATATTAGCTGGGGAATTGCTTGGAATGAGGATGAATTGTGAGATGAAAGAGGTTTGCCAAAGCGGCGAGGGCAGCGGAGGGAAAAGGGAATAAACCTTGACAATTTCTCAACGGGGTTTGGGTTTGTTCAGAGGGTTTGGCGATGCACAGACTGAAGCAACAAAAAAAAAACCTAAACCGCCAAGCGTTTCCAGAATCCACAGCGTGGATATCTATGGATTGCGGGAGCATGTAGCCAGCACGGTGACGCAGTGGTTAGCACTGCTGCCTCACAGCACCAGGGACCCGGGCACTGAACAGCATTTTCCTGAGGGCAGCAATAAATGCTGCACTTTGTTAGCAACACCTATGTTCTATTGTTCATTCATTGACAAGATGTGGGCATCACTGACTAGTCCAGCATTTATTGCCCATCGCTAATTAGCCCTTGAGAAGGTGGTGGTGAGCCGCCTTCTTGAACCGCTGCAGTCCATGCGGTGTAGGTACACCCACAGTGCAGTTAGGGAGTGACTTCCAGGATTTTGACCCAGCGACAGTGAAGGAACGGCCGATATATTTCCAAGTCAGGATGGTGCGTAGTTTGGAGGGGGAACTTTGCAAGTGGTGGTGTTTCCCATGTATCTGCTGCCCTTGTCCTTCTGGTGGTAGATGTCAGAGGCTTGGAAGTTGCTGTCGAAGGAGTCTTGGTGAGTTGCTGCAGTGCATCTTGTAGGTGGCGCACACTGCAGCCACTGGGTGTAGGTGCGGGAGTAAATAGAGGTTTAAGGTGGATGTGATGCCAATCAAGCGGGGCTGCTTTGTTCTGGGTGGTGTCGAGCTTCTTGAGTGTTGTTGGAGCCGCACCCATCCAGGCAAGTGGGGGGTATTCCATCACACTCCTGAGGAATGAGATAGAGAATCTGGTGAACTGGCGCGGCAACAATAATCTCTCCCTCAATGTCAACAAAATGAAGGAGATTGTCATCGACTTCAGGAAGCGAAGTGGAGAACATGCCCCTGTCTACATCAACGGGGACGAAGTAGAAAGGGTCGAGAGCTTCAAGTCTTTAGGTGTCCAGATCACCAACAACCTGTCCTGGTCCCCCCATGCCGACACTATAGTTAAGAAAGCCCACCAACGCCTCTACTTTCTCAGAAGACTAAGGAAATTTAGCATGTCAGCTACGACTCACCAACTTTTACAGATGCACCATAGAAAGCATTCATTCTGGCTGTATCACAGCTTGGTATGGCTCCTGCTCTGCCCAAGACCGCAAGAAACTACAAAGGGTTATGAATGTAGCCCAATCCATCACGCAAACCAGCCTCCCATCCATTGACTCTGTCTACACTTCCCGCTGCCTTGGAAAAGGAGCCAGCATAATTAAGGACCCCACGCACCCCGGACATTCTCTCTTCCAGCTTCTTCCGTCGGGAAAAAGATACAAAAGTCTGAGAGGTCACGTACCAACCGACTCAAGAACAGCTTCTTCCCTGCTGCTGTCAGACTTTTGAATGGACTTACCTTGCATCAAGTTGACCTTTCTCTACACCCTAGCTATGACTGTAACACTACATTTTGCACTCTCTCCTTTCCTTCTCTATGAACAGTATGCTTTGTCTGTATAGCGCGCAAGAAACAATACTTTTCACTGTATGTTAATACATGTGACAATAATAAATCAAATCAAATCAAATCAAATTCCTGACTTGTGGTTGGTGGATGGTGGACGGGCTTTGGGGAGCCAGGAGGTGAGTTATAAATGAATAAAAAAAGGAATAGGACGAAGTGCAGAATGGAAGGACTAGGTCAACTCTGAGGAGATGTTAACTATGAAGGAGGTGATTGATAGTGGAACAGGGCAATAAGAAAGAGGTGGGGTGAAGCTTGCCTGGAGCAAGAACGGTTGGGCTGAATGGCCAGCTCTATGCTGTGATTTCTCTGTCATGCTCTTTGCAAGTTGAAAAAGAACTCCTCAAATGTTTTTTCCTCCTCAAGCCTCCTAATCCTTCCCCGCCATCCATTACTCCCTTGCGTCGATTGTAATGCACATCGTGTCAGAAACATAAATTCTTGTTGAGATGTTTTTCACCCAGGGCGAAACATTGGCATTGTGCAGAGAAATATCGGTAACTGAGAGGTGCAAAGTAAGGTAAGAGATTGACCTGGTAAACTGAGATATGTCATGGGTAAAGGATTATTTCAAAGGGTTGATATGACAACAAAATGGAAAGCGGGAACATTAATAACGAGACTTACAATGCGTTCATTGTCCTCTGCTCTTGACAACCTGCTCAATTAGAATAAACAGGCAATAAAAATGATAAGGGAGTGAGATCAGTCTTGGGGGGGGGGGGGGGGGGGGGCGGGGGTAGGTTGACCCCTGGGTAATGAGGGCAACTGGAAGCATCACAGGCAGTTTCACAGGGGGAGGGTCAGCAGGGGACCTCTGACTTCTACAGTCCAGCTGCTAATTGCTGTGCTAGATAGAGTATTCACCAACTCCTCAGAGTTCATTAATAAGCTGTAAACCTGCCAAACTACGTGGCCCAGTGATAAAGGAAGACAAAATAAAACCCTCCCCCGTTTGTACAGCGTCCTTCACAATCTCATAACATTGCTCCGACAAACTGCTCTCTGAAGTGCAGTCACTGTAGTGATGCAGGAAATACGGCGAGCCAGTGCGGCACGGCGGTACAGTGGTTAGCACTGCTGCCTCACAGCGCCAGGGACCCGGGTTCGATTCCCGACCTGGGTCACTGTCTGTGCGCGTTCTCCCCGTGTCTGCGTGGGTTTCCTCCAGGTGCTCCAGTTTCCTCCCTGCTAGGTGCATTGGCCGTGCTAAATTCTCCCTCAGTGTTCCCGAACAGGTGCCAGAGTGTGGCGACTAGGGGGGATTTTCACAGTAACTTCATTGCAGTGTTAATGTGAGCCTGCTTGTGACACTGTGGGTCGGCACGGTAGCACAGTGGTTAGCACTGCTGCTTCACAGCTCCAGGGACCTGGGTTCGATTCCCGGCTCGGGTCACTGTCTGTGTGGAGTTTGCACATTCTCCTCGTGTCTGCGTGGGTTTCCTCCGGGTGCTCCTGTTTCCTCCCACAGTCCAAAGATGTGCGGGTTAGGTTCATATGCCAAGCAAAAAATTGCCCTTAGTGTCCTGGGATGTGTAGGTTAGAGGGATTAGTGGGTAAATATGTAGGGATGTGGGGGTAGGGCATGGGTGGGGATTGTGGTCGGTGCAGACTCGATGGGCCGAATGGCCTCTTTCTGTGCTGTAGGGATTCTACGATTCTAAGACACTAATAAATAAACTTTAACTAATAAATGAACCGAAACTCGGGAAAAGATGTTGACTATCTAACTAATCTATGCCCCTCATTATTTTATAGACCTCTATAAGGTCACCCCTCAGCCTCCGACGCTCCAGAGAAAAAAGTCCCAGTCTATCCAGCCTCTCCTTATAACTCAAGTCCCGGTAGCATCCTAGTAAATCTTCTCTGCACTCTTTCTAGTTTAATAATATCCTTTCTATAATAGGGTGACCAGAACTGTACACAGTATTCCAAGTGTGGCCTTACCAATGTCTTGGTAAGCTTGGTGTCCATGGCTCTTCCTGCAGGGGGCTGTGCCCATGTTGTGGAGGGGTGTGCAGGGGGGATGTGGGTCTCGCAGCTGGGATGCACCCTGCAGTCGAATAGCTTGCCACTGTTCACAACCTGGAGGGTGGAATTGCGTCCTCAAGACCGGAATGTTCTCAGGCTTCACCTCGCGGTTGTTTATGCGCCCTGCTCCCCTCCTCCCTGGGCACAATAAACTCCTGGTGAGTAAATCTCCTGGGCTTGTAGAATCTCACTAGCTGTTCTGCCTGAAGACAATACACATCTCTTTAACCTGTGTTGAATGCTCCCTCCACCCACATTATCTGTACCTTTTAAGACCTGGCTGGCTGTAGAGATTTGCATTCTAATTAGTATTCTGTAACTTGATTTCTGTGTCTGTGCACTGTTGGAGAACAGATATCCATCCCATCTGACGAAGGAGCTGTGCTCCGAAAGCTTATGGTATTTGCTACCAAATAAACCTGTTGGACTTTAACCTGGTGTTGTGAGACTTCTTACTGTACAATAAACAAGACAGGGTCTCTGATCGAACCCGGCAGATGTGGGGTTGGATGTATAAACACGGGGTGAGAGAGGCAAAAGTCAAAGGGTAAATAGCCCACTGACCTCACCCCAGATGCTGCTTGACCAGGGGCAGTAAGGTGGCACAGTGGTCAGCTCTGCTGCCTCACAGTTGTCAGGGACCCGGGTTCGATTCCCGGCCTCGGGTCACTGTCTGTGTGGAGTCTGCACGTTCTCCCCGTGTCTGCGTGGGTTTCCTCCGGGTGCTCCGGTTTCCTCCCACACTCCAAAGATGTGTGGGTTAAGTGGATTGGCCACGTTAAATTGCTCCTTAGTGTCAGGGGGGACTAGCTAGGGTAGATGCATGGGGTTTTGGGGATAGGGCCTGGGTGGGATTGTGGTCGGTGCAGACTCGGTGGGCCGAATGGCCTCCTTCTGCTCTGTGGGATTCTATGATTCTATGACCTGACCTGAACAACTTGCAGCACCTTTGGTGTATCTCACTCAAGTAGACTACCCGGTCATTATCCCATTGCTGTTTGTGGGATCTTGCTGTGTTTTAAAATTTTTTTATTTAAGTGTCACAAGTAGGCTTACATTAACACTGCAATGAATTTACTGTGAAAATCCCCTAGTCGCCACAGTCCAGTGCCTGTTCGGGTACACGGAGGGAGAATTTAGCACGGCCAATGCACCTAACCAGCATGTCTTTTGGACTGTGGGAGGAAACCGGAGCACCCGGAGGAAACCCACACAGACACGGGAAGAACATGCAGACTCTGCGCAGACAGTGACCCAAGCCGGGAATCGAACCCTAGTCCCTAGCGCTGTGAGGCAGCAGTGCTAACCACTAGTGCCACCGGGTAAGATGGGTATAGAGGGATAGGGGCCAAATGCGGGCAATTGGGACCAGCTTAGCGGTTTAAAAAAAAGCGGCGGCATGGACAAGTTGGGCCGAAGGGCCTGTTTCCATGCTGTAAACCTCTGTGACTCTATGAGCTGAATTGTAGCTTCCTGCAGCCTAACCACCAACAGGAACCCAACCCCCGGTAATGCCCCTGAGCTTGTGTGGGCAGACCTGACTGCGGGGTGTTATTAACACAAGCAAGTGACCAGGCAAGTGGCAAACTTTTGTCACAGCCACGCTGGAGGGAATGAACAGTTTCGCAAAGGCAAGAAGCTTAGTTTTATTTTTAAAAAATGCAAAGTAAAATGTAGCACTGTCTGCTCAGGGAGCTGTTCGAGTCGAAGGTCTAATCGAAGTAAAGAAACTTTTCAGCAAAGACTGAGTTGCCGTGCTTCTCTGCTGACTGCAATCTGAGCTCCTCCACGCTGCCTATTGGCTGCGAGTACGGGAGCTGGAGAAAGGGTTTGGTTATAAAAGCATTTCACAGACACACAGAGAGAGAGAGAGAGAGAGCAGCAAAGGCAAGGCATTGCCTACTGGACTAGCTGCTTCGGAGAGGGATCTGCTTCCAACGACAGGCTTAATGGACTGTGACCACAGACAGACTTTCCTTCCCGAATCGAGGTCTGGAGACAGGAGGGTGGAAAAGGAAATAAGTTCCCCCTTTTTGTTTTGAATTGCTCTGCTGGCTTTGACGGGGAGAGTCAGGGGCAGATAAAACCGCAAATGCTTTCTCCTGCGGCGAATGGAGTTGCCTTCTCCACTTTCAGTTGGCAGTTCCTCTCCGTCTCCGGTGTAGCCGGCTGTGTGGGCGCGTGCGATCGAGAGAGGGGCAGAGAGAGGCAGGCAGGGCTGAAGGTGGTCTGTCACGAAGCCTGCAGCCCGTAAGCCCCACATCTGCACCCCGTCGCTCCCTCGGGCTGGTGCCTTGAATCTCCAGGACAGTTCTTTGACTCTTCCCTCTCTCACTCTCCCACCGCCCCTCCACCACCTCCTCCCCCCCCCCCCCTCCACCCTCCTTCGATCCGCACTGCAGCAGGGGGAGCGGCTCTCCAGGGGAAACCACTGCTGGAAGACGCGCCGCCGCACTTTGGGAGCCTACTTTGCCAGCGCTCACAACTGACCCATTCCCACCAGCACCCCGGAGGGAAAGGGAGAGGGATAAAGGTAGGTTTCTCGAATAAAATATCGGGAGTGATTCGGATGATGGGGTGGGACGGGGAGGAGGCAGGAGATTGGGAAGCAGAAGGAATGCAGATTCAGGACAATGGGATAGGAATTATCCAGGGAGTGGAGGAGAATTCTCGAATGCAGTGAGTTGTTGAGCTTTTGAACTCACCGCCTGAAAGGGCGCTGACACAGTAAGAAGCCTCACAACACCAGGTTAAAGTCCAACAGGTTTATTTGGTAACAAAAGCCACTAGCTTTCGGAACAGGCTGTTCCTTCGTCAGGTTGGGTGGGAGTTCTGATCACGATGTGGAGATGCCGGCGTTAGACTGGGGTAAACACAGTAAGAAGTTTAACAACACCAGGTTAAAGTCCAACAGGTTTATTTGGTAGCAAAAGCCACACAAGCTTTCGGAGCTGCAAGCGCCTTCTTCAAGCGCTCCACAAGCGCAAGCTTGTGTGGCTTTTGCTACCAAATAAACCTGTTGGACTTTAACCTGGTGTTGTTAGACTTCTTCCTGTAGTTCTGATCACAAACAGGGCACAAAGACACAAACCCAATTTACATGAATAATGATTGGAATGCGAGTCTTTACAGGTAATCAAGTCTTAAAGGTACAGACAATGTGAATGGAGAGAGGGTTAAGCACAGGTTAAAGAGATGTGTATTGTCTCCAGCCGGGACAGTTAGTGAGATTTTGCAAGTCCAGGGGGCAAGTTGTGGGGGTTACAGATAGTGTGACATGAACCCAAGATCCCGGTTGAGGCCGTCCTCATGTGTGCGGAACTTGGCTATCAGTCTCTGCTCAGCGACTCTGCGCTGTCGTGTGTCGTGAAGGCCGCCTTGGAGAACACTTACCCAGAGATCAGAGGCTGAATGCCCTTGACCGCTGAAGTGCTCCCCAACAGGAAGAGAACAGTCTTGCCTGGTGATGGTCGAGCGGTGTTCATTCATCCGTTGTCGCAGTGTCTGCATGGCCTCCCCAATGTACCATGCCTCGGGACATCCTTTCCTGCAGCGTATCAGGTAGACAACATTTGAAAGGGTGCTGGACATGGATTCGATGGTAACTTTCGGAAGGGAATTGGATAAGTATCTGATGGGGAAAATATGCAGGGCTAAGACGGCAAAAGAACTGGCGACTGGGATTATAATTAGATAGATCACAATCAGTCAAGTGGGTGACTAGAAACTGTTGCCTACAATCCCTGCTTTACTTCCACTTTCTGAGTCACAGAGATATACAACACGGAAACAGGCCCTTCGGCCCAACTCGTTCATGCTGTTCCTAAACTGAACTAGTCCCATTTGCCTGCGTTTTTTCCCTATCCCTCTAAATCTTTCCCTATCCAGGTACCTGTCCAAATGTCTTTTAAATATTGTAATTGTACCCGCCTCTACACCTCCTCTGGCAGCTCATTCCATACACGCGCCACCCTCTGTGTGAAAAAATTACCCGTCGGGTCCCTTTGAAATCTTTCCCCTCAGGGGGTGGCACAGTGGTTAGCACTGCTGCCTCACAGCCCCAGGGACCTGGGTTCGATTCCCGGCTTGGAGTCTGCATGGAGTTTGCACGTTCTCCCCATGTCTGCGTGGGTTTCCTCCGGGTGCTCCGGTTTCCTCCCACAGTCCAAAGATGTGTAGGTTAGATGGATTGGCCATGCTAAATTGCCCCTTAGTATCAGGGGGATTAGCGAGGGTAAATATGCGGGGTTACGGGGATAGGGTGGGATTGTTGTCCATGAAGGCTCGATGGGTCAAATGGCCTCCTTCTGTACCATAGGGATTCTATGGATTCTATGAGTCACCTTAAACCTATGTCCTCTAGTTTTGGACTCCCCTACCCTGGGGAAAAGACCTTGGCTATTCACTTTATCTCTGCCCCTCATGATTCTATAAACCTCTATAAGGTTACCCCTCATCCTCCTACGTTCCAGGGGAAAAAGAATCTCTGCTAAGATGACCCACAGGTCACTCATGTGGCATGGTGGCACAGTGGTTATCACTGCTGCCTCACAGCGCCTGGAACCCGGGTTCGATTCCCGGCTTGGGTCACTGTCTGTGCAGAATCTGCACGTTCTCCCCGTGTCTGCGTGGGTTTCTCCGGCTGCTCCGGTTTCCTCCCACAGTCCGAAAGACGTGCTGGGTAGGTGCTAAATGCTCTCTCAGTGTTACCTGAACAGGCGCCAGAGTATGGCGACTAGGGGATTTCTGCAATAACTTCATTGCAGTGTTAATGTAAGCCTTACTTGTGACACGAATAAATAAACTTTTATAAAAATAGTATGCTCAAGAATACTCAGCATGGCTTTGTCAAGAGCAGATCGTGCCTTACGAGCCTGGTGGAGTTCTTCGAAAATGTGACTAAACACATTGACGAAGGGAAGGCAGTAGATGTGGTTTATATGGATTTTAGCAAGGCTCCTAGAAAAAGTGAGAGGGCATGGGATCCAAGGGGCTGCTGCCCGGTGGATCCAGAACTGGCTTGCCCAAAGGAGGCAGAGAGTGTGTATAGATGGGTCTTTTTCTAAATGGAGGTCGGTCACCAGTGGAGTGCCCCAGGGATCTGTTCTGGGACCCTTGCTGTTTGTCATTTTCATAAATGACCTGGATGAGGAAGCGGAGGGATGGGTTGGTAGGTTTGCCGACGACACGAAGGTTGGTGGGGTTGTGGATAGTCTGGAGGGATGTCAGAAGTTACAGAGGGACATAGATAGGATGCAAGACTGGGCGGACAAGTGGCAGATGGACTTCAACCCAGATAAATGCGTCGTGGTCCATTTTGGTAGGACAAATGGGATGAAGCAGTACAATATAAAGGGAAAGACTCTTAGTACGGTAGAGGATCAGAAGGACCTTGGGGTCCGGGTCCATAGGACTCTAAAATCGGTCCCGCAGGTGGAGGAGGTGGTTAAGAAGGCGTATGGTGTGCTGGCCTTTATCAATCGAGGGACTGAGTTTAGGAGTCTGGGGATAATGCTGCAGCTATATAAGACCCTCGTCAGACCCCACTTGGAGTACTGTGCTCAGTTCTGGTCGCCTCATTACAGGAAGGATGTGGAAAAGATTAAAAGGGCGCAGAGGCGATTTACAAGGATGTTGCCTGGATTGAGTGGCATGCCTTATGAGGATAGGCTGAGGGAGCTCGGTCTTTTCTCCTTGGAGAGACGAAGGATGAGAGGAGACCTAATAGAGGTGTATAAGATGTTGAGAGGCATAGATCGGGTGGACTCTCAGAGACTTTTTCCCAGGGTGGAAATGTCTGCTACGAGAGGACACAGGTTTAAGGTGCTGGGGGGTAGGTACAGGGGAGATGTGAGGGGTAAGTTTTTCACACAGAGGGTGGTGGGTGAATGGAATCGGCTGCCGTCAGTGGTGGTGGAGGCGAACTCAATAGGGACTTTTAAGAGACTCCTGGATGAGTACATGGAGCTTAATAGGATGGAGGGTTATAGGTAGGTCTAGAAGGTAGGGATGTGTTCGGCACAACTTGTGGGGCCGAAGGGCCTGTTTGTGCTGTAGTTTTTCTATGTTTCTAAAAACATAACCAAAACAGAAACCACTGGTAACCTGCGACTCCCCGGTGGAAAGGGCTAATTGGCATCGGTACTGGATGATAACACTCTCCCAGCTTGTCAGAAGATGTTAAATTGTTAGATCTCCGCCAACATCCCATCAAACCTGCCACTACAAGCTGGCGCTCCAACCTCGGTCTGTCAGACCTGCCTCAACAAGTTAGCACTCTGGTCTCTGGGTCAGAATGCTGAGAAATCCCTTCTCACTCCAGAGACGTGATGTGCAATCCAGACTGCGAGTTTCAGCACTGAGAGAGGAGTGCCGCACTGTCAGAGGTGCCTGACTCCAGATGAGAAGCTAAACCCCATTTGCTCTCTCAGGTGGATTTGAATAATCAGTGAGGAGGGATGAAGCTGGGGGGAGTGGGGGGGGGGGGGGGGGGGGGGGGGGGGGGGATGGCGGGGGGGCGGGCAGTGGGTGTTGGGGGGGGGCGGGGGGGGGGGGGGGGAGAGACCGCTTCCTGAACTCCTTGCAAAACCCTGAGCCAAGACCAGTTTAGAAAATGATGATCAAATAAACTCGATAGGAATTTTTAAATTTGGCACGCTTTGAAAATCTCCAATCACGATTAAAAGTTGACGGAATGAGATTCCATATCTATAATATCCCTGTGGTGTAAATGCATGGGGTTATGGAGATGGGGTCTGGGTGGGATCGTGGTCGGTGCAGACTCGATGGGCTGAATGGCCTCCTTCTGCACTGTAGGATTCTATAATAGCTAATTATTAAGCTGTTGTTTGCGGAATCTTGCTACGTGCAAACTAGCTCCCATCGCTCCAACATTGCAGTGGCGCCCACACCTCATAAGTGCTTAATTAATATGTAAAGTGGTTTAGGATGCCCTGAGGTGGGGGAAGAGCTTATATAAATGCAAGTTCCTTCAGTCAACCCATGTCTGCTTTAGGTTTGATGGATCTGTTTTCCGTCAGCGTTCCTATCTGCGGAACTGACCCATTTTCTTTGATCGCTGGCTCCACAGCTAAACCCTGTGTTCACAGTTAGAACAGGAATGTCCTATGTAAAGGTGTCACGCGACAGTTTCACCTGTCTGCCTGTGGCGAGGGGCTGGCGCTGTTTCAGAGGGCGGAGCTCAGCAAGTTGCTGAGTTATTGGGAAAGGAACAGGAGGAAGTTCTCTGTAACCCTGAAGCGTTGCGTAAAAGTGCTTGTCGGGGTAAGGAAGCTTTGTTTTGGTGCAGATCTTTGTTCTGTGCAGTTTGTGCTTCACATCTGTCAGGGGGAAGGAAGTGGGATCACGTAGTTCTTCTCCTGTTAACTAACCGCAGGATAGAATTTGACTGCTATTAACTTCAGGGCCTCTGTTATCTGAAAGTGTCTCAGTAAACACCAGGTCACCCAAAACCCTGCTGCCCATGTTCGAGCTTAGAATCATAGAATCATAGAATCCCTACAGTGCAGAAGGAGGCCATTTGGCCCATCGAGCCTGCACTGACAACAATCCCACCCAGGCCCTATCCCCGTAATATAGCATATTTATCCTGCTAATCCCCCAACGCTAAGGGGCAATTTAGCATGGCCAATCCACCTAACCCACACATCTTTGGACACTAAGGGGCAATTTAGCATGGCCAATTCACCTAACCTGCGCATCTTTGGACACTAAGGGGCAATTTAGCACGGCCAATCCACCTAACCTGCACATCTTTGGACACTAAGGGGCAATTTAGCATGGCCAATCCACCTAACTAACACATCTTTGAATGGACAGTTGAGGGGCACTTTTACCCATCTGGTTCACTAGTGTCTTTTAGGGAAGGAAATCTGCCGTCCTTACCCGGTCTGGCCTACATGTGACTCCAGAGCCACAGCAATGTGGTTGACTCTCAACTGCCCTCTGAAATGGCCGAGCGAGACACTCAGTTCAAGGGCGACGAGGGATGGGAAATAAATGCTGGCCCGGCCAGCGACACCCACGAGCCACGAGTGAATAAATAATTTAGCATGGTTAATCCTGCTAACCTGCACATCTTTGGACTGAGGGAGGAAACTGGAGCACCCGGAGGAAACCCATGCAGACACGGGGAGAACGTGCAGACTCCACACAGACAGTGACCTAAGCCAGGAATCTACTGTGCCACCGTGCACGGTTTAATTTGATTAAGTCCTGTTCCCTTGTCACCCCCCTCCGCCCACTGAACTTGCGGACATACATTGGCCCCTCCCCAGGTCAAGCAGTATCTTGGTTTTAAGGTTGCCATCCTTATTTTTAACTCCCTCGATGGGATGTCCCCCGTCTCTGCAATCTTCTCCAACCCTCTGAGATCTCTGTGTTCCTCCAATTCTGGTCTCTTGTTCATTCCCGATCACAATCGCTCCACCATTGGCGGCCGTGTCTTCAGCTGTCTGGACCTCCGAGCTCTGGAATTCCCTCCCCACACCTCTCTGACCTTCGCCTCGCTCCCCTCCTTTGAGGCGCTCCTTAAAACCTACCGCGTTGACCAAGCTTTCGGTCATATATCCAATCACTCTCTGTGTCTAATGCTTCACTGAAGCATCTTGGGGTATGTCGCTGTGTAAGATCAGTCTGCTCTGTCACTGGCGTCATTCAGCCAGCTCTCAAATCCTGAAAACAGCAGCAGCAGATGTTTATTCTTTAACTGCGGAGAAACATCTGGGATCCATTAGCAGGTCAGGTCCTGTAAGCAAACGGGGTGAGCAGCTGGGAGACGGAGTGAGGAAGCCACAGAAAATGTCCCGAGGAATGTATAACAGAGTGAGAAAGACAGAGAGAGAAACGGGACTGTCACAGAGATGAAAAAGAGAGAAAGATGTAGAAAGAGCAGCAGAATGTCAGAGAAATAATGTGTGAGAGTGAGTGTGAGAGTGCACTGACACAGACACACACACCACGCTCACACACACTCTCACACACACACACACTCATACACACACTCACACACACACACACTCATACACACTCACACACACCACGCTCACACACACTCACACACACACTCACACACACACACACTCACACACACTCACACACACACCACGCTCACACACACTCACACACACACTCACACACACTCATACACACACACACTCACACTCACACACACACACACACACACACTCACACACTCATACACACACACATTCTCACACACACACACTCACACTCACACACACACACACTCACACTCACACACTCATACACACACACTCACACTCTCACACACACACACATTCTCACACACACACACTCTCACTCACACACACACTCACACATTCACACACACACACTCACACACACATTCACACACACACACTCACACACACTCACACACACACACACTCACACACACACACACACACTCACACTCACACACACACACACTCACACTCACACACTCATACACACACACTCACACTCTCACACACACACACATTCTCACACACACACACTCACACACACACACACTCACACACACACACACTCACACTCACACACTCATACACTCACACTCTCACACACACACACACACATTCTCACACACACACACTCTCACTCACACACACACTCACACATTCACACACACACACTCACACACACTCACACACACATTCACACACACACACTCACACACACTCACACACACACACACACACACACTCACACACACACACACACACTCACACTCACACATACACACACTCACACACACACACTCTCACACTCACACACACACTCATACACACACACTCACACTCTCACACACACACACACTCTCACACACACACACACACACTCTCACACACACACTCACTCGCGCACACACTCACACACACACACACACTCACACACACACACGCACTCACACACACACTCACACACTCACACACACACATGTACACATGCGTGCATGCCAGGGTGGGGGTGGTGGGGTGGCGGGGGGGGGAGGGGGGAACTTTATTCCAGGTATCAATCTAATTAAAAGCCACAGGAGCCATGTTGAGGATCAGTGACTAATCCCTGGTTAGGAAAAATGTAATTTGGAAAGAAACAAATCCATTTTGCATCTGTGACAACATGAAGCGTCTCAGTGTCAGCTGGGTGAGGAAGCAGCAGAATTTACCATTGATTCAAAATAGCCACAGTGTGTGTCCAATAGGAAGGAGTTTATGGGGGAGATTAGCTCAGTGATCATTCCTGTGGCTATTTCATGCATCTGTGTTCATTCAGAGATATAGACACGCACCAAATAGATCTTTCCCATTTTAAAAAATTCTTTTCTGGGACATGGGTGTCGCTGGCTGGGCCAGCAGTTATTGCCCATCCCTAATTGCCCCTTGAGAAGGTGGTGGTGAGCTGCCTCCTTGAATCGCTGCAGTCCCTGTGGCGTAGGTACACCCACAGCGCTGTTAGGGAGGGAGTTCCAGGATTTTGACCCAGCGACAGTGAAGGAATGTCAATATATTTCCAAGTCAGGACGGTGAGTGGCTTGGAGGGGAACTTGCAGATGGTGGTGTTCCCATGTATCTGCTGCCCTTGTCCTTCTAGATGGTTTGAGAGGTGCTGTCGAAGGAACCTTGGTGAGTTAGAATCATAGAATCCCTACAGTGCAGAAGGAGGCCATTCGGCCCATCAAGTCTGCCCCGACCACAATCCCACCCAAGCCCTATCCCCATAACCCTACTTATTTACCTTACCTAGTCCCCCTGACACGAAGGGTTAATTTAGCATGGCCAATCCACCTAACCCGCACAGCTTTGGAGTGTGGGAGGAAACCAGAGCACCCGGAGGAAACCCACGCAGACACGGGGAGAACGTGCAGACTCCACGCAGACAGACAAGCTCGGAATCGAACCTGGGTCCCTGGCGCTGTGAGGCAGCAGTGCTAACCACTGTGCCACTGTGCTGCAGTGCGTCTTGTAGACGGTACACCCGGCTGCCACTGTGCGTTGGTGGTGGAGGGAGTGAATGTTTGTGGATGTGGTGCCAATCAAGCGGGGCTGCTTTGCCCTGGATGGTGTCGAGCTTCTTGAGTGTTGTTGGAGCCGCACCCATCCAGGCAAGTGGGGAGTATTCCATCACACTCCTGACTTGTGCCTTGTAGATGGTGGACAGGCTTTGGGGAGTCAGGAGGTGAGTTACTCTCTGTAGTATTCCTAGCCTCTGACCTGCTCTGGTGGCCACTGTATTTATATGGCTGGTTCCGGGTGCTCCAGTTTCCTCCCACAGTCCAAAAGACGTGCTGGTTCGGGTGCATCGGCCGTGCTAAATTCTCCCTCAGTGTAACCCGAACAGGCGCCGGAGCGTGGCGACTAGGGGATTTTCACAGTAACTTCATTGCAGTGTTAATGTAAGCCTACTTGTGACACGAATAAATGTATACATATAAACATAAACACAATGGAATGAATGGCCTATTCCTGTAACTATTCTGGAGCACTGTGCAGAGTTTTGGTCTCCTTATCTGAGGAAAGATATATTGGCATTGGAGGCAGTCCCGAGAAGGTTCCCTTGGTTGATCCTGAGTATGGAGGAGGTTGAGTAGGTTTGGGGCCTGTACTCCCTGGGGTTTAGAAGAATGAGAGGTGACTTTATCGCGACATATCAGATTCTCGGGGGGATTGACAGGGTCGATGCTGAGAGGGTGTTTCCCCCCTTGTGGGAGAGTCGAGGACCAGAGGACATCATCTCAGAGTGAGGGGGGGTCACCCATTGAAGACAGAGATGAGGAAGAATTTCTTCTCTCAGGGGGGAGTGAATCTGTGGAATTCTTTCCCACGGAGGCCTGTAGAGGCTGGGTCGTTAAGTATGTTCAAGGCTGAGATAGACAGATTGTTAATCTGTCAGGGAATCGAGGGTTATGGGGATAAGGCAGGAAAATGGAGTTGAGGACTATCACATCTTTGAATGGTGGAGCAGACTCGATGGGCCGAATGGCCTACTTCTGGTTTTACGCGGTTATGTAATTCTAATGCAGCCACACAGCATCAGTGTGAACCCTGTGTGTCCAGCGTTACCTCACAGGGTGATTTAGATTTGATTTGATTTATTATTGTCACATGTATTAACATACAGTGAAAAGTATTGTTTCTTGCACGCTATACAGACAAAGCATACCGTTCATAGAGGAGGAAAGGAGAGAGTGCAGAATGTAGTGTTACAGTCATAGCTAGGGTGTAGAGAAAGATCAACTTAATGCGAGGTAGGTCCATTCAAAAGTCTGACGGCAGCAGGGAAGAAGCTGTTCTTGAGTCGGTTGGTACGTGACCTCAGACTTTTGTATCTTCTTCCCGACGGAAGAAGGTGGAAGAGAGAATGTCCGGGTTACTGACCAGAGCAGGATTTGGGGCAGTTTTCTCGCGGGGTGGGGGAGGGTGGGGTTGGACCACGTAAAGATCCATTGAAGTAGAGCAGAAATCTCCGCGTGCGCGGTCGGAGAATCCCACCCAAGGTGTCGCCCATTGAAGAGAGACATGAGGAGGATGCCTTCTCTCAGAGGGTGGTTAATCAGTGGAGTTCCCTTTCCCAGAGGGGCTGGCTTCATGAATATATTCCAGGCTGAACGGGCTGGAGGGGCCGGATGGCCTACCCCTGTTCCTAACTCTTCCTGCAGGATCAGCGAACAGGAATACAGACTTGTTGATGAGTTACCAAAACACGGGTGGAATGCAGCGATCGAGTTCGGACTCGAATCAGCCGCCGTGGTTCTCCTCGCTTGGTTAACGACCGATTCGATGAAAGTGATTGACGCTGCAGGGCAACTCGCCATGATTTCACCCCAGGGACACAGGTCCCAACCCGATAGCGACCCGCCCTGCCGGCTGCCAGATGTGGAGTAGGTGTGAGAGGCTCACTCGGCCGCTGTGCCAGTGAGAGGGGAGCGGGGCAGCTGGATCGGGGTGTTTGGTTACACTTTTAACACCGCTGTGGTTCCCACTAGCAATTGCCAAGTCTCTTGGAAGGAGCTGCCATGTGGCAAACTATTCAACAGGCAGCGTGTTAAACCTTTCAGCTAAAGATTCACCAATCACATGAACACACATTGCATTCCAGCCAACAGTTCATGCCAGTGTTTTAAGCCAGATCCCATGGGATCCCTACAGTGCAGAAGGAGGCCTTTCAGCTCATCAACTCTGCGCAGACTTAATGAAAGAAAATCCCCTCTACCCTATTCCCATAACCCCCTCTACCCTATTCCCATAACCCCACACATTTAGCATGGCCAATCCACCTAACCTGCACATCTTTGGACACTAAGGGACAATTTAGCATGGCCAATCCACCTAACCTGCACATCTTTGGACACTAAGGGACAATTTAGCATGGCCAATCCACCTAACCTGCACATCTTTGGACACTAAGGGACAATTTAGCATGGCCAATCCACCTAACCTGCACATCTTTGGACACTAAGGGACAATTTAGCATGGCCAATCCACCTAACCTGCACATCTTTGGACACTAAAGGGCAATTTAGCATGGCCAATCCATCTAACCTGCACATCTTTGGACACTAAGGGACAATTTAGCATGGCCAATCCATCTAACCTGCACATCTTTGGACACTAAGGGACAATTTAGCATGGCTAGTCCACCTAACCTACACATCTTTGGACACTAAAGGGCAATTTAGCATGGCCAATCCACCTAACCTGCACATCTTTGGACACTAAGGGACAATTTAGCATGGCCAATCCATCTAACCTGCACATCTTTGGACACTAAGGGACAATTTAGCATGGCTAATTCACCTAACCTGCACATCTTTGGACACTAAGGGACAATTTAGCATGGCCATTCCACCTAACCCGTTCATCTTTGGAGTGTGGGGGGAAACCGGAACACCCGGAGGAAACCCACGCAGACACGGGGAGAACGTGCAAACTCCACACAGACACTGACCCGAGGCCGGAATCGAACCCGGGTCCCTGGCTCTGTGAAGCAGCAGTGCGAACCACTGTGCCACCTTGGTGAACTTGATATTCAGAAATGGAAATGCGCGAGAGATTCATAACCGTGATGAGGAAGTCTGATCCATTTGGAAAAGGTTACTTCCAGCGAAAAAGTTTGAGGATTATTTTTTCTACTTGTTGAGGGGATGCTGGGTTAGATGAGCAGGAGTGGGGAGAGGGTGACTGACAGGGAAGGAATTGGATTAGATTTGGTGCTGAAGGTTCAAGTCACCCCCTTGCCCCTGGGGTGATCTCGGCTTTGTATTTGCTGCCTCCCTGTGGCAGTGGATTGGAACTGCAAGCAAGCCGCTGGGATCAAATCTGTGTCAAAGAGAATGAGTGCGGAGCAACACTTTCCACTCTGGTTCATCCTTTTTGCTGCTTTCTAGTTTTTTCTGTTCTTCACCCAGAGTCAGGGTCACAGATTCAGCCCCCAGATTCCCTCTAATACACCCCCCACCCCCAACCAGGTGTCATTCTGGGTGAGCTTCCCATAGATTGTCAACATGGCTATTTGACTGAAGAAGGCATCATCTTTGAGCCTATTACCACTATCCACTCACACTCACACGCACACTCACCCTCACATTTTGAATGCTAAATGCCATGCTAAATTGTCCCTTAGTGTCCAAAGATGTGCAGGTTAGGTGGATTAGCCATGTTAAATTGCCCCATAGTGCCCAAAGATGTGTAGGTTAGGTGGATTGGTCATGCTAAATAGCCCTTTAGTGTCCAAAGATGTGCACATTAGGTGGATTGGCCATGCTAAATTGCCCTTAGTGTCCAAAGATGTGTAGGTTGGGTGGATTGGCCATGCCAAATTGCCCCTTAGTGTCTAAAGATTTGTAGGTTAGATGGATTAACAGGGTAAATACCAGGGATTATGGGGATAGAGCCTGGATAAAATACTCTGTTGATTAGTCGGTGGAGGCTCAATGGACCGAATGGCCTTCTTCTGCACTGTAGCAATTCTATGATCCTATGATTCAATTCCAGAAATCCAATGGGGAATTCAGGAGAAGCGTCTTCATGCGGAGAGTAGGGAGAATGTGGGACTCGCTCCCACAGGGAGTGGCTGAGGGATGTCAGGGGAATTTAGAAAAGAGAATGAGGGAGGAGGGGACAGAGGGTTTACAAGGGTCGATTTAGATGAGAAAAGATGGGAGGAGGTTGAAATAGAGCATAGGCTGGATGGGCTGAATGGCCTGTTTCTTTGCTGTCTGCACTCTCAAATCCAACCAGTAGTCCAACAGCCAGTGGGCTCGCGAAGACAGTACACTTTATACTGTTGTGTTAATTTCATCCACATTCCCTGGACTCCTCCCAATCCTGTGTTAGATTTCAAAACACGCTTGGATAAGGATATATATTTCCTTTGCCGCAAGATGAGTTTAAGGGCTGTCCAGTTACGTAATATAAACTGATTTAAGGTCAGAACAGAACAGAGGCTCCTCTTCCAAGAACACATCTGGCTGTTTGAATACAGGAAAAGGTGTGTGGAGAGCTTAATTCCCCCTTGATATTGGGTTAGTGGAAGCCAGATGGAAAAAGACCACAGAGTGGCTGTGTTCCAGGTTGGAACGTTCAGGTGAAAGGGTCATCACACACACACACACCCACGTGCATACTGCAGGATTTAGGGCTATGTACAGTTTCCTCTCTCTAACCCAGGCGCACTGAGACCCAGGCTCACTCAATGCAGCTGGCGCAGTTGGGGAATAATAGCATAGAGGTTCTGTTGTCGGTCCAGTACACCAGAAAACTGAGTCAGTGACCCCGGTTCACTTAACACCATGTCTTCACAGAATCCCTACAGTGCGGAAGGGAGGCCATTCAGCCCATCGAGTCTGCACCGCCCCTCCAGCAAGGGCATCCCGACCAGGCCCTATCCCTGTAACCCCACATATTGACCCTGCTAATTTCCCTAACCTACACATCTTGGGACACTAAGGGGCAATTTAGCATGGCCAATCCATCTAACATGCACATCTTTGGACACTAAGAGGCAATTTAGCATGGCCAATCCATCTAACCTACACAACTTTGGACACTGAGGGACAATTAACCTGGCCAGTCCATCTAACCTACACACCTTTGGACACTAAGAGGAATTTAGCATGGCCAATCCACCTAACCTGCACATCTTTGAAATGTGGGAGGAAACCGGAGCACCCGGAGGAAACCCATATGAGGAGAGTTGGGGAATTTAAATTCAATTAAATAATTGTGGAATATAAAAAGCTAATCTTAGTAACGGTGACCATGAAACTACAGGATTGTTGTCAAAAGCCACCTGGTTCACCAGTGTCCTTTAGCTCCCCCTCTCCTCCTCTATGTAGTTGCCACTGGGGAGGGGTCTTTTACTGCCCACCGAGGGGGGTGGGGGGGGGGGGGGGGACTTTGCATCACAGCCAAAAGAAATACACAGGGGGCGGGATTTTCCGACCACACTTGCCCCCAAGACCGGAAAATCCCACCCGAGGTCAACGGACCTTTGCATGGTCTGCCCTGCTGGTGGGCAAGACATGAAAATCCCACCCAGCATCTCTGGCAGTGCTTCAGGAATGTCAGACTTAGATCAGGAGCAAGGCCTGAACACACTGAGCGGGGGTTGCATGGTCTCACTCGAGCGAGACCAGGAATACCCGCCCGAAGTCAACGGATATTTCCCTTGTCCGATTCCGTCGGTAGAATTCCGGTGGTAGAATTCCGGCTACAGTGAATTACCCACTGAACCACGACTGACACTGAGGATAAAGTAATCTGATCGTAGCCAGGGGTGTACCTCACAGCGTAATGGGAGTGGTGTTACATTGACTCCTATTGGGCCTCCCATTATCATGTATTAGACACATAGAAACGAGAAGCAGGATTATGATCATCACAGAAATCATAGAAACCCTACAGTGCAGAAAGAGGCCATTCGGCCCATCGAGTCTGCACCGACCACAATCCCACCCAGGCCCTACCCCCATATCCACCCACTAATCCCTCTAACCTACGCATCCCAGGACACTAAGGGCAATTTTCTAGCATGGCCAATCAACCTAACCCGCACATCTTTGGAGTGTGGGAGGAAACCGGAGCACCCGGAGGAAACCCACGCAGACACGAGGAGAACGTGCAAACTCCACACAGACAGTGACCCAAGCCGGGAATCGAACCCGGTTCCCTGGCGCTGTGAGGCAGCGGTGCTAACCACTGTCCCACCGTGCCACCCCAAAGAGCTATATCTAATATTACTCCAAAGTTCAAGCGGTTCTCAAACAGACAGTTTTAAAATCAGGTGTCTGAACTGAGGTGAGGAGAAATTTCTTCACCCAGAGGGTGGTGAATGTGTGGAATTCACTCCCACAGAAAGTAGTTGAGGGCAAAACGTTGTGTGATTTCAAGAAGAAATTAGATATAGCTCTTGGGGCTAAAGGGATCAAGCGATATGGGGGGAAGGGGGGATCAGGATATTGAATTCGATGATCAGCCAAATGGCCTATTCCTGCTTCTAGTTTCTATGTTTCTATATCTTGGCACGGCAGCACAGTGGTTAGCACTGCTGCCTCACAGCGCCAGGGACCCGGGTTCGATTCCTGGCCTCGGGTCACTGTCTGTGTGGAGTCTGCACATTCTCCCCATGTCTGCATGGGTTTCCTCCGGGTGCTCCGGTTTCCTCCCACAGTCTGAAAGGCGTGCTGGTTAGGGTGCATTGACCCGAACAGGCGCCGGAGTGTGGCGACTGGGGGAATTTCACAGTAACTTCATTGCAGTGTTAATGTAAGCCTTACTTGTGACACTAATAAATTAACTTGACCTGTGGTAGTTTTTTATTGATCTAACACCATTCATTTCTCTGTTTCCGTAGGGACCTCGATGGATCTGCGTGGGTGGTGGACATGGTGAGGTGCAGGATGTGTCACTATGGCAACATGACGCTTCAGTACCCGGACGTGACTAAGACCATCAGCGGCGAGCATTCCAACAGCAGCTGTCCCCAGGCCAACTGCAGCTTCGTGCAGTGCCCGTGCGTCTCTGCTCCTCTGGCTAAGTCCATCGCCATCCCCAGCTTCTCCATGACCCTGGGCGCCCTGTCGAACATCATCGCTCTGGTCATCCTGGTCAAGTCGTACGCCCGCTTCCGACGGAGGTCCAAGGCCACCTTCCTCCTCTTTGCCAGCAGCCTGGTGCTGACGGATTTTGCTGGGCACATCATCCCGGGCGCGCTGGTCCTCCGACTTTACACCGGGAAGGCTGACATCAAGGGGCCGCTGTGCCAGTTCCTGGGGGGCAGCTTGGTGTTTTTCGGTCTGTGCTCACTCTTCCTGGGCTGCATCATGGCAGTTGAACGCTGCGTTGGCATCACCAAACCTCTCCTGCATTCAGCACTGGTGACTTCCACCAGGACTAAGATGGCGGTTGTCTTTCTCTGGCTGATGGCTGCCTTCGTGGCTTTGCTGCCATTTATGGGTTTCGGCAAGTATGGTGTGCAGTGGCCAAAGACCTGGTGCTTTATCAGCGTTGACCCCAACCCCCTCTGGATGGAGGATGTCTTTGCGTTGCTCTTTTCCTTCCTCGGAGTGATGGCCCTCTTAATATCCCTGATCTGTAACACTATCAGTGGAGTAAGCCTCATCCAGGCCAGAATTAAGAAGCAGAACTGTAACCGGAAGAGCAAGTCCCACGACATTGAGATGGTTGTCCAGTTAATGGGCATCATGGCGGTATCCTGTGTCTGCTGGAGCCCCCTGCTGGTGAGTACTGGCAGCATTCGACAAGACACTGCAGGGGTAACCTCTGACCTCGCGGGCTTTCTTTAATGATTACTACAACAACTTGCATTGCAGGCACTGTATAAATGCAGGGAAACATCCCACAGTCCCAACGCAGGGGGGTTTATCAGACTAAAATTGACACTTAGTCACCAAAGGACTTACTAGCAACAGGTGATCAAAGGGGGGAATCCTGAGGAACATTGTGAAGGTGGAGTGAGAGAAAGAGGGAGAGGGAGAGGGAGGGAGATGGAGAGAGAGAATGGGAGAGAGAGAGGGAGGGAGGGAGAGGGAGGGAGTGAGTGAGGGAGGGAGAGAGAGAGTCAGAGAGAGGGAGGGAGAGAGGGAGGGAGAGAGATAGAAAGAGGAAGAGAGAGGGAGGGAGAGAGAGAGGGAGGAAGAGGAGAGAAAGAGGAAGAGAGTGTGAGAGAGAGGGAGGGAGAGAGATGGAGAGAGAGAGCGAGAGAGAGAGAGAGGGAGGGTGGGAAATGGAGGAAATTGAGAGAGAGAATGGCGGGGAGAGAGAGGGAGAGTGAGAAAGAGAGAGGGAGAGAGAGAGAGGGAGAGGGCAGGAGGGAGATGGAGAGAGAGAGAGAGGGAGGGAGAGGGGCGGAGAGGTTTAGAGAGGGAATTCTAGAGCTAAAGGTAACTCAAGGTAAGGACACAAATGCTGGAGTGATGGAAATGGGGATTCTCAAGAGGCCGGAATTGGAGTGGGGCAGAGATCCTGAAGGGTTGTAGCAGCTGGAGGGGGTTACAGAGATAGGGAGGGTTGTAGGGGCTGGAGGAGGTTACAGAGATAGGGAGGGGGTGTAGGGGCGGGAGGAGGTTACAGAGATAGGGAGGGGGTGGAGGGGCTGGAGGAGGTTACAGAGATAGGGAGGGGTGTAGGGGCTGGAGGAGGTTACAGAGATAGGGAGGGGTGTAGGGGCTGGAGGAGGTTACAGAGATAGGGAGGGGTGTAGGGACTGGAGGAGGTTACAGAGATAGGGAGGGGGTGTAGGGGCTGGAGGAGGTTACAGAGATAGGGAGGGGGTGTAGGGGCTGGAGGAGGTTACAGAGATAGGGAGGGGGTGTAGGGGCTGGAGGAGGTTACAGAGATAGGGAGGGGGTGTAGGGGCTGGAGGAGGTTACAGAGATAGGGAGGGGGTGTAGGGGCTGGAGGAGGTTACAGAGATAGGGAGGGGGTGTAGGGGCGGGAGGAGTTACAGAGATAGGGAGGGGTGGCGGGGCTGGAGAAGGTTACAGAGATAGGGAGGGGTGTAGGGGCTGGAGGAGGTTACAGAGATAAGGAGGGGTGTAGGGACTGGAGGAGGTTACAGAGATAGGGAGGGGTGGAGGGGCTGGAGAAGGTTACAGAGATAGGGAGGGGTGTAGGGGCTGGAGGAGGTTACAGAGATAGGGAGGGGTGTAGGGGCTGGAGGAGGTTACAGAGATAGGGAGGGGGTGTAGGGGCTGGAGGAGGTTATAGAGATAGGGAGGGGGTGTAGAGACTGGAGGAGGTTACAGAGATAGGGAGGGGTGTAGGGGCGGGAGGAGGTTACAGAGATAGGGAGGGGTGTAGGGGCTGGAGGAGGTTACAGAGATAGGGAGGGGGTGTAGAGACTGGAGGAGGTTACAGAGATAGGGAGGGGTGTAGGGGCGGGAGGAGGTTACAGAGATAGGGAGGGGTGTAGGGGCGGGAGGAGGTTACAGAGATAGGGAGGGGTGTAGGGGCTGGAGGAGGTTACAGAGATAGGGAGGGGGTGTAGAGACTGGAGGAGGTTACAGAGATAGGGAGGGGTGTAGGGGCGGGAGGAGGTTACAGAGATAGGGAGGGGTGTAGGGGCTGGAGGAGGTTACAGAGATAGGGAGGGGGTGTAGGGGCGGGAGGAGGTTACAGAGATAGGGAGGGGTGTAGGGGCTGGAGGAGGTTACAGAGATAGGGAGGGGTGTAGGGGCTGGAGGAGGTTACAGGGATAGGGAGGGGGTGTAGGGGCTGGAGGAGATTACAGAGATAGGGAGGGGTGTAGGGGCTGGAGGAGGTTACAGAGATAGGGAGGGGGTGTAGGGGCGGGAGGAGGTTACAGAGATAGGGAGGGGTGTAGGGGCTGGAGGAGGTTACAGAGATAGGGAGGGGGTGTAGGGGCGGGAGGAGGTTACAGAGATAGGGAGGGGTGTAGGGGCTGGAGGAGGTTACAGAGATAGGGAGGGGTGTAGGGGCTGGAGGAGGTTACAGAGATAAGGAGGGGTGTAGGGACTGGAGGAGGTTACAGAGATAGGGAGGGGTGTAGGGGCTGGAGGGGGTTACAGAGATAGGGAGGGGGTATAGGGGCTGGAGGAGGAGACAGAGGGGGTGTCGGACCAGGAGGAGATTGCAGGGATAGGTGGTGGGAAGTGTTACGTAACCCTGAGGGGCTGGAGAGGATTGCCTTGTTCAGTTGGAATGTTAATCGCGGTAGAGAGATGGCCTTGGTGTGCATGGAATGGCCATGGGCGGACATTGGCCCAGGAATCTCTGGGCTCGTTTTATAATTAGCTTACAGTTTGGTGTTGATTCTCTATAAGACAGGGGGAGGTTTGTGACGAGTACGGCTAATGGGCTGAATGGCCTGTCTCTGTGTCCCACTCTGTTCAATAAAGTCTCCACTTTACTTGATCGCAGGTGGTTGTTGGTATGAAGCGAATCCAGAACGTTGCGAGTTACAGCTGGATAAGTTTCCTCGGTGTCCGGATGGCCTCCTGGAACCAGATCCTTGACCCCTGGGTCTACATCCTCCTCCGCCGTGCGGTCATGAGGAAAGTTTACACACTACTGGTGAAGAGGACCGACTTCAACAAGAGCAAGTTTGACCGCTGGGAATTCAGCTCCTTCCAGAGTTCCGAGCGCAGCGTCGTCAACAGGTGCTGAGCGGGCTGAGGAAGTGGAATGGTCACTTGGAGAGATTGGGTGTGAACGTGGACAGGCCCCGTCTCGGTGGGTAGGCCACAGGGCCACCTCCGACAGACCTGGAGGCTGCTTTGTGTGGGCCAGAGGCGGGGTGGGCCTCAGACAAAGAGTATAAGGTCGGAAAAAGGATTCGATCCCTCTGGGATCTTGGGAGCCACTGGATGGCAGTTTCCCAGCAGAGAAACAAACAATCCTTTCGACCTATTGGGATCCAACTCGGATCCATGGATTTAAATGGACTGAGGAATCCTGATTTAATATACCTCAAGATAATGGAGACCGGATCCAACCATCGCGTTCAGCGGCGACTGAGTTCCCTGGCCAGTGGAATAATGCAGGCACTGGGATGAGCCATCTGTTTGGGCTTTAAGTGAAGTGAGTAGCACTTAGAGGATCGGATTCCTCTTGTGTCAATTGGGTTTTGGGAGGATGACTAAGTGTTGTGATTGGTGGGAAGGGTTCAGAGCCCGTGACTGATCCCGACAGCCGTTATCCTGATGGGAAAGTGAGCGCAGATGTACCACAAGTCACGGGTTGAGAGTTCGAAGGTTCTGGTTCCTCGCAAATCAGCTGCGTTATCCAGCTGACTGAACTATTTTTCCTTGTGGGAAGTCACCCCCTTGGGTAAAGAAGATTCTGTAGGTCATTCCCGTTAGAAATATCCTTCTGGCTGTGCCAGTGTGGCGAGGTGAAAGGTTTTCAGACATCACCGGCCCTGGCAGAACTAACATTCTCTCTCCAAACAGGATGCGGAAGTTTCCTGTCCCGTCCGCCACGGGAATCGTAGCGGGCGGGACACAGACCATGCAAAGGTCTGTTGAGGGAGGTGACAGCCTCGTGGTATTATCGCTAGACTATTAATCCAGAAACTCAGCTAATGTCCTGGGGGCCCGGGTTCGAATCCCGCCACGGCAGATGGTGGAATTTGAATTCAATAAAAAATATCTGGAATTAAGAATCTACTGATGACCATGAAACCATTGTTGGAAAAACCCATCTGGTTCACTAATGTCCCTTCAGGGAAGGAAATCTGCTGTCCTTACCCGGTCTGGCCTTCATGTGACTCCAGAGCCACAGCGGTTGGCTCTCTACTATCCTTGGGCAACTAGGGATGGGCAATAAATGCTGGCCCAGCCAGCGACGCCCATGTCCCATGAATGAATAAAACATAAAACTCGGGTGGGGCCTTCTGGCATTGGACCAAACCTGGCTGGAAAATCCCTCCCGGGGTCTCACCTAGAAGGGAAAGAGAAGGAAGGGTGAATGCACAGCGAGTTTATAAACAAAGATATAACAGTCTTGTCCAGCACGTATGGAGGGGAAGCAGAAAGTGAGAGGTCATACACCAGCGGCAAGAACATCGAAACCAGCACCAGGTCACCTGGGGTAAGTAGCTAAATAAAATCACATTGGCATTCCCGCATGCAACGCTGCTGAACTTCACAATAGAGCAGTTCCCATTGCCTTCAGGCGTGTTGTATCAGTGGCTGCTTGAGAATTCTCCCGGATCGACAGATCCCAAGACAGGCCTTTGCTTCCGATGTCAGTGACGCTGCGCTGGGTTTAGGGATTAGCAGAAGCACTGGCCAGACACATCTCACTGTGGAATCATTTGGAAGTTTAGTTGGAATGCGGTCTTTCGCTCTGGCAGTTCTTGACTTTCCTGCTCCCATGTCCACCTTGGGTGTCTGCGCTCTTCCTTGCTTGGCCACTCGTCTTCCTCCTTAAATCTCTTCCTCTGCTTTTCATCTCCGACGGACAGCTCTTTGTAATGTGCTAACTATCCCACGAGCGAATAGATCTGGGCCCAGCTTTGCCCCAGTCTGGTCTCTGTACCCACGGCTGCTGGGAGATATACAAGGTCGAAGGTTACTTTCTCAATCAGGGTTCCCACCCGTGGGACTGATTCTTCACCGTCTGTCTAGGAGTTCCCAGTGATGCAACTCGGAAAGGGGTTTGGGATGCTGGGAATCCCCCGCAGTATACACTGACCCTGAATCCCCCCACACTGTACACTGACCCTGAATCCCCCACACTGTACACTGATCCTGAATCCACCGCACTGTACACTGATCCTGAATCCCCCGCACTGTACACTGACCCTGAATCCCCCACACTGTACACTGACCCTGAATCCCACGCACTTTACACTGACCCTGAATCCCCCGCACTGTACACTGACCCTGAATCCCCCGCACTTTACACTGACCCTGAATCCCCCACACTGTACACTGACCCTGAATCCCCCACACTGTACACTGATCCTGAATCCCCCGCACTGTACACTGACCCTGAATCCCCCACACTGTACACTGACCCTGAATCCCCCGCACTGTACACTGACCCTGAATCCCCCACACTGTACACTGATCCTGAATCCCCCGCACTGTACACTGACCCTGAATCCCCCACACTGTACACTGACCCTGAATCCCCCGCACTTTACACTGACCCTGAATCCCCCACACTGTACACTGACCCTGAATCCCCCGCACTTTACACTGACCCTGAATTCCTGCAGTATACACTGACCCTGAATCCCCCACACTGTACACTGATCCTGAATCCCCCACACTGTACACTGACCCTGAATCCCCCACACTGTACACTGACCCTGAATCCCCCGCACTTTACACTGACCCTGAATTCCTGCAGTATACACTGACCCTGAATCCCCCACACTGTACACTGATCCTGAATCCCCCACACTGTACACTGACCCTGAATCCCCCACACTGTACACTGACCCTGAATCCCCCACACTGTACACTGACCCTGAATCCCCCGCACTTTACACTGACCCTGAATTCCTGCAGTATACACTGACCCTGAATCCCCCACACTGTACACTGATCCTGAATCCCCCGCACTTTACACTGACCCTGAATTCCTGCAGTATACACTGACCCTGAATCCCCCACACTGTACACTGATCCTGAATTCCCCGCAGTATACACTGACCCTGAATCCCCCACACTGTACACTGATCCTGAATTCCCCGCAGTATACACTGACCCTGAATTCCCCACAGTATACACTGACTCTGAATCCCCCACACTGTACACTGACTCTGAATCCCCCACACTGTACACTGACCCTGAATCCCCCACACTGTACACTGACCCTGAATCCCCCACACTGTACACTGACCCTGAATGCCCCGCAGTATACACTGACCCTGAATGCCCCGCAGTATACACTGAGCCTGAATCCCCCACAGTATATACTGAGCCTGAATCCCCCACAGTATACACTGATCCTGAATTACCCACAGTATACACTGACCCTGAATGCCCCGCAGTATACACTGAGCCTGAATCCCCCGCAGTGTACACTGAGCCTGAATCCCCCGCAGTATACACTGAGCCTGAATCCCCCGCAGTACACACTGACCCTGAATCCCCCGCACTGTACACTGACCCTGAATTCCCCGCAGTATACACTGACCCTGAATTCCCCGCACTGTACACTGACCCTGAATTCCCCGCACTGTACACTGACCCTGAATTCCCCGCAGTATACACTGACCCTGAATCCCCCACACTGTACACTGACCCTGAATTCCCCGCACTGTACACTGACCCTGAATTCCCCGCAGTATACACTGACCCTGAATTCCCCGCACTGTACACTGACCCTGAATTCCCCGCACTGTACACTGACCCTGAATCCCCCACACTGTACACTGACCCTGAATTCCCCGCACTGTACACTGACCCTGAATTCCCCGCAGTATACACTGACCCTGAATTCCCCGCACTGTACACTGATCCTGAATCCCCCGCACTGTACACTGACCCTGAATCCCCCACACTGTACACTGACCCTGAATTCCCCGCACTGTACACTGATCCTGAATCCCCCGCACTGTACACTGACCCTGAATCCCCCGCACTGTACACTGACCCTGAATCCCCCACAGTATACACTGACCCTGAATCCCCCACAGTATACACTGCCTCTGAATCCCCCACACTGTACACTGACCCTGAATTCCCCGTAGTATACACTGATTCTGAATTCCCCATTGTATACTATGAGCCTGAATTACCCACAGTATACACTGACCCTGAATCCCCCGCAGTGTACACTGAGCCTGAATTCCCCCGCAGTGTACACTGACCCTGAATCCCCCACAGTATACACTGACCCTGAATCCCCCGCAGTATACACTGACCCTGAATCCCCCGCACTGTACACTGACCCTGAATCCCCCACAGTATACACTGACCCTGAATCCACCACACTGTACACTGACCCTGAATCCCCCACAGTATACACTGACCCTGAATCCCCCACAGCATACACTGACCCTGAATCCCCCGTAGTATACACTGACCCTGAATCCCCCGCAGTGTACACTGACCCTGAATCCCCCACAGTATACACTGACTCTGAATCCCCCACAGTATACACTGACCCTGAATTCCCCGCAGTATACACTGACCCTGAATCCCCCGCAGTATACACTGATCCTGAATTACCCACAGTATACACTGACCCTGAATCCCCCGCACTGTACACTGATCCTGAATTACCTACAGTATACACTGACCCTGAATCCCCCACAGTATACACTGACTCTGAATCCCCCACACTGTACACTGACCCTGAATTCCCCGTAGTATACACTGATTCTGAATTCCCCATTGTATACTATGAGCCTGAATTACCCACAGTATACACTGACCCTGAATCCCCCGCAGTGTACACTGAGCCTGAATTCCCCCGCAGTGTACACTGACCCTGAATCCCCCGCAGTATACACTGACCCTGAATTCCCCGCAGTATACACTGACCCTGAATCCCCCGCAGTGTACACTGACCCTGAATCCCCCACAGCATACACTGACCCTGAATCCCCCGCAGTATACACTGACCCTGAATCCCCCGCAGTGTACACTGACCCTGAATCCCCCACAGTATACACTGACTCTGAATCCCCCACAGTATACACTGACCCTGAATTCCCCGCAGTATACACTGACCCTGAATCCCCCGCAGTATACACTGATCCTGAATTACCCACAGTATACACTGACCCTGAATCCCCCGCACTGTACACTGATCCTGAATTACCCACAGTATACACTGACCCTGAATCCCCCGCAGTGTACACTGACCCTGAATCCCCCACAGTATACACTGACCCTGAATCCCCCGCAGTGTACACTGACCCTGAATTACCCACAGTATACACTGAGCCTGAACTCCCCACAGTATACACTGACCCTGAATCCCCCGCAGTATACACTGAGCCTGAATCCCCCGCAGTGTACACTGACCCTGAATTACCCACAGTATACACTGAGCCTGAACTCCCCACAGTATACACTGAGCCTGAACTCCCCACAGTATACACTGACCCTGAATCCCCGCCATGTTATTGTAAGAGGTGATGTCCACTTGCATCTGTTGAGGATTGGTGCAACCCAATAATAAATCCAAATAGTTCAGTAGAAGGTTGCTGTAGCGAGATTTTAATATCAGCTAAAGCCCTTTCCATTGGTTCTGCTGCCTGGGTGGGACCAATGACATAAATTGTAGAATTAAGAGATGCTTTTGCGCAGGAGAGCACAAGGGATAGCAACCTTCTCACCCTTAATAAAAGGAAGACTTTTACCAATTATCTTTTGGTCCCATGGCTGACTGCACCTTTCTCCATGACTCTTTAAGAGATAGGGAAGGGGCGTGGATAGCTGGAGTTACGGTTCAAGTCACCGTTGACCTAACCAAAGGTTGGAATAGACTCAAGAGGCCTCCTCCTGTTCCTCTGCACCCTCCCTACTGCTCGAATAATAACAATGACCCTTTGAGTCACTTTACATTGGAAGTAACGAAAGTGTGTAGCCAGGAGTCAACCCAAATGGAACAATGTGCTCTACAAGAACGTATCAAACCCATTTCCATTTCTCTCCGTAAATAAGGAGCGATAATTCTGTATTAATTTGAAGGACTTCAATAGGGGAGCGAGAGAGAAGGTGTGTCGCTTTGTGAGGGATTGGTGGGGGAGGGTGTTGGGGAGGTGGGGAGAGTCTGATACCAAGAGATGTTGGTACAAAGATGGTCACAAATAAACTCAATCCAGGGAAAAGTCCTGCCTGTTGGGAATGTGGAACTTTCTCCCACAGAGAGTGGTTGAGGCAAGAATCATAGAATCCTTACAGTGCAGAAGGAGGCCATTCAGCCCATCGAGTACGCACTGACTCTCCAACAGAGCATCTTACCCAAATCCAAACCCTTGTCCAATCCCTGTCACCCCACACATTTACCCGACTAACCCCGCTAACCTACACACCTTTGGACACGAAGGGGCAATTTAGCACGGCCAATCCACCTAACCTACACATGTTTGGACTGTGGGAGGAAACCGGAGCACCCGGAGTAAACCCATGCTGACACAGGGAGAACGTGCAGACTCCACACAGACAGTGACCCAAGCCGGGAATCGAACCCGGGTCCCTGGCACTGTGAGGCAGCAGTGCTAACCACTGTGCCACCGTGCTGCCCATTAGAGGTAAGTAGTGCTGAAAGTTGATAAGCTCATTCGGGAGAGTGGAATAGGGGGACATGGAGTCAGAGTCGATCATGGAATTGAAGGAGGCCATTCAGCCCATTGAGTGTGTGCTAGCTCTACTCAGAACAATCCAATAAGTCACACTCCCGCTCTCGATCTCCATGGCCCTCCAGGATCCTGACTAATTATCTGAATAATTAAAATTGATATAATTATTTTGGTTGCATCAATTCGAAATAAATTCAATAAGCATCTAACGCACAACTTGTGAATATGGCCAGCCTGGCATGCTGATAGGGTGAGGTGAAATAGGGTGGGAGGAGGCACAATTGGAGTAAGACAACCAGCACAGGGTAGCTGGGCCGAATGGCCTATTCCCGTGCCGTCTGAGAGAACCGCTCCGTCCGGGAAACTGTCGTCAAATCTCTAAAGAAACATTACTTCGCTTCTACGTCAGAAAGGTTGTGGGTTCAAGTCCCACTACAGGCTGACACTCGCAGTGCAGCGCTGAGGGAGTGCTGCACTGTCGGGGGTGCCGACTTTGAATGGGAAGGTGAGGGGAGGATTGTCGGGCGTTGTGGGGGGGGGGGGGGCAGGGGTAGGTGTGGAGAGGTGGGGGAAGACATGGGGATGGGAAGGTGCAAGGATAACTGGGTGGTGTGTGTATGTGAGGAGGGGTTGGAATCGGAGGGTGGTTATACTTAACCCTCTGGAGTGGTTGTAAACGATTCCTTGATGCTCTTTCGAAGAAGTGTGGGGGTACTCTCCCCCTCCCCCCCCCCCCCCCTCCCCCCTTCCCCCCTGGGTGTCCTAGCCAACATTCACCCCTCAAGCAACATCACTAAAGACTGTCCATCTGGGGCATTTATCGCATTGCTGTCTGTGGGATCGTGCTGTGCACCAACAGATTGTTGCACGTCCCTACGTCACAGCGCTTCAAAAGGTCCCTCCTTGGCTGCAAAGCACTTTGGGAGATTGCCGAGGATGTGACGGGCGCTATAGAAATGGTGATTCCTTTCCCTATGTGACATGTTGATATTGCCTCAGCTACCAGCGCCAGGGGGCAGGGGGGTTGGTTGGTGGTAGGGGGCAGTTCAACTCCCTCCGCAAGGGGCTAGATTTCAAATACCCTCAAACATAAATGCACTGACTACTACTTTCTAGAATGTTCTGAAAGCAGTAACAGTCAAGACTGTAACACATTATCTGAAGGGGATCATGTCTCAAGCTGAACTCTTCACTGATGGCACTTTACTTTGCACTGGCACTTCAGTCAGATTATATATATTATATATTTGCTAAGTTCGTAGTACTGTTTATTCTTTGCGCAATTGTTCAGGAATGCAAACAGTTCATCTGGTGTGTGTTAAAATAAATTGTATTTAAGGATTGTTGTAAATTTTGAGCAATGTATTTTTGTATTGTGGCATTTTTGTGGTCTGTGCTTTGTTGTAAGTGAATAAAAGACTACATTCATCAAACCATGTTTTGTCATGTTTTAAAATTTATTAGTGTCACAAATAGGCTTACATTTCACACCCTCTCCCCCCCCACATCATCATCTGTCACAGCTTCCCCTCGGATTTCAGCTTCTCTGCCGTTTGGCCATTCACACCCTTTATTCTCTCTACGGGCTGCCATTAGCAGCCTTTCCCCTGGTTTCTGTGGCTTTGACTCATCTTTCATTCCCTCCCCCTGCAGTATAAATATCTCCCACTTTCTGTGCCTTTTAGTTTTGACAAAGGGTCGTCCGGACTTGAAACGTCAGCTCTTTTCTCTCCACACAGATGCTGCCAGACCTGCTGAGATTTTCCAGCGTTTCCTCTTTAGGCTTACGTTAACACTGCAATGAAGTTACTGTGAAAATCCCCTAGTCGCCACACTCCAGCGCCTGTTCGGGTACGCCGAGGGAGAATTTAGCATGACCAATGCACCCTAACCAGCACGTCTTTTGGACTGTGGGAGGAAACCGGAGCACCCGGAGGAAACCCACGCTGACACTGGGGAGAATGTGCAAACTCCGCACAGACAGTGACCCCAAGCCGGGAATCGAACCCAGGTCCCTGGCGCTGTGAGGCAGCAGTGCTAACCAAATGTCCTCCGAAATATGACACTTCTGTCAGTGCAGCACTCCCTCAGCCTGGATTTCGACGTGCATGTCTTTCTGAGAGTGAGACTTGAACCCACAACTTACTGGCTCCAAGATGAGAGTGTTATGCACTCAACCACAGCTGACTCCTCAATGTTCAACTTGTGTGGCAGTGGGGAGGGGGTAGAGAGGGAAAGAATGGGAGAATTAAGTGAGGTGAGGGGTGGGTAAGGGGGCACATTTTGATTTGATTTATTGTCACATGTATTAATACAGTGAAAAGTATTGTTTCTTGTGCGCTATACAAAGCATACCGTTCATAGAGAAGGAAACAAGAGGGTGCAGAATGTAGTGTTACAGTCATAGCCAGGGTGTAGAGAAAGATCAACTTAGTGCGAGGTAGGTCCATTCAAAAGTCTGACAGCAGCAGGGAAGAAGCTGTTCTTGAGTCGGTTGGTACGTTACCTCAGACTTTTGTATCTTTTTTCCGAAGGAAGAAGGTGGAAGAGAGAATATCCGGGGTGGCGTGGGGTCCTTAATTATGCTGGCTGCTTTGCCGAGGCAGCGGGAAGTGTAGACAGAGTCAATGGATGGGAGGCTGGTTTGAGTGATGGATTGGGCTTCATTCACGCCCTTTTGTAGTTCCTTGCGGTCTTGGACAGAGCAGGAGCCCATACCGAGCTGTGATACAACCAGAAAGAATGCTTTCTATGGTGCACTTGTAAAAGTTGGAGAGAGTCGTAGCTGACATGCCAAATTTCCGAGGGGTTCGGTGAGCACTGGTGGCGGGGGGGCGGGGTTAGTAGGGGCTGTGGAACGGAGGGGGTGGGCAGAGGGGAATGGGGGTCGGGCTGAATGGGGCAGTGAGGTCAGGGAGAGGGCGAGGAAGGGAAATGGAAGTGTGAGGGGAGAGTGGCTGGAGGAGGAGGGGATTGGAGGGTTTAATTATAATAATCTGACCTCTGTGGGTCAGTTGGTTTCTCTCTGCCCGTCAGTTTTACACATTTATAACTTCCACTATTGCCTCTGAGCTCCGGTCATGAACCGATCGTGACTCATGCCACACAGCGCCATGAACTTGACAGGATTCAGCAGGAGATCTGAGGACACCAAAGAATGGGTCCTGATGGAGCTCAGCTTGGCCTCCACAGACAAGGTAAAGGTCGTCGCCACAGTCCCAGAAGATCCATAGGCTGCTCTTCCCTTTGAGGGGAGGGGGGAGAGCTGACTGGTGGTGATTTAACCCGAGGGCCACCACACCCCAGGCGAGGGGCAAGGCTGAGAAGGCGGGGCCTTCATGAATAACCTCAGCCGGTGCGGGAATTGAACTCTCGCCGTTGGTGTCGCTCTGCACCACTAAAATTTATTTATTAGTCACAAGTAAGGCTTACATTAACACTGCAATGAAGTTACTATGAAATTTCCCTAGATACCACACTCCGGCGCCTGTTTGGGTAACACTGAGGGAGAATTTAGCACGGCCAATGCACCCTAACCAGCACGTCTTTCGGACTGCAGGAGGAAACTGGAACACCTGGAGGAAACCCACGCAGACACGGGGAGAATGTGTAAACTCCACACAGACAGTGACCCAAGACGGGAATCGAACCCGGGTCCCTGGCGCTGTGAGGCAGCAGTGCTAACCCACTGTGCCACCGTGCCACCCCAGCCAACTGAGCTAAACCCAGCCCTTAACTGTGACTGTGAGGGTGACAATGATTCCCACCAACTCGATATTAACCAACATGAAGAACCCGCCATCCCTCTGCGTCCCCATTGCGAATGCCAAACTATCCAGTCACAAAGCTCGATGATACTGAGTAAAGTTTAGCAGCTTTATTGTCCTTTCCTGTCACAGGGGGTGAGATTTTTTCTCTATTGTGTTTCAGCGAGATGTGTTTTCCAGACATTATATACGCTTCATAAATGCTTACAACTTCATCTCATTATCCAAAATGAAACCAGAGAAATCTCAAACTTTAAATTGCAAATACGTGGAAATCAAAGCCTCAGACATCACGATGCAGAAAGTTAACAGCCCGGAAAACACAACCTACATCAACTGGGTGCTGGCTGGGATGGCGTGGGGAGAGGAGGGGGGGTAGGGGGACAGGGAGAGAGAGAGAACAAAAGAGCGAATGTGTGCCGATGAGAGAGAGTGAAAGAGAGGAGGGGTAAGAGAGAAAGAGAGAGGGTGCGTATGTGTGTGGAGGAGAGAGTGTGAACGAGTGAAAGGGGGAGGAGGAGGGGGAAGAGAGAGAGCAAGAGAGAGAGAGATAGAGTGTGTAGATGTGAGAGAGAGCGAATGAGAGAGAGAGCAAGAGAGAGTGTAGGTGTGAGAGAGATCGAATGAGAGAGAGAGCAAGAGAGAGAGTGTAGATGTGAGAGAGAGAGCAAGAGAGAGAGAGAGCAAGAAAGAGAGAGCAAGAGAGAGAGAGAGAGCAGGAGAGAGAGCGAATGAGAGAGAGAGCAAGAGAGAGAGAGAGAGAGTGTAGGTGTGAGAGGGGAGAGGAGGATTAGAGAGAAAAGGAGTGTGTGTGGAGGAGAGAGAGAGTGTGTGGAGGGGAGAGAGGAGGGATGTGCGAGAGAAAATGTGTGTGTGAGGGTTTGAGAGAGAGAGAGAAAGAGGGTTGCAGAGATAGGGAAGGGTCAAGGGCATAGAGGGATGTGAGAAGCAGAAGAGGAGGATTGTAAATTGGAGGTGTTGGTGGGGGCAGGAGCCAATGAACACAGTCCCATTCCACTCTCTTAAGATTTGGGAGATTGAAAAGCATTTGAATTCTCCAAATCTTCCCAGGATAAGGAGCTAATCATTAAGGACTGGGATGAGGAGAGATTTATTTCACTCAACGGTTAGTGAATCATTGAAATTCTCAATCCCAGAGAGTAGCAGATGCTCTATCACTGAATAGATTTTCCCCATAAAGCATAGAACCCTGGGGCTGGGGCATTGAGTACAGGAGTTGGAGAATCTTGTTGCAGCTTTATAAAACCTTGGTGAGGCTGCATTTGGAGTATTGCATGCAGTTCTGGTCACCACACTACCAGAAGGACATGGAAGCTTTGGAGAGAGTGCAAAGAAGGTTCACCAGGATGTTGCCTGGTCTCGAGGGTGTTGGCTATGAGGAGAGGTTGAATAAACTAGGATTGTTTTCACTGGAAAGACGGAGGTTGAGGGGAGACCTGATAGAGGTCTACAAAATGATGAGAGGCACAGACAGGGTGGACAGTCAGAGGCTTTTTCCCCATGGTGGAAGAGTCAATTACAAAGGGGGCACAGGTTCATGGTGGCGGGGGGAAAGTTTAAGGGAGATGTGCGGGGAAGTTTTTCACGCAGAGAGTGGTGGGTGCCTGGAACACGCTGCCAGAGGAGGTGGTGGAAGCAGGCACATTAGCAACATTTAAGAGGCATCTGGATGGGTCCATGAATAGGGAGGGAATAGAGGGATCCAGATTGAGTAAGGCAGAAGGTTTTCTATTTTAGTTAGGGCATCATGATTGGCACGGGCTTGGAGGGCCGAAGGGCCTTTTCCTGTGCTGTACTTTTCTTTGTCCTTTGTTGTTGGTATAAGGGATAGTCCAATGTCCAACAGTCCAAAGATGTGCAGGTCAGGTGGATTGGCCATGCTAAATTGCCCCTTAGTGTCAGGGGGATTAGCAGGGTAAATATGTGGGGTTAAGGGAATAGGGTCTGGGTGGGATAGTGGTTAGTGTAGACTCGATGGGCCGAATGGCCTCTTTCTGCACTGTAGGGATACAATGATTAGGAGTAAAAGCTGGCCATCTGGCCCATTGAGCATCCTCCGCCATTCTAGGTGATCGTGGGTGACTTTAGGCTTCTCTTAATCCCTCCCCCCCCAATCCAACCTGAGAGAACCAAAAGAAATAGCACCTCATTCCCATCATCCCTCAGGTGCATCTAGTCACACAATGAGTATACTTCAGACCACAAGAGCAAAGGTGGCTATCTAAATGCTAATTCCAAGGTTTACACAATCAGGATGCATGAGGAGATGGGATGAGAGAGAAAAGGATGGAAAACCTTCAGAAAACACCAAGTCCCTAAATCACTCAAGTATCTACAAAGGAACAGAAAGCTTTATTTCTCCTTCCCACGGTGTCTCGGTCTTACTTAGTTCAGTTTCATTGCAAAGAACCCAGCTAATTGGAAGGATGGCAGTCTTAATGTACAAGGGTGAACACACGCACGCACACACACACACACACACACACATACGTGCTAACACAAAGCCCACACATGCATGCACCCCATTATTGCCCACACAGAACCAATGGTTGCATGGAGCGCCCCAGTTTACGCCCCGCGTGCTGTACAAAGCACCGAGCTATCATCCCGTGCCCACCTACAAACCAAAACACCGGGACACGGGGCTCATCGGAGAGTTCGCAAAGCTCAGGTAAAGTCGGAGTCCAAATAACGCACTGCTTTGCCGCAAAGTTCAAGGTTCACAGTTCTTGTCCTCGGCCACCTGCTGGGTTACAGGCCACCCTTCCCCCAAGCGGGTGACCTGTGACCTCTTCACCTTTTGACTCGCTGCTCAGTTGTAAAGGTCATCGTCCCCTTCTTCGCGATACAGGTTCCCGCCACTCCCTCCGTCGCTGCTGCCCTGTGCACCGCTTGGATTTCCTGATGGAAACCTGGAAGAGAAGAGGGAACAGATATCAATGGGACCTCGGGATGGAATACGGATAATGTTGAAGAGAGAGAGAGATGCTGGCGATGCCTCTTATTCATCTTGCACTCATTAGGACAAATGCCAGAATTCCAAATTTCAAACAATCGCAACAATTCATACTACCGGTAAAAAGATCAATTGAATCATAGAATCTCTACAGTGCAGAAGGAGGTCATTTGGCCCATCGAGTCTGCACCGACCACAATCCCACCCAGGACCTATCCCCATAACCCCAGGCATTTACCCTCGCTAGCCCCACTGACATTAAGGGGCAGTTTAGCATGGCCAGTCAACCTAACCTGCACATCTTTGGAGTGTGGGAGAAAACCGGAGCACTCAGAGGAAACCCACGCAGACACAGGGAGAATGTGCAAACTCCACACAGACAGTGACCCAAGCCGGGAATCGAACCCGGGTCCCTGGAGCTGTGCTAACCACTGCAATCTAACTTTTAATTAAAATGACTCCCCACTCAAAGCACACGTAATGTGTTTTGAACCATCAGTTCATTAGTTTAGTTTAGTTTAATTATTTATTAGTCACAAGTCAGGCTTACATTAACACTGCAATGAAGTTACTGTGAAATTCCACTTGTCGCCACACTCCGGCGCCTGTTCGGGTCAATGCACCCTAACCAGCACGTCTTTCAGACTGTGGGAGGAAACTGGAGCGCCCGGAGGAAACCCACGCAGACACGGGGAGAACGTGCAAACTCCACACAGACAGTGACCCAAGCCGGGAATCGAACCCGGGTCCCTGGCGCTGTGAGGCAGCAGCGCTAACCACTGGGCCACCGTGCCGGCCAAGTTGACTTTGATTGGCCGAAGCGTTGCTAAGGAGAAAGCCCTGGCTAACTATAGGCTCCCGACTCCCGGATAATTTTTTAAAAAAGGGACGACAGCGTCTGAATGAGTTCTTTTTAGTTACAGCTGTCATTATGTATGAATGGCTATGACTCTTGATTCTGATTTATGAAATTGTAGATCTAATGTCCATGACGTTAGGGCATTGTAGTGTCTCCGTGACCAGCCACCCCATCTGCATCTCAAAATCAGAAAGCTCCCCCTTGAAAATGGAAAGGTGATGATGGATATTCCAATTAACATAAAAATACGCCATTGGTTGTAAGGCATGCTGGGATGCCCCATAGTTGGGAAAGGCGCTATAAAAATGCAAGGCAGCCTTTCCCTTTCGGCACAGACTGTGTACATTTGATTTGTTATTGTCACATGTATTAGTATACAGTGAAAAATATTGTTTCTTGCACGCTCTACAGACAAAGCATACCGTTCATAGAGAAGGAAAGGAGAGAGTGCAGAATGTAGTGTTACAGTCATAGCTAGGGTGTAGAGAAAGATCAACTTAATGCAAGGTAAGTCCATTCAAAAGTCTGACAGCAGCAGGGAAGAAGCTGTTCTTGAGTCGGTTGGCACGTGACCTCAGACTTTTGTATCTTTTTCCCGATGGAAGAAGGTGGAAGAGAGAATGTCCGGGGTGCGTGGGGTCCTGGATTGTGCTGGCTGCTTTGCCGAGGCAGCGGGAAGTGTAGACAGAGTCAATGGATGGGAGGCTGGTTTGCGTGATGGATTGGGCTACATTCACGACCTTTTGTAGGGTGGCGCGATCGGGCATCACGGGCCCGATGAGGAACACGCTCCGTTGGGTCAGCAGGTCACGGGGTCAAGTCCCGGTTCAGAGCCTTGAGCTCAAAATCCCGGCCGCCACTTCAGGAGTGCTGCAGAGTCAGGGGTGCTGCGTTGTAGACCAGACGGTTACCAGCCTCGCCCGAGTGAAGTAGTAAAATACCGGTCATGGTGTTCTGGACAATATCTATACCTCAAGGTCACTGATGTAGATTATCCAGGTCATTATTACGTTGCTGTTTGTGGGAGCTTGCTGTGCACAAAATGGCCACCACATTACAATAGGCTTCAAAGATACTTAATTGGCTGTAAAGTGATTTGGGACATCCCATGTTCCATTAAGGAGGATGATGTGGAAATGGTCAAGAGTTTCTAGATGTCCAGATCACCAACAACCTGTCCTGGTCCCCCCATGCTGACACTATAGTTAAGAAATCCCACCAACACCTCTACTTCCTCAGAAGACTAAGGAAATTTGGCATGTCAGCTACGACTCTCACCAACTTTTACTGATGCACCATAGAAAGCATTCTTTCTGGTTGTATCACAGCTTGGTATGGCTCCTGCTCCGCCCAAGACCACAAGGAACTACAAAGTGTCGTGAATGTAGCCCAATCCATCACGCAAACCAGCCTCCCATCCATTGACTCTGTCTAAACTTCCCGCTGCCTCGGCAAAGCAGCCAGCATAATCAGGGACACCACGTACCCCGGACATACTTTCGTCCACCTTCTTCCATCGGGAAAAAGATGCAAAAGTCTGAGGTCACGTGCCAACCGACTCAAGAACAGCTTCTTCCCTGCTGCCATCAGACTTTTGAATGGACCTACCTCGCAGTAAGCTGATCTTTCTCTACACCCTAGCTATGACTGTAACACTACATTCTGCACCCTCTCCTTTCCCTCTCCCCTATGTTCTCTATGAACGGTATGCTTTGCCTGTATGGTGTGCAAGAAACAATACTTTTCACTGTATCCCAAAACATGGACTTGAAAAGAGATACAGGGTTTGGTAAACCAGTGGTTATGGAAATGAGCTAACAGAATCGTAGATTTACTAGGATGCTACCGAGACTTGATGGCTTGAGTTATAAGGAGAGGCTGGATAGACTGGGACTTTTTTCTCTGGAGCGTAGGAGGCTGAGGGGTGATCTTATAGAGGTCTATAAAATAATGAGGGGCACAGACAAGGTAGATAGTCAATATCTTTTCCCAAAGGTAGGGGAGTCTAAAACTAGAGGGCAAATGTTTAAGGTGAGAGGGGAGAGATACAAAAGTGTCCAGAGGGGCAATTCTTTTTCACACAGAGAGTGGTGAGTGTCTGGAACAAGCTGCCAGAGGTAATAGTAGAGGTGGGTACAATTTTGTCTTTTAAAAAGCATTTCGATAGTTATATGGGTGAGATGGGTATAGAGGGATGTGGGCCAAATGCGGGCAATTGGGATTAGCTTAGGGGTTAAAATAAGAGGCGGCATGGACAAGTTGGGCCGAAGGGCCTGTTTCCATGCTGTAAACCTCTATGACTCTATGTGACAAGAAGAAACAAATCAAATGCTCACGAAGGCGCTGTGTAACGGGAAAGCTTTCTCTACGCGTGGGGTTAGGAGGTGATATTTAACAAGAGACCTGAAGTTGCCGAAACCTCGACTCTGCTGAAGGGTCTGAGCGAACATCTCGTACTTCCTGATGTCGTTGTCGCTGACCGAGCGGCGCCCGAACCTCATGGCCTCCTCAAAGTGGTCGCGGCGAATCTCGGGGACTGGGTCGTAATCGTCCTCCTGTTTGGAAAGAACAGAAACCTGGAAGCGGGAATGGCAACATAGCAGCGGGAAAGATGGCGGCAGGAGTCACGGTGGAGGTGGGGTGGGAGGGGACGGGCTGGACTGACGGGGCACTCTTATAACGAACCTTTTCACTGAATATTAGCCAATGGGCGGCACGGTGGCGCAGTGGTTAGCTCTGCTGCCTCACAGCGCCAGGGACCCGGGTTCGATTCCCGGCTCGGGTCACTGTCTGTGCGGAGTCTGCACGTTCTCCCCGTGTCTGCGTGGGTTTCCTCCGGGTGCTCCGGTTTCCTCCCACACTCCAAAGATGTGCGGGTTAGGTGGACTGGCCGTGCTAAATTGCCCCTTAGTGTCAGGGGGACTAGCTAGGGTAAGTGCGTGGGGTTAAGGGGATAAGGCCTGGGTGGGATTGTGGTCGGGTGCAGACTCGATGGGCCAAAATGGCCTCCTTCTGCATTGTGGGGGTTCTAGGATTCTAACAGATTTTGAACCACAACCCTTGTTACTCTGCTGCCAAGAATTTGGTTACCCCTGAATCTCTCTGTCTGATTTGTCAGGATTCCTCTCTACCCTTCCCCCTCGCCCTATAGCTCGAAAACACCAGGGGCAGCGTGGTATCTGAGGCTGTGGTGGAACGCGCTTTCAGCTGTCTAGACCACAAGCTCTGGAATTCCCTCCCATAATACCTCTCTGCCACCCCTTCCCCTGCCCCCATTGGGTGGGAGAAGTGTCAATCCCCTTAAACAGAGCTTTGGGTCACCGTGCAGTCATATCTCCTGCGGGCTGGTGTCAGATTCTGTTGGATAGCGCTCCTATGAAGCAACAATTGGGACGTCCCACTAAGTGTGAGGTGTTATATCAATGCAGGACATTGCCTTTGAGGCTTTTTATTCACCTCAACCTGTTCCGATTCACAAATATTACTCGATGAAAATGTAAATCATAGAATCATCGAATCCCCATAGTGCAGAAGGAGGCCATTCGGGCCATCGAGTCTGCACCTGACCACAATCGCACCCAGGCCCTATCCCCATAGCCCTAGCTAGTCCCCCTGACACTCGGGGACAATTTAGCATGGCCAACCCAACTAATCTGCACATTTTTGGAGTGTGGGAGGAAACCGGAGCACCCGGAGGAAACCCACTCAGACACGGGGAGAATGTGCAGACTCCACACAGACAGTGACCCAGGCCGGGAATCGAACCGGGTCCCTGGAGCTGTGAGGCAGCAGCGCTAACCACTGAGCTACCATAAATACTAAATGCCAGCCGAGTTTAGGATTCCAGATATTAAACGATAAATGCTCATCCCCCAGTTTTCATGGAGATAGGAACAGAAGGAGGCCATTCAGCCCTTCGAGCCTGCTCCGCCATTCAATCAGATCATGGCTGATCTCTCCCTGGTCTCAAATGCACCTCCCCACCTGTTCCCCGTAACCCCTTCTCCTGTTTTTATTAGAAATATATCTGTCCCCTTCTTGAACCCATTCAATGATTCAGACTCCCCCGCGCTATGGGGCAGCGAGTTCCACAGATTCACCACCCTCTGCGAGAAGTAGTTCCTCCTCATCTCAGTTTTAAATCTACTGCCTCTCAACCTATACCTGTGACCTCTTGTTCTAGATTGCCCCACAAGAGGAAACATTTGGTCTACATTTACTTTATCAATTCCTTTTAGAATTTTATATCCCTCGATCAGATCCCCTCTCATCCTTCTAAACTCTAGTGAGTACAAACCCAAACTGTTTAATCTCTCCTCATACGTCAACCCTTTCATCCCCGGAATCAATCTGGTGACCCTCCTCTGAACTGCCTCCAATGCCGCAACATCCTTCCTCAAATAAGGAGATCAAAACTGGACACAATACTCCAGATGTGGTCTCACCAACACCCTGTACAATTGCAACAACACTTAGAACAAAGAACAAAGAAAATTACAGCACAGGAACAGGCCCTTCGGCCCTCCAAGCCTGCACCGACCATGCTGCCCGACTTAACTAAAACCCCCTACCCTTCCGGGAACCGTATCCCTCCATTCCCATCCTATTCATGTATTTGTAAAGATGTCCCTTAAAAGTCACTATCGTATCTGCTCCCACTACCTCCCCCGGCAGCGAGTTCCAGGCACCTACCACCCCCTGTGTAAAAGACTTGCCTCGTACATCTCTTTTAAACCTTGCCCCTCGCACCTTAAACCTATGCCCCCTAGTAATTGACTCTTCCACCCTGGGAAAAAGCTTCTGACTATCCACTCTGTCCATGCTCCTCATAATCTTGTAGACTTCTATCAGGTCGCCCCTCAACCTCCGTCGTTCCAGTGAGAACAAACCAAGTTTCTCCAACCTCTCCTCATAGCTAATGCCCTCCATACCAGACATCATCCTGGTAAATCTTTTCTGTACCCTCTCCAAAGCCTCCACATCCTTCCGGTAGTGTGGCGACCAGAATTGAACACTATATTCCAAGTGCGGCCTAACTAAGGTTCTATAAAGCTGCAACATGACTTGCCAATTTTTAAACTCAATACCCTGACCAATGAAGGCAAGCATGCCGTATGCCTTCTTGACTACCTTCTCCACCTGCGTTGCCACTTTCAGTGACCTGTGTCCCTGTACACCCAGATCCCTCTGCCTATCAATACTCTTAAGGGTTCTGCCATTTACTGTATACTTCCTATCTGTATTAGACCTTCCAAAATGCATTACCTCACATTTGTCCGGAGATAACAATCTACTCTTCTCCACTTTTACACTCCAGACCTTTTGCAATAAATGCCAACAACCCATTTGCCTTTTTTATTACCTGCTGTACCTGCATACTGAGGGTTTGTGATGTGTGGATGCCACTTTGTTGAGGATTAACCAGACAACGCACAGTGAGTATTCAATCTCCTAAACTTCTATTACTAGCCAGCAAGGAGAACAGTGAGTTCACTACGGTGTCCTCCCGATTCATCCAGATAATTAGCAGTTAGAATTAATTACAGCAAATGAGCAACTTCTAATCCTTTATTTGCATACATAATCCACCAATCAAAGCATAGCTTTTTTGCCCTTTCTTATCCAATAGAAATCCTTCATTAGTGTCACCATATCTTGTTTTTTTTGGTATTTGTCATGGTAACTTGTCTTTGCTTCATCCTGTGGCCAACGACGGGAATGCAGTGCTTATGAAACTGACTCAAGGATTAGATTAGTCTCTTCCCTGAATACGCAGCCGCTGACCTCAATAAGGCCTGCTCTGATCATAATTTTCTCCATTTCCTTTTTGCTGACCCAGCCGCCCGCCACTATTGCAACTTAATTTCCACAACTCACCATGGCGGCGTCCGGGTTGACCTGGTGCTCCTGATCCCGTTTAATCTCCGCCTCGATGGCCTCTCGGATGGCCAGCTTGCACGCCCGCTGGCAAATCTCGGTGAGGTCGGCACCCGAGAAGCCATGTGTTATTTTCGCCAGGTACGCCAAGTCCACGTTCTGAGGATCAACAGAGAGAGAGAGAGAGCGGGGAGTGAGCACGGCGGCTGATCACATCTCTCGCGGCAGTAACTACCCCGCTGCCACGTACATCTCCCAATCACTCCAACCGCAGGTGGGGGGGGGGGGAGGGAGGGCGGAGTCTTCCTGTTCAACCTTTGCCCTTCTCAGATCTTATTATCCTACCATCACTCCCCCCAGGTTCGAGAGCCACCTCAGTCACTGCGAGATACTAGCCACAAATATAAGATAGTCACCGATAAATTCTCTTGGGAATTCAGGATAAATGTCTTTCCCCAGGGAGTGTGGAGGAGGGGGTTGGGGGTGGGCGGAATGTGGAACTCACTCCCACGGTGAGTGGTTGAATTCTATCATGGGATGTGGGCGTCGCTGTCCGGGCCAGCATTTATTGCCCATCCCTAATTGCCCCTAGCTTGCTAGATCTAGCTCTTGGGGCTAAAGGGATCGAGGGATATGGGGGGGGAAGGGGGGATATTGAATTCTATGATCAGCCATGATCATAACGAATGGCGGAGCAGGCTCGATGGGCTGAATGGCCTCCTCCTGTCTGGATCAGCATTATTATTATTAGGACGGCCTAAACCCACAGTTTGCCTCCTGGACTTGCAGAATCTCACTGGCTGTCCTGTCTGGAGACAATACACGTCTCTTTAACCTGTGCTTAATGCTCCCTCCACTCACATTGTCTGTATCTTTAAGACCTGGTTGGTTGTCGGGATTCGCATTCTAATCAGTATTCTGTAACTTGATTTTGTGTGTCTGTGCACTGTTTGAGAGCAGATATCCACTCCATCTGACGAAGGACAGCGCTCCGAAAGCTAATGGTGTTTGCTACCAAATAAACCTGTTGGACTTTAACCTGGTGTTGTTAAAACTCTTACTCAGCATTATTTAACATAGTTGGGTTCTTACCCATAGATAGAGAGTTTTACAGCACAGAAAGAGGCCCTCGGCCCATCAAGTCTGCACTGGCCATCAAGCATCTATCTATTCGAACCCCATTTCCCCGCACTTGGTCCGTAGCCCTGTATGCTGTGGCCTTTGAAGTGCTGAATAAATGCTTCTTCAATGTTGTGAAGGTCCCCATCTCTCCCATCCTTTCAGGCAGCAAGTTCCAGATTCCCACCATCCTCTGGGGGGAAAGTTTCTCCTCAAATTCCCTCTAAATCTGCTACCTCTCACCTTAAATCTCTGCCCCCCCTGGTTATTGACCCCTCTACTAAGGGGAAAAGTTCCTTCCTATCTATGTCACTCATATTTTATACACCTTAATCAGGTCCCCCTCCCCACAGCCATCTCTGTTCTAAGAAACACAACCCCAGCCTAACCAGCCTCTCTTCATAGCTAAAACACTCCAGCCCCCAGGCAGCATCCTGGTGAATCTCCTCACTGTGCGGAGTCTGCACGTTCTCCCCGTGTCTGCGTGGGTTTCCTGCGGGTGCTCCGGTTTCCCCTCTCACAGTCTGAAAGACGTGCTGGTTAGGGTGCATTGGCCATGCTAAATTCTCCCTCAGTGTTACCCGAACAGGCGCCGGAGTGTGGCGACCAGGGGATTTTCACAGTAACTTCTTCAGCGTAAGCCTACTTGTGACACCAATAAATTAACTTTAAAACTGAAGTCAGGATGGGTGGAGGTTCGTGTGGAGAATAAGCAGTAGAATGGAGCTGTCGGGCCGAATGGCCTGTTCCTGTGCTGCAGATACAGCGGCAACCTGGATTCTCACAATAGGGAGGGATGTGGGGAAGGTGACAAAGGGAGTTGGGGGGGGGGGGGTGGGTTAGATGGTGAAGAGAGGTTGATGCTGTCTTCAAAAAGATTAGAGACCTTGGGGTCGACAGAAGAATAACTTTTAAAAATTGCGTGGAACTTCGAAAAGGCTAAAATGTGAGAGAAAATTGAAAAGAATTAGGGAAGGAATTAAATAGCCTTTGGTATAACCTATCAACTCAAATGCAGGGCAACAGCACCCCCTGCAGCTCAGAGGGGGCAGTGCTGCCATTATCATCAGAATGTCTAAATTCTGACACCGACATCCCATAAAAGATTAAATCTACAAAGGGAAGAACTACAAAGGGTTGTGAACGTAGCCCAGTCCATCACGCAAACCAGCCTCCCATCCATTGCCTCTGTCTACACTTCCCGCTGCCTCGGAAAAGCAGCCAGCATAATTAAGGACCCACACGCACCCCGGACATTCTCTCTTCCACCTTCTTCTGTCGGGAAAAAGACATAAAAGTCTGAGGTCGCGTACCAACCGACTCAAGAACAGCTTCTTCCCTGCTGCTGTCAGACTTTTGAAACTTGCATTAAGTTGATCTTTCTCGACACCCCAGCTATGACTGTAACACTACATTCTGCACTCTCTCCTTTCCTTCTCTATGAACGGTATGTTTTGTCTGTAAAGCGTGCAAGAAACAATACTTTTCACTGTATGTTAATACATGTGACAATAATAAATCAAATCAAATCAAAAAAAGACAGACCGTGCCATCATGCTTTTAATATCTGCTTGCTATAATCCCTCTTTTTCCTATACATAAGCTTAGAAGTTTATTTATTAGTGTCACAAGCCGGCTTACATTAACACTGCAGTTACTGAAGTTACTGTGAAAATCCCCCTAGTCGCCACACTCCGGCGCCTGTTCGGGGACGCTGAGGGAGAATTTAGCACGGCCAATGCACCCTAACCAGCACGTCTTTCAGAGTGTGGGAGGAAACCGGAGCACCCGGAGGAAACCCACGCAGACACGGGGAGAACATGCAGACTCTGCACAGACAGTGACCCAAACCGGGAATCGAACCCAGGTCCCTGGCGCAGTGGGGCAGCAGTGCTAACCACTGTGCCACCGTGCCGTCCACAAATACATATATATATATATATATATATATATATATATAAAAACCCATTGGTTTCAATGTCTTTATCTATTTATCTGGAGGTTTGGGCCGGAATGCCACATCTCCTCACCTTAGCTATTGGAGACTTCCTCAAGTTGGCCTTCAGGATGGATGTCCTTGATTTCTCATCAGGCAATGGGATATAAATCAGCTGGTCCAAGCGTCCGGGTCGCAAGATGGCGGGATCAATGATGTCCGGTCTGGAAATGAAACAGAGTTCAGTCCAGCAATCAGAGAAAGCATTTCAGTCTCGATATAGGGTGGATCACTCGTATTATCAAACCCTCCGGTTTTTAGCTGGAGCGGCAGACGGAGCATACTGCGGGAAAATGTGAAGTTCTTCTCTTTGTCAGGAAGGGTAAAAAGGGAGCGTATTACTTAAATGGAGAACGGCTGCAGAATTCCGAGGTGCAGAGGGGTTGAGTGCGTGGCTTATAAAACGTCAATATGGGGAGGCAATGACATAATGGTATTGTCACTGGACTAATAATCCAGAGATCCAGTCTAATGCTCTGAGGACCCCGGTTCGAATCCCACCACGGCAGATGGTGAAATTTGAAATCAATAAAAATCTGGAATTAAGAATCTACTGATGACCATGAAACCGTTGTCGGAGAAACCCATCTGGTTCACTAATGTCCTTTAGGGGAAGGAAATCTGCCGTCCTTACCCGGTCTGGCCTACATGTGACTCCAGAGCCACAGCAATGTGGTTGACTCTCAACTGCCCTCTGAAACAGAGGGCAGTTACACACTCTGTCTACACTTCCCACTGCCTCGGCAGAGCAGCCAGCATAATCAAGGACCCCACGCACCCCGGGCATTCTCCCTTCCACCTTCTTCCGTCGGGAAACAGATACAAAAGGCTGAGGTCATGTACCGACCGACTTAAGGATATTATTAAACTAGAAAGAGTGCAGAAAAGATTTACTAGGATGCTACCAGGACTTGATGGATTGAGTTATTAGGAGAGGCTGAATAGACTGGGACTTTTTTCTCTGGAGTGTAGGAGGCTGAGGGGTGACCTTATAGAGGTCTATAAAATAATAAGGGGCACAGATCAGCTAGATAGTCAATATCTTTTCCCAAAGGTAGAGGAGTCTAAAACTAGAGGGCATAGGTTTAAAGTGAGAGGGGAGAGATACAAAAGGGTCCAGAGGTGCAGTTTTTTCACACAGAGGGTCTGGAACAAGCTGCCAGAGGTAGTGGTAGAGGTGGGTACAATTTTATCTTTCAAAAAGCATTTAGATAATTACATGGGTACGATGGGTATAGAGAGATATGGGCCAAATGCGGGCAATTGGGATTAGCTTAGGGTTTTTAAAAAAAAGAATAAGGGTGGCATGGACAAGTTGGGCCGAAGGGCCTGTTTCCATGCTGTAAACCTCTGTGACTCAAGAACAGCTTCTTCTCTGCTGCTGTCAGACTTTTGAATGGACCGACCTCGCATTAAGTTGATCTTTCTCTACACCCTAGCTATGACTGTAACACTGCCTTCTGCACTCTCTCCTTTCCTTCTCTATGAACGGTATGCTCTGTCTGTATAGCGCGCAAGAAACAATACTTTTCACTGTGTGTTAATACATGTGACAATAATAAATCAAATCAAAAAGTTAGGGATTGGCAATAAATAGTGCCCCAGCCAGCGATGCCCACATCCTGTAACTGAATGGGAAAAAAATGTAGATACAGGACGTAATCGGGAAGGCTGATGGAATGCTATCCTCTGTTACAAGAGGAATTGAACATAAACGCAAGGATGCAATGCTTCAGTTATACAGGACATTGGTGAGACTACATCGCAAGTAGTGTGTGCAGTTTTGGTCTCCTTATTTAAGTCAAGGCATTGGAGGTGGTCCAGAGGAGGTTTACTAGATTGATAGCTGGAACGAGCGGGTTATCTCTTGAGGAAAGGTTTGACAGACTGGGCTTCTTTCCACCAGAGTTTTGGAGAGTGAGAGGGTGACTGGATTGAAGCATACAAGATCCTAAACGGTATCGACAAGGTGGACGTGGAAAGGATGTTTCCTCCTGTGGGTGAGTCCAGAACTAGGGGCCACTGTTTTAAAATTAGGGGACGCCCTTTTAGGACAGAGATGAGGAGAATTTTTTTTCTCTCAGGCAAGTTCTTGGGCAACTTTGGAACTCTCTGCCTCAGGAGGTGGTGGAGGCGGGGACACTGAATATTTTTAAGACAGAGGTAGATAGATTCTTGTGGCTACGACTCATCTTTCATTCCCTTCCCCTGCAGTATAAATATCTCCCACTTTCTATGCCTTTTAGCTTTGTCAAAGCGTCATCTGGGCTCGAAACATCAGCTCTTTTCTCTCATAGAATCATAGAAACCCTACAGTGCAGAAGGAGGCCATTCGGCCCATCGAGTCTGCACCGACCACAATCCCACCCAGGCCCTACCCCCACATATTTTACCCGCTAATCCCTCTAACCTACACATCCCAGGACTCTAAGGGGCAATTTTTTTAACCTGGCCAATCAACCTAACCCGCACATCTTTGGACTGTGGGAGGAAACCGGAGCACCCGGAGGAAACCCACGCAGACACGAGGAGAATGTGCAAACTCCACACAGACAGTGACCCGAGCCGGGAATCGAACCCGGGACCCTGGAGCTGTGAAGCAGCAGTGCTAACCACTGTGCTACCGTGCCTCTCCTTACAGATGCTGCCAGACCTGCTGAGATTTTCCAGCGTTTTCTCTTTTGGTTTCAGATTCCAGCACCCGCAGTATATTGATTTTATTTAGATAGATTCTTAGACCACAAGACAGAGGAGTAGAATTGGGCCACTCGGCCCATCGGGTCTGCTCCGCCATTCTTGTTAGGCAAGGGAATCAGGGGTTATCAAGAGTAGATGGGGATGTGGGATTAGACACAGAAACAGAGCAGCCAGTGGTTAGCACTGCTGCCTCACAGCGCCTGGGACCTGGGTTCGATTCCCAGCCTCGGGTCACTGTCTGTGAAGAGTCTGCACGTTCTCCCCGTGTCTGCGTGGGTTTCCTCCGGGTGCTCCGGTTTCCTCCCACAGTCCAACGATGTGCGGGTTAGGTGGATTGGCCGCGCTAAATTGCCCCTTATAGTGTCAGGGGGACTAGCTAGGGTGAATGCATGGGGTTATGAGGATGGGGCCTGGGTGGGATTGTGGTCGGTGCAGACCCGATGGGCCAAATGGCCTCCTTCTGCACTGTAGGGATTCTATGATTCTATGATCTCATTGACCGGCAGAGCAGATTTAAGGGGCCGAATGGCCTACTCCTACTCCTGCACATTCGTATGTCTCCCCAAGTGGGCCCAGTCGATCCCCGCAGATCCGCATCGATCTACCTGTTTGTGGCACCGACGATAAACACGTTCTTCTTGTCCGACATGCCGTCCATTTCGGTGAGTATCTGGTTGATGACCCTATCCGAGGCTCCTCCGCCATCTCCGGCATTCCCCCCGCGGGACTTGGCAATGGAGTCCAGTTCGTCAAAAAACAAGATACACGGGGCAGCCTGCCGTGCCTAAAACAAAAACGCCAACAGCCCGATCAGAACACGAGCCTTCGTTCCCCCCCCCCAACAAAAACTAAATCAGGAACAACATGGTCTCGGGAGAACGGATGGTACAGTGGAACACATGACCCTGAAGAGACTTCATTGCTGCTCTAATGCAGCTTAACTTCTACAAGTGTTCAGACAAATGAGGGGGAATCTCATAGAGACTTATAAAATTCTAACAGGACTAGACAGGGTGGGCACAGTAAGTAGCCTCACAACACCAGGTTAAAGTCCAACAGGTGTATTTGGTATCACGAGCTTTCGGAGCGCTGCTCCTTCATCAGGTGCTCCGAAAGCTCGTGCTACCAAATAAACCTGTTGGACTTCAACCTGGTGTTGTGAGACTTCTTACTGTGCCCACCCCAGTCCAACGCCGACAACTCCACATCATAGACAGGGTAGATGCAGGGAGGATGTTCCCGATGGTGGGGGTGGAGTCCAGAACCAGGGGGTCACAGTCTGAGGATTCGGGGTAGACCATTTAGGACGGAGGTGAGGAGACATTTCTTCACCCAAAGAGTGGTGAGCCTGTGGAATTCATTAACACAGGAAGTAGTCGACGCCAAAACATTGAATGTATTCAAGAGGCGGCTGGATATAGCACTTGGGGCGAATGGGATCAAAGGTTACGGGGGGAAAGCAGGATTAGGCTATTGAGTTGGACGATCAGCCATGATAGCAATGAATGGCGGAGCAGGCTCGAAGGGCCGAATGGCCTCCTCCTGCTCCTATCTTCTATGTTAAACCATCTAGAGTCACCCAGTAAGAGATTTGGCTGTATCCATGGCAACTAAGGATGGACAAGGAATTGCCAAAGGCACATGACGGAGAATGAAGTAAAATTTTAAGGGCATTGTGAAAATGTTTCTCGATTTTACTTAGAATTACTGCTTGGAATATAAATAGTAAGAAGTCTCACAATACCAGGTTAAAGTCCAACAGGTTTATTTGGAATCAGGAGCTTTCGGAGCGCTGCTCCTTCATCAGGTGAGTGGAGGCAATCAAACAAAGAACAGTACAGGAACAGGCCTTTGGCCCTCCAAGCTTGCACCAATCACACTGTCCTATCTAGACCAACCACCTGTATCCCTCTATTCCCCTATCATCCTTGTAAATCAAAGCAAAGTTTATTCATGGGTGTCACAAGTAGGCTTACATTAACACCACAATGAAGTTACTGTGAAAATCCCCTCGTCGCCACACTCCGGCGCCTGTTCGGGTTACACTGAGGGAGAATTTAGCACGGGCAATGCACCCTAACCAGCACGTCTTTCAGACTGTGGGAGGAAACCGGAGCACCCGGAGGAAACCCACGCAGACACGGGGAGAACGGCAGACTCCACACAGACAGTGACCCGAGCCGGGAATTGAACCCGGGTCCCTGGTGCTGTGAGGCAGCAGTGCTAACCACTGTGCCTTTAACATCTCTGCACCCTGGTTATAATATAGTGAGCGGACCTGCGCACAGTGCCCTAAGCATGTTCTGACCTGCGCACAGTGCCCTAAGCATGTTCTGACCTGCGCACAGTGCCCTAAGCATGTTCTGACCTGCGCACAGTGCCCTAAGCATGTTCTGACCTGCGCACAGTGCCCTAAGCATGTTCTGACCTGCGCACAGTGCCCTAAGCATGTTCTGACCTGCGCACAGTGCCCTAAGCATGTTCTGACCTGCGCACAGTGCCCTAAGCATGTTCTGACCTGCGCACAGTGCCCTAAGCATGTTCTGACCTGCGCACAGTGCCCTAAGCATGTTCTGACCTGCGCACAGTGCCCTAAGCATGTTCTGACCTGCGCACAGTGCCCTAAGCATGTTCTGACCTGCGCACAGTGCCCTAAGCATGTTCTGACCTGCGCACAGTGCCCTAAGCATGTTCTGACCTGCGCACAGTGCCCTAAGCATGTTCTGACCTGCGCACAGTGCCCTAAGCATGTTCTGACCTGCGCACAGTGCCCTAAGCATGTTCTGACCTGCGCAGTGCCCTAAGCATGTTCTGACCTGCGCACAGTGCCCTAAGCATGTTCTGACCTGCGCACAGTGCTCTAAGCATGTTCTGGCCTGCGCACAGTGCCCTAAGCATGTTCTGACCAAAGTTTGATACAGGTTAGGTACGGCTTTTCAATTCTGTCCCTCTAGAAATAAAGTCCAGTGTGTCTGATTGTCAAATAATGTCATACCTTGTCAAACACATCTCGGACGTTGGCCTCTGACTCCCCGAACCACATGGTCAGCAGCTCCGGCCCCTTGATGGAAACAAAGTTTGCCTGGCACTCACAGGCTATGGCCTTGGCCAAGAGGGTCTTACCGCAACCTGGGGGGCCATAGAACAGAACGCCACGAGAGGGGGTCATTCCGAACTTCAGGAACTTGTCTGGATATTCCACTGGGTACTGAGGAGACAAAATGTCAGGGAATCAATCCCGCTCTCACCTCCCCTGGTTCCCCCCTCCCTGCCTCCCACCCCCCCCCCCCCCAACCGCCTCCCCCCCTCCTCCCCCCCCCCCCCCACTGCCTCCCCCTCCCCCCCCCACTGCCTCCCCCTCCCCCCCTGCCTCCACCCCCCACCCACCCCCGCCTCCACCCCCCACCCACCCCCGCCTCCACCCCCCACCCACCCCCGCCTCCACCCCCCTCATGCCCATCACCCTCCCTCATCTCAGGAAATCTAGAACTTTCCACTCAGTTGTTTAGTTCATAGAATAGGATGGTGTAGGAGGGAGGGTTTCAGATACGTGGATAATTGGAACACATTCTGGGGAAGGTGGGACCTGTACAACAGGACGGGGTGCACCTGAACCAGAGGGGCACCAATATCCTGGGAGGGAAATTTGATATGGCTCTTCAGGGGGATTTAAACTAATTTGTCAGGGGAGTGGGAAAAGGAGTTGTAGTCCAGAAGTCAGCGTTGAGGGTGATGAGGTATTGGGGAAGGTATCAAGGTCAAGGGTGGGTACCGGTAGACAGGAAGGTGGGTTGAAGTGTGTCTACTTCAATGCAAGGAGTATCCGGAACAAAGTAGATGAACTTGGGGCGTGGATTGGTACTTGGGACTACGATGTTGTGGCCATTACGGAGACGTGGGTAGAACAAGGACAGGAATGGTTGTTGGACGTCCCGGGGTATAGATGTTTCAGTAAGTGTAGGGAAGCTGGTAAAAGAGGTGGAGGAGTGGCATTGTTAATCAAGGATAGTTTAACGGCTGCGGAAAGGCACTTCGAGGGGGATCTGCACACTGAGGTAACATGGGCTGAAGTTAGAAATAGGAAAGGAGCGGTCACGTTGTTAGGAGTTTACTATAGGCCCCCAAATAGTAATAGAGATGTGGAGGAAGAAATTGCTAAGCAGATTATGGATATGTGTGGGGGTCACAGGGTAGTTGTCATGGGGGACTTTAACTTTCCAAATATTGATTGGAACCTTTGTAGGTCAAATAGTTCGGATGGGGCAGTTTTTGTGCAGTGTGTGCAGGAGGGTTTCCTGACACAATATGTGGATAGGCCGACAAGAGGTGAGGCCACATTGGATTTGGTACTGGGAAATGAACCGGGCCAAGTGTTAGATTTGGTTGTGGGAGAGCACTTTGGAGATAGTGACCACAATTCGGGGTCTTTTGTTATTGCAATGGAGAGGAATAGGGCCGTACGGCAGGGCAATGTTTACAATTGGGGGAGAGGTAATTATGATGCAATTAGGCAAGAATTAGGGGGCATAAGATGGGAACAGAAACTGTCAGGGAAAGGCACTCATGAAAAGTGGAACTTTTTCAAGGAACAAATACAGGGTGTCCTTGATAGGTATGCCCCTGTCAGGCAGGGAGGAAATGGCCGAGTGAGGGAACCATGGTTCATGAAAGAGGTGGAATGTCTTGTGAAAAGGAAGTGGGAAGCTTATGTAGGGATGAGGAAACAAGGTTCAGATGGCTCGATTGAGGGTTACAAGTTAGCAAGGAACGAGCTGAAAAAGGGGCTGAGGAGAGCTAGGAGGGGACATGAGAAGTCCTTGGTGGGTCGGATCAAGGAAAACCCCAAGGCTTTTAACTCTTATGTGAGGAATAAAAGAATGACCAGGGTGAGGTTAGGGCCGGTCAAGGACAGTAGTGGGAACTTGTGTATGGAGTCAGTAGAGATAGGCGAGGTGATGAATGAATACTTTTCTTCAGTGTTCACCAAGGAGAGGGGCCATGTTTTTGAGGAAGAGAAGGTGTTACAGGCTAATAGGCTGGAGGAAATAGTTGTTCTGAGGGGGGATGTACTGGCAGTTTTGAATAAACTGAAGGTCGATAAGTCCCCTGGGCCTGATGAAATATATCCCAGGATTCTTTGGGAGGGAAGGGATGAGATTGCAGAGCCTTTGGCTTTGATCTTTGGGTCCTCACTGTCCACGGGGATGGTGCCAGAGGACTGGAGAGTGGCGAATGTTGATCCTCTGTTTAAGAAAGGGAATAGAAATGACCCTGGTAATTATAGACCGGTTAGTCTTACTTCGGTGGTTGGTAAATTGATGGAAAAGGTCCTTAGGGATGGGATTTACGACCATTTAGAAAGATGCGGATTAATCCAGGATAGTCAGCACGGATTCATGAAGGGCAAGTTGTGCCTCACAAATTTGATTGAATTTTTTGAGGAGGTAATTAAGTGTGTTGATGAAGGTAGGGCAGTTGATGTCATATACATGGATTTTAGTAAGGCGTTTGATAAGGTCCCCCATTGTCGGCTTATGATGAAAGTAAGGAGGTGTGGGATAGAGGGAAAGTTGGCAGATAGGATAGGTAATTGGCTATCTGATCGAAGACAGAGGGTGGTGGTCGATGGAAAATTTTCGGACTGGAGGCAGGTTGCTAGCGGAGTGCCGCAGGGATCAGTGCTTGGTCCTCTGCTCTTTGTGATTTTTATTAATGACTTAGAGGAGGGGGCTGAAGGGTGGATCAGTAAATTTGCTGATGACACCAAGATTGGTGGAGTAGTGGATGAGGTGGAGGGCTGTTGTAGGCTGCAAAGAGACATAGATAGGATGCAAAGCTGGGCTGAAAAATGGCAAATGGAGTTTAACCCGGATAAATGTGAGGTGATTCATTTTGGTAGGACAAATTTAAATGTGGATTACAGGGTCAAAGGTAGGGTTCTGAAGACTGTGGAGGAACAGAGAGATCTTGGGGTTCATATCCACAGATCTCTAAAGGTTGCCACTCAAGTGGATAGAGCTGTGAAGAAGGCCGATAGTGTGTTAGCTTTTATTAACAGGGGGTTGGAATTTAAGAGCCGTGGGGTTATGCTGCAACTGTACAGGACCTTGGTGAGACCACATTTGGAATATTGTGTGCAGTTCTGGTCACCTCACTATAAGAAGGATGTGGAAGCGCTGGAAAGAGTGCAGAGGAGATTTACCAGGATGCTGCCTGGTTTGGAGGGTAGGTCTTATGGGGAAAGGTTGAGGGAGCTAGGGCTGTTCTCTCTGGAGCGGAGGAGGCTGAGGGGAGACTTAATAGAGGTTTATAAAATGATGAAGGGGATAGATAGAGTGAACGTTCAAAGACTATTTCCTCGGGTGGATGGAGCTATTACAAGGGGGCATAACTATAGGGTTCGTGGTGGGAGATACAGGAAGGATATCAGAGGTAGGTTCTTTACGCAGAGAGTGGTTGGGGTGTGGAATGGACTGCCTGCAGTGATAGTGGAGTCAGACACTTTAGGAACATTTAAGCGGTTATTGGATAGGCACATGGAGCACACCAGGATGATAGGGAGTGGGATAGCTTGATCTTGGTTTCAGATAAAGCTCGGCACAACATCGTGGGCCGAAGGGCCTGTTCTGTGCTGTACTGTTCTATGTTCTATGTCTAATGACTAAGCTCAGAAGGAGGCCATTCAGCCCATCAGGTCTCTGTTGGCTCTTTGGAAGACCTATCCAACTAGTCCCACTCCACACACCACTGCCCACCCTCCCGCCGCCCCCCCCCCTCCCACCACCACCACCCTCCCTCCCCCCCCACCACCAAATTCTTGCCCCACAGCCCAGCAAGTATTTCATGAGAATCACGGAATCCCTCCACAGCAGAAGAGATTATTTGGCCCATCGAATCTGCTCTCTGGTAGAGTATCTCTTCCGGGCCCACTCCCATGTCTTATCCCTGTAAGTCCACACATTTCCCATGGCCAATCCACCTATCCTGCACATCTTTGGACACCAAGAGGCAATTTAGCATGGCCAATCCACCTATCCTGCACATCTTTGGACACCAAGAGGCAATTTAGCATGGCCAATCCCACTAACCTGCATATCTTTGGCGTATGGGAGGAAACCAGAGCACCCGGAGGAAACCCACGCAGACACGGGGAGAGCGTGTAAGCTCCACACCCAAGGCCAGAATTGAACCTGGGTCCCTGGCGATGTGAGGCAGAAATGCTGTGCTGCCCATTTCCTGACCAATGCTTAACCAATTCCCTTTTGAAAGTAATCATTGAATCTGTCCCCTCTGCCCTTTCAGGCAGCGCCTTGCGGATCGCAACAACTCCCACCACTTTATAACAAAATACTCATCGGATCCTCTGGCTCCTTTGTTAGTTCCTGTAAATCTGTGTCCTTGGTTCACCTGCTCACTCCATCAAAGCTTCTCCTTTTGTGAATACAGTCCTGTGAATCTCTACCTTTGGAATGGATGTTGTGGGTTATTTGTTTAAGCACACACCTGTACCAGCTCCTGGAGTTCACGTTTGACCTCGCCCAGGCCTCCAATGTCTTCCCAGGTCACCGTCGGCACCTCTACCACGGTCTCCCGGAGAGCCGACGGGTTACTCTGGCCCAGTGCCCACTGGAACACAAGTCGGAGCAGATCACAGTGAAAGGGTCAATAACCACGCCAGTTTAAAAATCACAAAAGCTGCACGCTGAACCTCAGTCACACAGGGAAAGCTATGTGAAAACCACAGGACTTGATTAAAGCGGACCCAGATCAGAGTCAAAGACCACTCAACTGAACAATGCGGAACTGCAGGTCATGTTTGTCCATTAGAACAAGGAACAATGGCAAGGGAGGTTGAGAGGCCATTGGTCAGAGATAAACCTATCACTGCTTGAAGATATAACATCCAAACGTATGCATGTATGTATGCATGATATAACCTTAATCAATAACTGTGAGTGGATAGAGATAACTCCTATACTTTGATTGGTATATGCCTGTGATCGAATTTGGAACTATAATTGCTTGTACATTTCTGAATTCGCCACCCCGGCGATTTAGTCAGAATCTTGTAGCTACGGTAATAAATCACTTTGTCTGGCGACTTGAGGGGAATGGTAGTTTTAACTACAACAAGGAAAACATTGTGACAGGCCCGTAACAAGGGCGAAACAACATCGCAAAGAGGCACCAGGTAACAGCAGTCCTTACAACCTCCCTCTTTACCCAAAGCTTCTGGCAGTCCAGGTGTCCCCAGTATCTCCTTGTTGTGGCTAATATTTTCATTATTCTGTTATGGGATGTGGGCATCACCGCTCTGGGCCAACATTTATTGCCCATCCCTAGTCGCCCTTGAACTGAGTGTCTCGCTCGGCCATTTCAGAGGGCATTTGAGAGGCAGCCACGTTGCTGTGGCTCTGGAGTCACGTGTAGGCCCAGACCGGGTAAGGGCGGCAGATTTCCTTTCCTAAAAGGGACATTAGTGACCCAGTTGGGTTTCTGCACCAATCGATGATAGTTTCATGGTCACCGTTAACGAAACCAGCCTTTCAATTCCAGATTTTATTAATTGAATTTAAATTCCACCAGCTGCCATGATGGGATTTGAACCCATGTTGCCAGAGCATTGGCCTGGGCCTCTATCGTCTAATCTAACATGGCATTACCACCTAATCACTGTCGGCCCATTTGGTGTCAACTTTTATACAACAGCGCTCCTGCAGTGCCTTCTGATGTTTCCATAGAATCATAGAATCCCTACAGTGCAGAAGGAGGCCATTCGGCCCATCGAGTCTGCACTGACAACAATCCCTCCCAGGCCCTATCCCCGTAACCCCACATATTTACCCCGCTAATCCCCTTAAGGGGCAATTTAGCATGGCCAATCTACCGAACCTGTACATCTTTGGACACTAAGGGGCAATTTAGCATGGCCAATCCACCTAACCTACACATCTTTCAGACTGTGGGAGGAAGCCAGAGCACCCGGGGGAAACCCACGCAGACACGGGGAGAACATGCAGACTCCACACAGACAGTGACCCGAGCCAGGAATCGAACCTGGGTCCCTGGCGCTTAATGACTTTATATATAAACTATATATATGACTTGCTTTATAAACGCAAATTGTATTGTAACCGTGGTGTGAAGGTTCAGCATTCCGTCGAGCCTCACTCTCTCTCTCTCTCCTGCACGCACGCACGCACGCACATGCCTGATCGAGACGGACCCACCCACACGGGCCTCACCTGGAAGTCGTCCATCGTCACGGACATTGAGTTCAGGACGTCCGCGTCGATTGTCTCGTCCTCCAGGTCGATGATGCTCATCTTCTTGCGGATGGCCTGCAGCGCCGCCTCGGAGCAGAGAGCTGCCAGGTCAGCGCCCACATGCCCGTGGGTATCGTGGGCAATCTGCAGGAGGGCAGGCAGAGAGAAGGTTCAAAGGACTGACTCCTGGAATGCGCAGCCCCACTACGAGGAGAGACTCGAGGAGAACGGGCCCCGTATCCTCGAGAAAAACGGGAGGTCTCAGGATTATGAGTTGGCCACTTCAGACGGAGATAAGGAGAAATGTCGTCACTCAAGAGAGTTGAGTGTCTTTGAGTGAGGAGAAACTCCTTCTCCCAACGGGTGGGGATAAAGTAGACGCGGAGCGGATGCTTCCTCTTGTGGGCCATTCTAGGACGAGAGGTCATAGTCTTAGGATAAGGGGCAGCAAATTTAAAACAGAGTTGAGGCGAAACTACTTCTCCCAAAGGGTTGTGAATCTGTGGAATTCGCTACCCCAAAGTGCAGTGGATGCTGGGACAGTGAGTAAATTTGAGGAGTTAGACAGATTTTTAATTGGTAATGGGTTGAAGGGTTATGGGGAGAAGGCAGGAAAATGGGGTTGAGGAGCATATCAGCCATGATCGAATGGCGGAGCGGACTCGATGGGCTGAATGGCCTGATTCTGCTCCTATATCTTATGGACTTTGGAATTCTCTACCCCAGAAGACGCTCAGTACATTCAAGATTGAGACTGATAGATTCATAGAATCCTACAGTGCAGAAGGAGGCCATTTGGACCATCAAGTCTGTACCGAGCACAATCCCACCCAGGCCCTGCTAGTCTCCCTGACATGAAGGAGCAATTTAGCATGGCCAATCACCCTAACCTGCACATCTTTGGACACTAATGGGCAATTTAGCATGGCCAATCACCCTAACCTGCACATCTTGGGACACTAAGGGGCAATCTAGCATGGCCAATCCACCTAACCCGCACATCTTTGAACTGTGGGAGGAAACCAGAGCACCCGGAGGAAACCCACGCAGACACGGGGAGGACGTGCAGACTCCACGCAGACAGTGACCGGAGGTTGGAATCGAACTCGGGACCCTGGTGCTGTGAGGCAGCAGTGCTAACCACTGTGCCACCTTGGGGCGATGGGGATAGGGTCTGGGTGGGCTTGTTGTTGGTGCTCAGCTGATGGGCCGAATGGCCTCCTTCTGCACTGTAGGGATTCTTGGACTCAATGAAAATGAAGGGGTCTGGGAATGCAATGGGGAAATGTAAAAGGGGGGGGAAATATTTGCAAGGGCTGTGGAGAAAAAGCAGGTGGGACTCGTTTGGCTTGGTCTATCAGAGAACAAGTACAGGCAGGATGGGCTGAATGGACTCCTGTACAATTCTAGGTAGGGGAGAGTTGGCTGTACAGACTCAGTGGCCAGGAAAAACAAAAGAACTGCATCATTTTTTAAAAAACAGATTGGGTACACTTGGAATATAGTGTTCAATTCTGGTCGCCACACTACCAGAAGGATGTGGAGGCTTTGGAGAGGGTACAGAAAAGATTTACCAGGATGTTGCCTGGTATGGAGGGCATTAGCTATGAGGAGAGGCTGGAGAAACTTGGTTTGTTCTCACTGGAACGACGGAGGTTGAGGGGCGACCTGATAGAAGTTTACAAGATTATGAGGGGCATGGACAGAGTGGATCGTCAGAAGCTTTTTCCCAGGGTGGAAAAGTCAATTACTAGGGGGGCATAGGTTTAAGGTGCGAGGGGCAAGGTTTAAAGGAGATGTACAAGGCAGGTTTTTTTACACAGACGGTGGTGGGTGCCTGGAACTCACTGCCGGGGGAGGTAGTGGAAGCAGATACGATAGTGAGTTTTAAGGGGCGTCTTGACAAATACATGAATAGGATGGGAATAGAGGGATATGGTCCCCGGAAGGGTAGGGGGTTTTAGTTCAGACGGGCAGCATGGTCGGTGCAGGCTTGGAGGGCCAAAGGGCCTGTTCCTGTGCTGTAATTTTCTTTGTTCTAAGAATCATTGCTGCTCAAGTCAAAATTTAATAAGAGTTAAAATCGCACCCTCCTTTGACTGTTGTCTACCGCTCACTCTCCCCTCCCCCCACCCCACCCCCAAATAAAGAGCATCTCTTACCCGCTCGAGATCCACGTCATCGGATAGCTTCATGTTCTTCGTGTGAATCTGCAGAATCTCAAGTCTCCCGATGGAATCAGGAATTCCAATATCAATTTCCCGGTCAAACCGGCCTGCGTCAACACACAGAGAGTATTGGTGTCACAAGTAAGGCTTACATTAACACTGCAATGAAGTTACTGTGAAAATCTCCGAGTTGTCACACTCTGGTGCCTGGTCGGGTAACACTGAGGGAGAATTTAGCATGGTCAATGCTGCCAAATAAACCTGTTGGACTTTAACCTGGTGTTGTTAAACTTCTTACAATGCACTCTAACCAGCACGTCTTTCGGACTGTGGGAGGAAACCGGAGCACCCGGAGGAAACCCACGCAAATCTAGCCCTGGGCAGCCTGTGATCACAGTAAGAGTTTTAACAACACCAGGTTAAAGTCCAACAGGTTTATTTGGTAGCAAAATGCCATTAGCTTTCGGAGCGTGGCTCCTTCGTCAGATGGAGTGGAAATCTAATGGTATTTGCTACCAAATAAACCTGTTGGACTTTAACCTGGTGTTGTTAAAACTCTTACTGTGTTTACCCCAGTCCAACGCCGGCATCTCCACAGCCTGCGATATGGCAGAGTGGATTTGCCCAGTAACATACCAAACCTCCGCAGCGCCGGGTCGATACTGTTCGGCCTGTTGGTCGCAGCTATCACTATGACGTGAGAACGTTGCTTCAATCCATCCATTAGCGTCAGGAGCTGAGAGACAATGCGACGTTCCACCTCACCATGGGTCTGTGGGTTAAAAACGGCGGGGGGGGGGAAGGGGAGGGGGTGTGGGGGGGTTGTGAGGAGAGATAGAGAGAGAGATGTAAATAGAAAAGAAACAAACATGGAAAAAATAGACAGAAAGTGAAACAGCCAGAGAGAGAGAGAGAGACAGAGAGAGAGACAGAAAGAGACAGGATGGGGCAGAGAGAGAGTGAGACAAAGGGAGAAAGAGACACAAAGGGAGAAAGAGACACAAAGGGAGAAAGAGACACAAAGGGAGAAAGAGACACAAAGGGAGAAAGAGACACAAAGGGAGAAAGAGACACAAAGGGAGAAAGAGACACAAAGGGAGAAAGAGACACAAAGGGAGAAAGAGACACAAAGGGAGAAAGAGACACAAAGGGAGAAAGAGACACAAAGGGAGAAAGAGACACAAAGGGAGAAAGAGACACAAAGGGAGAAAGAGACACAAAGGGAGAAAGAGACACAAAGGGAGAAAGAGACACAAAGAGAGAAAGAGACACAATGTGGAAGCAGATATGGTAGTGAGTTTTAAGGGGCGTCTTGACAAATACATGAATAGGATGGGAATAGAGGGATATGGTCCCCGGAAGGGTAGGGGGTTTTAGTTCAGACGGGCAGCTGAGAGAGAAAGAGACACAAAGAGAGTAAGAGACACAAAGAGAGAAACACAGGGAAAATGAGAGAGAAAGAGAGACATACACACACAGACACAGAGGGAAAGGGACAGAGAGAGACACACACAGAAAGACACACACATTTGAAGCAACCTCTGCTTCTGCTAATAATTTATTTTGTACAGTCGTGTTGTTAACACCACAGACGAGCCTGTCTCTCAATATGTCATTGTGGGCAGCCCCAAACTCGCACTGTTCAGCCGTTTGCCTTGGGCACACCATGAATGCCGCTATCGATTCCCCCAGGGGTCTTGTCATTGAGTGAAATCTGTATCACTGTGTTATCACTGAGGGCTTTGGATGATAATGTCCCTTGACTAATCCCACAAGCTTCTCAAGTTTTGGAGTCGGGGGCATCTGGAAAAGTCAGATTCCTTATTGGGCTGTTAATAGGATTACCAGCTGCTTCTCTCTGCCACCCCCACCACTCCTGATTTAATTAACCTGCAAAAATAATTGACATATTGCACCCACTGCTCTGCGTTAGGGTCTAGCTTCCCGAAAAGGGGCATTTTGACGCTCAGGGTAGAATTTTCCTGTCCCGCCCGCCATGGGAATCATAGCGGGCGGGGGGGGGGGGGGGGGGGGGGGGGGGGTCGGACCATGCAAAGGTCTATTGACCTTGGGCTGGAATTCCCGGCCTTGGGGTGAGCACGGCGGGAAAATCCCACCCTCATGCTGCTGAACAGATTTGCTCCAAAAAAAAAAGGGGTTTGCGCACGAGGTCTGCTCTCCAGATTCCTACAGCAGTCGGAAGGCACATCGCCAATCGATCCAAGTGGAATATCTTGCAAAGGGACTATCCAAGCAGACTAATGAAGTTTACTAAGGTCAGTAACTGGGTACAGAGGGTGATATAAAAGCTATCCGACTCCCGCCACTCCAGATTGCCAGGAAAACCCACACTCAGGATTCGCATGCGCGGGCCCGATTGGCCCAACGGATCACATGGCCCTTAGACCAGCTGGCCTCCTTAAAGGGACCCCGCTACCGCAGAAACAGAGTTAGCTCTGATTGGACTCAAAAGGTTAACCCTGTTTCTCTCTCCGCAGATGCTGCCAGGCCCGCTGCGTTTATTCTTTATCTTTCATTTAAATAACCCGTTATCTTCTAAACTTGAGGAAATACAAGTCTGGTCTTGTCACCTGAGCTTTAAGTAAACCCTTATAGCTCCAGGTTGAGGTGAACCGGTGCTGCACACTCCCACCCCGCCCCCTCCCCTCCACCCCACCTTCGCGTGCAGTGCCCAGGACTGAACACTGTGCGGTGAAGATTCCATTTTAAGTCATTCTGCTTTAACGCTGGTCAGTTAATAATACCTTTTTAAAATAATTTGGGGACAAGCACTGTGTAACAATGGGGAGCGGGGAGGGTTCTCGTGGTGCAGTGGGGTTAGCATCTACTGAGCCAGAAGCTCTGGGTTCGAGTCCCACCCCGGGGACTTGACGGCCAAGGAAGGTGCGTTCGTAACGGGGGTCAAACACATTGAGTGTCAACCTGCAAATCCTTCTAAACACGCCAATGGCTGGCGGTGAGAGCGGGAGAGATTCTGGGTCAGCTACACTCGATGTGGAGTGGCGCCCCCCTCAAGCTATAAGCCCCTCACGACAGACTAGTGACCTGTTCCAGGGATTACTAGCTACGGAAACAGATGAAAGTCTGCCTTAGTGCGCCACTAGGTACGGAAAGAGAAGCCACAACTCCCATTGTGGTCTTTTTAATATTTTAAAAATTCACTCGTGGGACATGGGCGTCGCTGGCTGGGCCAGTATTTATTGCCCATCCCTAGTTGCCCCTTGAGAAGGTGGTGGAGAGCTGCCTTCTTGAATCGCTGCAGTCCACATGCTGTGGGTTGACCCACAATGCTGTTAGGGAGGGAATTCCAGGATTTTGATCCAGCGACTGTGAAGGAACGGCGATATATTTCCAAGTCAGGATGGTGAGTGGCTTGGAGGGGAACTTGCAGGTGGTGGTGTTCCCCATGTATCTGCTGCCCTTGTCCTTCTAGATGGAAGTGGTGGTGGGTTTGGAAGACGCTGCCGAAGGATCTTTGGTGAGTTGCTGCAGTGCATCTTGTAGATGGTACACACTGCTGCTACTGAGCGTCGGTGGTGGAGGGAGTGGATGTTTGTGGATGGGGTGCCAATCAAGCGGGGCTGCTCTGTCCTGGATGGTGTCGAGCTTCTTGAGTGTTGTTGGAGCCGCACCCATCCAGGCAAGTGGGGAATATTCCATCACACTCCTGACTTGTGCCTTGTGGACAAGCTTTGGGGGATCAGGAGGTGAGTTACTCGCTGCAGTATTCCTTGTATAACACCACCTCTCTGTTTGTTTTTCAATTCTATCCTTCTCTAGATATGAACCCCCGGTTTGGATTTGCAACTTGTAAATGTTACCTTCTCCCTCTTGGGGGCAATGGCATCCAGTTCATCGATGAAGATAATGGCTGGTGCGTTCTTCTCAGCTTCTTCGAATGCCTTCCTCAGGTTACTCTCAGACTCCCCGGCTAACTTGCTCATGATCTCGGGACCTGTGCAGCAGGTAAACAACAGCATCATTCAGAGAGAAACACGCCGGTCGCAAAGCATTGGAGGCAACCGCTTCACTGCTCTTCATTTTTGAATGTGTTCTTACGATTTGGCACCAGTTATTACTCCGATGGCCTAGTGGTATTATCGCTAGACTATTCATCCAGAAACTCAGTTCATGTCCCGGGGACCCGGATTCGAATCCCGCCACGGCAGATAATGGAATTGGAATTCAATAAATAAATATCTGGAATTAAGAATCTACTGATGACCATGAAACCATTGTCGATTGTCAGAAAAACCCAACTAGTTCACTAATGTCCTTGCGGGAAGGAAATCTGCCGCCCTTACCCGGTCTGGCCTACATGTGACTCTAGAGCCACAGCAATGTGGTTGACTCTTAACTGCCCTCTGAAATAGAATCACAGAATCCAACAGTGCAGAAAGAATCTATTTAGCCCATCGAGCCTATACCAGCCAAGCCCCATCCCCATAACCCCACGTATTTACCATGCTAATCAACCTGACATTAAGGAGCAATTTAGTAAGGATAATTCACTTAATCCCACACCTTTGGACTGTGGGAGGAAACCCATGCAGACACAGGGAGAACATGCAGACTCCACACAGACAGCGACCCAAGCTGGGAATCGAACCCAGGTCCCTGGCACTGTGAGGCAGCAGTGCTGACCATTGTGCCACCGTGCCACCAAGAGAGACACTCAGTTCAAGGGCAACTGGGGATGGGCAATAAACACTGGCTGGCCAGCGATGCCCATGTCCCACAAATGAATAAAAAAAAATTAACTATCCCTCCTACTGAGGAAGAGGTGATTGGTCTACGAGTAAACTGCTTAGGTCCTTCAAGGAGGCATTAAACCTAGAATTTCCAATTGTAATGGCAAAGGTAACTCGTTCAGGTCATACAGTCCTTACAGCATAGGAGGTCGTGATTCGACCCATCAAACCCAGGCCACCTCTCTGTAGAGCAATCCAATGAGTGCCACGCCCTCACTCCATCTCTCTAACCTTGCAGGTTTACCTCCCTCAAGTCTCCACCCAATTTCCTTTTGAAATCATTCATCTCCTTCCCTTCCACCATCCCTCATCGGCAGTGAGCTCCAGGACCTTACCACTCGCTGTGTAAGAGAGTTCTACCTCACATTGGATGGCACGGTGACACGATGGTTAGCACTGCTGCCTCTCAGCGCCAGGGACCCGGGTTCGATTCCCGGCTTGGGTCGCTGTCTGTGTGGAGTCTGCACATTCTCCCCGTGTCTGCGTGGGTTTCCTCCGGGTGCTCCGGTTTCCTCCCACACTCCAAAGATGTGCGGGTTAGGTGGATTGGCCATGCTACATTGACCCTAATTTCGGGGGGGATTAGCAAAGTAAATATGTCGGGTTACGGGAACAGGTGGGATTGTTGGTAGTGCAGGCTTGATGGGCCGAATGGCCTCCTCTGTACTGTCGGGATTCAATGACATTTCCCTTCCTTCTCTCAAAAACCTTCTGCATCACCTTGCCCTTGTACAATCAGCCAATGGGAAGCGTTTTTCCTTCTCCACTTTATCCAAACCTGGCAGCATCTTCTACACCTCTCCCAATCTCCAAGGCCAACAACCCAGGCTGCTCCAACATGGCTGAAGCCCCTCACCCCAGGGTCCAATCTGGGGTGAATCACCATCTCAAGGGCACTCGCAATCTCCCTAAAGTATGGTGGCCGGACTCGGATACAATAATCCAGCTGTGGCCCAGACTGGATTACCAGTGGAAGAGCCAGTTTAGTAAGAGCTGATCGTAGAGCACATTGAGTAGATTGACAAGTTACCAGTTGGGTTTCTCAGAAGCGTTGGTTAGAATCAGTCGCCGGAATTCTACGCCCGTCTCAGGAATCGGAGTGGGCGAGGGGCGGACAGTGGGAAGGTCCGTTGACCTCGGTTGGGATTTTACGAGGCCGTAAAGTCCCACCCATTGAGTTGTAAAGCGCAGAAAAGTCCCTTTGGCCTATCAAGTCTACACTGACAATAACTACCACTAAATTCGCACTAATCCCATTTTCCAGCACTTGTCCCATATCCTTGAACGTTACGATATTTCAAGTGTTCATCCAAATACTTTTTTAAACGTTGCAAGGTTTTTGGCCTCCACTCCCTTTCCAGGCAGCGCATTCCAGATTCTCACTGCCCTCGGAGTGAATTTTCTTTTCTCAAATCCCCTCTGAATCTCCTGCCCCTCACCCTGAAACTCTGTCCCCTCGTGACTGACCCCTCAACCAAGAGGAACAGCTGCCCCCTGCTCGCCCTGTCCATACCCCTCATAATCTTATACACCCCAATCATGCTCCCCCCCCTCCGCCTTCTCTGCTCTAGAGAAAACAATCCAAGCCTATCCAGTCTCTCCTCATCGCTCAAATGCTCCATTCCGGGCAGCATCCTGGTGAATCTCCTCTGTATCTCCTCCAGTGCAATCACATCCTTCCAACAGTGAGCTGGCCAAAACTGCGCACAGTACTCCAGCTGTGGCCTCACCAACACTCTACAACTCCAACATTACTTCCTTGCTCTTAGAGCTTTTTAGCTATATATTAGCTAGAAAATTGATTGAATTAATTTTATGGATTACCCTGGTGGGATTTGAACTCATGTTCTCCAGGGTTATTCATCTATATCGCACTTAACTGCTTGAGTACACGGCCATCGATATAATTCAGAGGCCCCTGAACTAGAGGAAGAGAATGATCTAGAATGCACTTCCTTAAAACGTGCTGGAAGCAGGCTGAGTCTTAACTTTCAGAGTGGATAAATAGAACATAGAACGGTACAGCACAGAACAGGCCCTTCGGCCCACGATGTTGTGCCGAGCTTTATCTGAAACCAAGATCACGCTATCCCACTCCCTATCATCCTGGTGTGCTCCACGTGCCTATCCAATAACCGCTTAAATGTTCCTAAAGTGTCTGACTCCACTATCACTGCAAATGGTGGGAGACAGATCTGCATTGGAAAACGAGTTGAGGTGTGGGGGGGGGGGTATGGGTCTAGAACATAGAACAGTACAGCACAGAACAGGCCCTTCGGCCCACGATGTTGTGCCGAGCTTTATCTGAAACCAAGATCAAGCTATCCCACTCCCTATCATCCTGGTGTGCTCCATGTGCCTATCCAATAACCGCTTAAATGTTTCTAAAGTGTCTGACTCCACTATCACTGCAGGCAGTCCATTCCACACCCCAACCACTCTCTGCGTAAAGAACCTACCTCTGATATCCGTCCTGTATCTCCCACCACGAACCCTATAGTTATGCCCCCTTGTAATAGCTCCATCCACCCGAGGAAATAGTCTTTGAACGTTCACTCTATCTATCCCCTTCATCATTTTATACACCTCTATTAAGTCTCCCCTCAGCCTCCTCCGCTCCAGAGAGAACAGCCCTAGCTCCCTCAACCTTTCCTCATATGACCTACCCTCCAAACCAGGCAGCATCCTGGTAAATCTCCTCTGCACTCTTTCCAGCGCTTCCACATCCTTCTTATAGTGAGGTGACCAGAACTGCACACAATATTCCAAATGTGGTCTCACCAAGGTCCTGTACAGTTGCAGCATAACCCCACGGCTCTTAAACTCCAACCCCCTGTTAATAAAAGCTAACACACTATAGGCCTTCTTCACAGCTCTATCCACTTGACTGGCAACCTTTAGAGATCTGTGGATATGGACCCCAAGATCTCTCTGTTCCTCCACAGTCTTCAGAACCCTACCTTTGACCCTGTAATCCACATTTAAATTAGTCCTACCAAAATGAATCACCTCACATTTATCAGGGTTAAACTCCATTTGCCATTTTTCAGCCCAGCTTTGCATCCTATCTATGTCTCTTTGCAGCCTACAACAGCCCTCCACCTCATCCACTACTCCACCAATCTTGGTGTCATCAGCAAATTTACTGATCCACCCTTCAGCCCCCTCCTCTAAGTCATTAATAAAAATCACAAAGAGCAGAGGACCAAGCACTGATCCCTGCGGCACACCGCTAGCAACCTGCCTCCAATCCGAAAATTTTCCATCGACCACCACCCTCTGTCTTCGGTCAGACAGCCAGTTACCTATCCAATCGGCCAACTTTCCCTCTATCCCACACCTCCTCACTTTCATCATAAGCCGACCATGGGGGACCTTATCAAACGCCTTACTAAAATCCATGTATATGACATCAACTGCCCTACCTTCATCAACACACTTAGTTACCTCCTCAAAAAATTCTATCAAATTTGTGAGGCACGACTTGCCCTTCACGAATCCGTGCTGACTATCTCGGATTAATCCGCATCTTTCTAAATGGTCATAAATCCCATCCCTAAGGACCCTTTCCATCAATTTACCAACCACCGAAGTAAGACTAACCGGTCTATAATTACCAGGGTCATTTCTATTCCCTTTCTTAAACAGAGGAACAACATTCGCCATTCTCCAGTCCTCTGGCACCATCCCCGTGGACAGCGAGGACCCAAAGATCAACGCCAAAGGCTCTGCAATCTCATCCCTTGCCTCCCACAGAATCCTAGGATACATTTCATCAGGCCCAGGGGACTTATCGACCTTCAGTTTATTCAAAACTGCCAAGACATCCTCCCTCCGAACATCTATTTCCTCCAGCCTATTAGCCTGTAACACCTTCTCTTCCTCAAAAACATGGCCCCTCTCCTTGGTGAACACTGAAGAAAAGTATTCATTCATCACCTCGCCTATCTCTACTGACTCCATACACAAGTTCCCACTACTGTCCTTGACCGGCCCTAACCTCACCCTGGTCATTCTTTTATTCCTCACATAAGAGTAAAAAGCCTTGGGGTTTTCCTTGATCCGACCCGCCAAGGACTTCTCATGTCCCCTCCTAGCTCTCCTAAGCCCCTTTTTCAGCTCATTCCTTGCTAACTTGTAACCCTCAATCGAGCCATCTGAACCTTGTTTCCTCATCCCTACATAAGCTTCCCTCTTCCTTTTCACAAGACATTCCACCTCTTTTGTGAACCATGGTTCCCTCACTCGGCCATTTCCTCCCTGCCTGACAGGAACATACCTATCAAGGACATCCAGTATTTGTTCCTTGAAAAAGTTCCACTTTTCATTAGTTCCTTTCTCTGACAGTTTCTGTTCCCAACTTATGCCCCCTAATTCTTGCCTAATCGCATCATAATTACCCCTCCCCCAATTGTAAACCTTGCCCTGCCGTACGGCCCTATCCCTCTCCATTGCAATAACAAAAGACACCGAATTGTGGTCACTATCTCCAAATTGCTCTCCCACAACCAAATCTAACACTTGGCCCGGTTCATTTCCCAGTACCAAATCCAATGTGGCCTCACCTCTAGTCGGCCCATCCACATATTGTGTCAGGAAACCCTCCCGCACACACTGCACAAAAACTGCCCCATCCAAACTATTTGACCTACAAAGGTTCCAATCAATATTTGGAAAGTTAAAGTCCCCCATGACAACTACCCTGTGACCCCCACACATATCCATAATCTGCTTAGCAATTTCTTCCTCCACATCTCTATTACTATTTGGGGGCCTATAGTAAACTCCTAGCAACGTGACCGCTCCTTTCCTATTTCTAACTTCAGCCCATATTACCTCAGTGTGCAGATCCCCCACGAAGTGCCTTTCCGCAGCCGTTAAACAAAGAGCTGTGATAGGAGTGATGGGCTGAATGGCTTTCTTCTGTGCTGTCTGATACTATAATCCACGTCAATTTGTTCTGATGCCAAGCTACTGTGTACATAATATTGAATCATAGAATCCCTACAGTGCAGAAGGAGGCCATTCGGCCCATCGAGCCTGCACCGACAACAATCCCACCCAGGCCCATCCCCATAACCTCATATATTTACCCTGCTAATTCCCCTGATACTAAGAGGCAATTTAGCATGACCAATCTTACCTAACCCGCACATCTTTGGACACCAAGGGGCAAGTTAGCATGGTCAATCCACCTAATCTGTACATCGTTGGAGTGTGGGAGGAAACCGGAGCACCCGGAGGAAACCCACGCAGACACGGGGAGAATGTGCAAACTCCACACAGACAGTCACCCGAGGCCGGAATTGAACCCGGGTCCCTCACGCGGTGAGGCAGCAGTGCTAACCCACTGTGCCACCGTGTCATATCCAAATGGGGCTTCGAACGAGCTACTCGATACAACTGTGTCACGAGTGCTTTGAGCTTTTCCGTTTGGAGTGCATATCTGCGGCAGTCTCTGAGCGAGAGAGCTCACACTTGTTTTGGTGCCATCTCTTCCAGGACAAAAGAAGGAAGTTAAGGGCTGGTCTTCTGGAGATAACTAAACCCAAGGACTGACTACGAGGGAGCAAGATAAGGAAGATGGGGCAGGTAAATGTAGGATTACTAGCAGGAAACTCAACATCACAACATGGGGCAGATATTCGGGGAGAGGAGTCAGGCAGATAGACAACACTGGAACTCTTCAGGAGGCCATTAGATACCGGGGGTGGAGGTAGTTGTCAGATGCTTCGAGATAGGTGATTCAAGATGGGCCGAATAGCCCCTCTAATCCAAAACGCTTTTGTGATCTCCTGCCGAGCATTGGAGACACAACATTACCATCTCACCGTTGATGAGAAAGAAGAACGCCCCCGTTTCATTGGCCACAGCCCGGGCGACTAATGTCTTCCCAGTCCCTGGAGGTCCGTACAGCAAGATCCCACGAGGAGGCTGCGTCAAATTTGAAAAAGAAAATGTGTTTGTTAACGTGACCTTGCGTTGTAAAGTTTCGCGGAGACTTTCCCCCACTCCCCTCAAACCCTGTTACCATAGCAACAGAATCCCTCCCCGGTAGCTATGGCACAGAAAGAAGTTTCCATCCAACACAATTATCGTGCCAGAGCAACAGATCAAGGCCACAATTGACCCTTCACCCCCTTGTGTACCTCTAGGGGTCAGTGCTAAAGGGGCACCACGTATATGTAATGACTTCCATTGAGGTTGGCCTATTGGAATATGAGCTCCCTGATTAAGGATCTAATTGATGGGCCAATCAGGGAGTCTTTTCCTTGTATTTAACCGGGAGTGTCAGTTCCTCTGGCGCTCCCGAAGGTAGACTGCTGACTGCGAGCACGCTGTGTACTGCTGTCGGAATTGTAAATAAAGGGGCTTTGGTGAAGGGACTTCTGCCTCCGTAGACTTATTACAGTACATTGCTGAAAAATAGAGACCGTCAAAGTTTTTCATCTTGCACTCATCAGGAGAAATGCGAGAGTACCAAATTTCAACCCATTGCAACAATTTATACTACAGGAGAAAACAACGAGATTTAGGTTCACAAGAATGTTGCCAAGGCCTAGAAAAGTGTAGCTACGAGGAGAGATTGGGGGTATTTTCCTTGGAATCAAGAAGGCTGAGGGGTGAGTTGATTGAGGAGTCCAAAATGATGAGGGGAAGAGATAGAGTGGACAGGATTAAATTGTCTCCCTTGGCGGAGAATTCTAGAACCAGGGGACATCGATTCAAGATAAGTGGCAGTAGGAGTACAGAGGACATGGAGAAGAACATTTTTAACACAGAGGAATTCAATGTCGGAGTTGGTAGTGGAGGCAGAGATCCTAAACTCTTAAAAAGTATCTGGATCTGCACCTTAAGCGCTGTAAACTATGGGGCGGGTGCAGGAAGGCGGGATTAGAAAGGGCACCTGGATGTCCACGGACTGGCATTGGACAAGATGGGCCGAAATGCCCATCCACCGAACCTGCACATCGTTGGACAGTGGGAGGGAACCGGAGCACCCGGAGGAAACCCACGCAGACACAGGGAGAACGTGCAGACTCCACACAGACAGTGACTCAAGCTGGGAGTCGAACCCCTGGCGCTGTGAGGCAGCAGTGCTAACCACTATGCCACCCACAAAGGTCAGGCTGGTAACCTTCACACTGTGATCGTATGCTCGCCATAGTAAGAGTGGCACATGCTTTCTGTACATTCCACATCTCATCCCTGTCTGAGCTAGACGCAATTCCGCAAATGTCAATGTGGTCACCGTGTGAAATCACTAAGGAAATTTGGCATGTCCACTACGACTCACCAATTTTTACAGATGCACCATAGAAAGCATTCTTTCTGGTTGTATCACAGCTTGGTATGGCTCCTGCTCTGCCCAAGACCGCAAGAAACTACAAAAGGCCGTGAATGAAACCCAATCCATCACGCAAACCAGCCTCCCATCCATTGACTCTGTCTACACTTCCCGCTGCCTTGACAAAGCAGCCAGCATAATTAAGGACCCCACGCACCCCGAACATTCTCTCTTCCACCTTCTTCCGTCAGGAAAAAGATACAAAAGTCTGAGGTCACGTACCAACCGACTCAAGAACAGCTTCTTCCCTGCTGCTGTCAGACTTTTCAATGGACCTACCTCGCAATAAGTTGATCTTTCTCTACACCCTAGCTATGACTGTAACACTACATTCTGCACCCTCTCCTTTCCTTCTCTATGAACGGTATGCTTTGTCTGTATAGTGCACAAGAAACAACACTTTTCACTGTATGTTAATACAGTGACAATAATAAATCGAATCAAAAGGGGGCAGTCTGGGAGAACGGGCGCCACGCTCGGGGTTGGTGAAACTGACCTTCACTCCGATGGCTTTGAAGAGGGCTGGGTGTCGGAGGGGCAGCTCCACCATCTCCTTGATTTGCGCCAGCTGCTTGCGGCAGCCCCCAATGTCATCGTACCCGACCTCGTTCAGGTTCTCCTCCTCGTCCTGGCAAAAAGCAACAAAATAAAGGACCAACTCGCATTCGCATAGCGCCCGTCACAACCACCGGGTGACCCAGAGCTACTGCAGTCCAATCACTGTTGTAGTGAGGGAAACGCGGCAACCAAATAGTGCACAGCAAGCTCCCACAAAGTTTATTTATTAGTGTCACAAGTAGGCTTACATTAACACGGCAATGAAGTTACTGTGAAAATCCCCTAGTTGCCACACTCCGGTGCCTGTTCGGGTACACGGAGGGAGAATTTAGCACAGCCACTGCACCCTAACCAGCACGTCTTTCAGACTGTGGGAGGAAACCGGAGCACCCGGAGGAAACCCACGCAGACACGGGGAGAACATGCAGACTCCGCACAGTGACCCAAGCCGCGAATTGAACCCGGGTCCCTGGTGCTGTGAGACAGCAGTGCTGACAATCAGCAACGACTCAGTAATCGGGTCATCTGCTTTACCGATGTTGGTTGACGCTTTGGAAATCCCTCCCCCCAACTTCGTTATCCTTGAGGGGGTTTAGATGCGTAATGAGTAGAGGGTGTCCTTACCTCGCGTTTGATTGGCTCTCCCTCGCAATGGAGGATAGTATCGGGAGCCACAATGCAATGGGGCGTTGGGTCCGTCTCCACCACCTTGAACTCGACTGCCCGCATCCCGCCTCGGATTAGGAAGATGTCTCCTGTAAAACATACAACGGCGTCACACTGCACTGCCTCCTATTCTCCCCACACTTACACAACACAGGCACCGGCAGGTATTCCGAGCAGGAATAACCAAGTCTCAATCCCTGGGTTAAGGCAGGGAAACCATAAGCATTAGGAGGAGGACCATAAGATATAGGAGCAGAATTAGGCCACGCGGCCCATCGAGTCTGCTCCGCCATTCAATCATAGTTGATATGATTCTCATCCCCATTCTCCTGCCTTCTCCCCTTAATCCCTGAATTAATCAAGAACCTATCTATCTCTGTCTTAAAGACACTCAATGACCCGGCCTCCGCAGCCCTCTGTGGCAAAGAGTTCCACAGATTCACCACTCTCTGGCTGAAGAGATTCCTCCTCATCTCAGTTTTAAAGGAGTATCCCTTCACTCTGAGGTTGTGCCCTCGGGTTCTGGTCTCTCCCACTCGTGGAAACCTCCTCTCCATGTCCACTCTATCTCGGCCTCTCTGTATTCTGTAACTTTCACCCTCTGGGTGAAGAAATGTCTCCTCACTTCAGTTCAGCCACCCGATCAAAAAAACCATCTGTTTGGGAACCCCGCGAATCGTTCCTAACTATTGGAGTGTTTGCTTTTATCTGGGCTAACACATTATTGTTATTCTTAATGCTGCACCCTGGGGTTTCAGAGTAGGGCTTGAAGAGATTGATTGACAGGAAAATCATGTGAGCGGGTGGAGCTAGGTTTACAGAGAGTAAAAAGGCAGGCAGCTGCTGTTTGATTTTGAAAGGAAGCAGTAGCTCTTTTCCTCTCTCTCCCTCTCTGGACGTTGAAGTTTGGGAACCTACTCAAAAATAGGCAGCTCTCTCCAGAGGTTTGCAAAAGGCAAGAGGTGCTTCCTCCCTCTCACTGGAGTTCTGTTGTGTGAAGACAGGTCTTTCTCTGGAAGCTGCTTCTGAGAGTCAGAAGACAGGTGTCTCCCTATATCTCTGTCCAGAGCATTTAAAAGGCTTGAAGACTAGCAACCAACATAAACTTGTATGTTTTCGCTAACTGATTCTGAAGAGGAGTTTACATCTATGGGGATATTGCTTAAATTGGAACTAATAGAAATAGCTAACAGTTAAGACATATGCCTTGTCATGTTTAAGTATTTCAATTGGTAAAAGTTATTCTAATTCTTTTTGTTATATTTTAACTGTGCTGTTAAATAAAGTTTGTTTTAATAAAAGCTTTCTAGTGGGTTAATAGAATCACACCTGGCGTGAAACACATTATGCTTACCCTAAGGCCAAAATCAAAAGAAATTGCGATCGAGGCTAACTTCATAATAAACCTTGGAGTTTCTGATCTGGTTCCCATCAGGTGTAACTGGGACGTCCCAATGCAGTGAATGTGGACCTCCCACATTCCCACTGGGATCTTGCGGAATGTGGGTTCCCTCTTACCTTTGTGCACAGGTCGATAGGCCTCCAGGAAGTAGGGCTTCAGGTAAACTTCAAACAGGTTCCCTGTTAGTCCCTCGATGGTGTCATCGATGGGCAACACGTGAATTCGCTTTCCGTATTTCACATCTGGGCAGGCCTGAATACTGTCGGACAATAACGCGGCAATTAACAGACGGTAACACGGAGAGCGGCCACTCCACCACTATTGAAGTCATGGAATCATGGAAAAATCCCTACAGTGCAGAAGAGGCCATTCGGCCCATCGAGTCAGTACCGAATCTCTAACAGAGTATCTTACCCAGGCCCTCTCCCGCATCCTGTCCTTGTAACCCCACCCTATCCCTGTAACCCCACACATTAAGAAACATAGAAAAACTACAGCACAAAACAGGCCCTTCGGCCCCACAAGTTGTGCCGAACATATCCCTACCTTCTAGGCCTACCTATAACCCTCCATCCTATTAAGTCCCATGTACTCATCCAGGAGTCTCTTAAAAGACCCTGTTGAGTTTGCCTCCACCACCACTGACGGCAGCCGATTCCACTTGCCCACTACCCTCTGTGTGAAAAACTTCCCCCTAACATTTCCCCTGTACCTACCCCCCCAGCACCTTAAACCTGTGTCCTCTCGTAGCAGCCATTTCCACCCTGGGAAAAAGCATCTGAGAGTCCACTCGATCTATGCCTCTCAACATCTTATATATCTCTATTAGGTCTCCTCTCATCCTACGTCTCTCCAAGGAGAAAAGACCAAGCTCCCTCAGCCTATCCTCATAAGGCATGCCACTCAATCCAGGCAACATCCTTGTAAATCTCCTCTGCACCCCTTCAATCTTTTCCACATCCTTCCTGTAATGAGGCAACCAGAACTGAGCACAGTATTCCAAGTGGGGTCTGACGAGGGTCTTATATAGCTGCATCATTATCCCCAGACTCCTAAACTCAATCCCTCGACTGATAAAGGCCAGCACACCATACGCCTTCTTAACCACCTCTTCCACCTGCGGGGCCGATTTTAGAGTCCTATGGACCCAGACCCCAAGGTCCTTCTGATCCTCTACAGTACTAAGAGTCTTTCCCTTTATATTGTACTCCTTCATCCCATTTGACCTGCCAAAATGGACCACTACGCATTTATCTGGGTTGAAGTCCATCTGCCACTTCTCCGCCCAGTCTTGCATCCTATCTATGTCCCTCTGTAACTTCTGACATCCCTCCAGACTATCCACAACCCCACTAATTAACCCACTAATCCTCCTAACCCACATGTCTTTGGTCACCAAGAGGCAATTTAGCATGGCCAATCCCCCTAACCTACACATCTTTGTACCTGCAGAAGTAAGCCAGTTCTCCGGGGAGCTGGAGGAGTCATTGCCTCAGGTGAGTCCCCATTGCTCCACCGTGCCGGCCTTCAGCAGCCTGGGGCTTATGTTCTGGAATTTCCTCCCTAAACCACTCTCAGAATCACACAGTACTACAGTGCAGAAGGTGCCCTTCGGCCCATCGAGTCTGCACCGACGCATGAAATGCCCTGTCCCGCCCACCTAATCCCATCTGCCAGCACTTGGCCCATAGCCCTGAATGTTATGATGTGCCAAGTGCTCATCCAGGTACTTTTTAAAGGATGTGAGGCATCCCTCCTCCACCACCCTCCCAGGCAGCGCATTCCAGACCCTCACCACCCTCTGGGTCAAAAAGGTTTTCCTCAAATCCCTCCTAAACCTCCCACCCCTCACTTTTAACTTGTGTCCCCTCATGACTGACCCTTCAACTAAGGGGAACAGCTGCTCCTTATCCACTCTGTCCACGCCCCTCATAATCTTGTACACCTCGATCAGGTCACCCCTCAGTCTTCTCTGCTCTGCTGGCATCGTTTAAGACTTACCTGGATACTCACATGAGCAGCCTGGGAATGGAGGGATACAAACGATTGGTCTAGTTGGACCAAGGAGCAGCACAGGCTTGGAGGGCCGAAGGGCCTGTTTCCTGTGCTGTACTGTTCTTTGTTCTTTGTTCTAAAACAACCCAAGCCTATCCAACCTCTCTTCATAACTTAAATGCTCCGTCCCAGGCAGCATCCTGGTGAACCTCCTCTGCACCCCCTCCAGTGCAATCACATCTTTCCTATAATGTGGCGACCAGGACTGCACACAGTGCTCCAGCTGTGGCCTCACCAAAGTTCTAAACAACTCCAACATGGCTTCCCTGCTTTTGTAATCTATGCCCCGATTGACAAAGGCGACTGTGCCTTTTTCACTACCCTATTAACCTGCCTTTCCGCCTTCAGAGATCTATGGACAAACACGCCCAAGTCTCTTTGTTCTTCTCCTCCTTTTAGGATACATCTTAAGACTTTTATTTTCTGGGGCACTTCTTGTGACCAGGTAGCCTTCCACAGGTCAAAGGTCATGAACGCAAGTGCTGGCCGTTACCTCACCACGTCACCCAGTCGAACGCGCAGGTTGTTCCGGGTCACCCTGCTGATGCGAATCTTCTCCTCAGCGCAGGTCTCGTCTGACAGAACGATGCAGACCGTCTCCCGCCGCTTCTTCCCCTTCAGCATCACGGTGTCACCGCGGAAAAGCTGCAGCTCATCCATTTTAACCTGCAGCCCGGGAGGTCAAGGAGGTTAGAAAGGCCGTGGAGGAACAGGCAACGCCCGGCTCGACTCAGTGTCAGATTGGTCAGATTACCCTCCTGTGTCATTCTCCCCCATTGGGGTGGCTATATAAATGCAATTTTGTTGATTACTTTTGATCGATGGGGAGAGAATCATAGAATCCCTACTGTGCAGATTGGGCCCATCGAGTCTGCACCAACTCTGAGAGAGCATCTTATCCAGGCTCTCTCCCCTGCCCTATCCCTGTAAGCACAGTAAGAAGTCTCACAACACCAGGTTAAAGTCCAACAGGACTTTAGGAGCTTTAGGACAAAGGAGCTGTGCTCCGAAAGCTTATGGTGTTTGCTACCAAATAAACCTGTTGGACTTTAACCTGGTGTTGTGAGACTTCTTACTGTGCTTACCCCAGTCCAACGCCGGCATCTCCACATCATGACTATCCCTGTAACCCACACATTTACCATGGATAATCTATCTGACACTAAGGGGCAATTTAGCACGGCCAATCCACCTAACCTGCACATCTTTGGATTCTAAGGGGCAAATTAGCATGGCCAATCCACCTAACCTGCACATCTTTGGATTGTGGGAGGAAACCGGAGCACCCGGAGGAAACCCACGCAGACACGGAGAGAACGTGCAGACTCCACACAGACAGTGACCTAAGCCCGGGAATCGAACCCGGGTCCTTGACGCTGTGAGGCAGCAGTGCTGACCCACTGTGCCACCCAGCACTTTCCAGATATCCAATATTGCTCTATGCTGCCTTGAACAAACCTGTTTAGGTAACTCTGCGACACGAATATTCAAACCACTTGGTGCACTGAGATCGGCCGGTGACGGTGGGAGGGGGGGAGAGAGAGAGAGAGAGAGAGAGAGAGAGAGAAAGAGAGCAACTTACCTGGGAGAGTGACACGATGCTGCTGTCATCATTAATGGCCTCGTCCACAATGAGTCGGTTTGGCCGATGTTTCTGTTGAAGAATGGCAGTGGACACATCCTCCGGCTTTGTGCTGTGGAGATCAGAAGGACCCTCAATCAAAATCAGGTTATTTACACAGAGGGAGACAATCTCCTCCGACTCAAGTCTACTGATACCACAATGTGCTAAACACATCCTAAACCCCAGCCTCTCCTCATTGTGTTTTCCCCAATGTCAATCTGGTCTTTTAAAGTGTTGAAGTTTTTTTGTTACAAGGATGCTACTAGGATTGGGGGGTTGTAATGATCTGGGAAGATGGCACAGACTGGGATTCTATTCCAGAAAAATAACAGGCTGAGGGATGGCCTGATGGAACATTCAAAGATTTAAATGGTGGAGTTTGATAGAGTAAATATAGAGGTGTGGGCAATTCCAAAATTGGACATCATCGATCACGGTGGCACAGTGGTTAGCACTGCTGCCTCACAGCGCCAGGGACCCGGGTTCGATTCCCGGCTCGGGTCACTGTCTGTGTGGAGTCTGCACATTCTCCCCGTGTCTGCGTGGGTTTCCTCCGGGTGCTCTGGTTTCCTCCCACAGTCCAAAAGACGTGCTGGTTAGGTTCACTGGCTGTGCTAAATTCTCCCTCAGTGTACCTGAACAGGCGCCAGAGTGTGGAGACTAGGGGATTTTCACAGTAACTTCATTGCAGTGTTAATGTAAGCCTACTTGTGACACTAATAAGTAAACTTTAAAGCTTAAAAAAAATTAATTTGCTTATTTAGAGATATTGGTTGGAGTGAATATTAGTCCAGAAGGCAGCTAATTATCTTATTCCTGTCTGAGGGCCTACGACTGTATATAATAGCTGTCTACAGTGAATGCCATTAAAAACACCTTGCACAAAGCACTGTGTGCTGATACTGTGTTATCTTGCTATGTTTTATGTATAAGGTGGGGCTGCTTTAAGAGGCAGCATTTTGTTACAAGAGTTGATTTGTCTGCAAAACATGCAGCAGATGCTAAGAATGCAGGATAATAACCGACTGTAGCTAGGGATATGTTACTTTGTCGAGTTAATGGACCTTTTGTTTATTTAGTTTCTCCCTGGATTTCAGACTTGGTATGCAGAGTCCTGCGAGTTTTGGTTAGGTTGATTGACAGGGACAGAGTCAAGTGATAAATGGGAGGAGCTAAGCTTGCAGTAAAGAACCAGTTTCATTCTCATTTTTAAAATACAAGCAGTTGCTGCCTAAACCTGCCAGAAGAAATAAGTGCCTCACTCTGTCTCTATTTCCAGAGGCTTTCTGAAAGCTCCAAGACTGTTAACCTAAGTCACAAGCAAGAATGCCTGTGTTTTGCTAACTAATTTTAAAGAGGCGTTTAAGTCTATAAGAGGAATTTAGCTTGCTTGGAACTCATTGTGATGGGTTAGCAGTTAAAACTTCTGTCTTGTCATATAAGTATTGTTCAATTGTCAAATGTTAAGCTAATGAATTTGTTATAGTTAAACCGTGTTGTTAAATAAAGTTCTTTCTGATGAAAGCTTCCCGGTTTGACAGTAGGATCACTCCTGGAATGAAACATTCTATCCTCACATTGATGCCAAAATAGAAAAATTATTGGGGTCTGGTCTGACTAATATATCTTGGGGTTTCTAAACTGGTACCCTAACATCTGACAGAGTTCAGAGATTGATAACGTATTCAGTACAGTTGGAAGTCTTTCTAATTATACAATTGGTATTTGATGTTGAAGCTAGAATTACTAATGTTTTGTCTGCCAACAAATTTGTGAATAAAGTACTTTCCCTTCCAGTTTCCTCCTCTCAAGGTGCTGAGTCATGCCAATGTGCATTTATACAGAAACCTTCTAGTAACCTTGGCATCCTCACTGCAGGTTAGGCAGTGAGTGACGCCAGGCTATTGAATATAGTTCCAGGAAAGCACCCAAACAGGCTGGGGCTCTTTTGTCTAGAATTAAAAGGCTAGGGTATGTCCTCAGAGGTCTTTAAGATTATCATTGACTGATAGAATCCCTACAGTGCAGAAAGAGGTCATTCGGACCATTGCGTCTGCATCGACTCTCCGAAAGAGCATCCCATCTACACCCTATCCCCATAACCCCAATTGTTTACCCCGCTAAGCACCCTAACCGACACACCTTTGGACACTAAGGGACAATTTACCATGGCCAATCTACCTAACCTACACATCCTTGGACACTAAGGGACAATTTTGAATGGCCAATCCTCCTAACCTACACATCTTTGGACACTAAGGGGCTAATATTACATTCTGCACTCTCCCCTTTCCTTCTCTATGAACGGTATGCTTTGTCTGTATAGTGGGCAAGAAACAATACTTTTCACTGTATACATCTGACAATAATTGGCCATGCTAAATTTCTCCTTAGTGTCAGGGGGATTAGTAGGATAAATATGTAGGGTTACGGGAATAGGGCCTGGGTGGGATTGTGGTTGGCGCAGACTCGATGGGCTGAATGGCCTCCTCCTGCACTGTAGGGATTCTATAATTCAAATCAAATCAAATTTAGCATAGCCAATCCACCTAACCTACACATCTTTGGACACTAAGAGGCAATTTTGCATGGCCAATCCACCTAAACTGCATATCTTTGGACTGTGGAAGGAAACCGGAGCACCTGGAGAAAACCCACGCAGACATGGGGAGAACGTGCACACTCCACACAGACAGTGACCCAAGGCTGGAATTGAACCTGGGTCCCTGGCACGGTGAGGCAGCAGTGCTAACCACTGTGCCGCCGTGACGCCCATTAGGGAAGGGGTTTAATGTGATAGGGAATGATGAATCCAAAACTGAAGGCCAGTAATCTACGGTTAAGGATATGGACAAAGATAAGGGACATGGGGCTGTTTGGAAAGCTCTTTCAAACAACCAGCCCAGACACAATGGGCTTTCCCGCCTTCTATTCAGCTGTTTCTACAACAGATTACAAAGAGAATGAGCCAGAGAGTGATAGGGACGCGGAACTCTCTGCATTGAGTAGCCAGTCGATGCTTCAAAGGGGAAGATAAGAGGGAGAAAGGAATAGGCGGATGTGGGATATGAGAACAGAAAGTGCTGGAAAAGCTCAGCGGGTCTGGCAGCGTCTGTGGAGAGAGAAACAGAGTTAGCGTTTCGAGTCCAATATGACGTATCAGCCAAGGCACAAAATATAAAAAGAGTAGGGAGGTTATGATGGAGCTGTATAAAACGCTGGTTAGGCCACAGCTAGAGCACTGGGTGCAGATCTGGTCACCACACTGTAGGAAGGATGTGATTGCACTGGAAGGGGTGCAGAGGAGATTCACCAGGATGCTGCCTGGGCTGGAGTGTTTCAGCTGTGGAGAGAGGCTGGTGAGGCTGGGGTTGTTTTCCTGAGAGCAGAGAAGGCTGAGGGAGGACCTGATTGAGGTGTACACAATTAAGAGGGTCATAGATAGGTCCCCTTAGCTCTGAGGTCAGTAATCAAGGGGCAGAGATTTAAGGTGGGGGGATAGGAGAGGATTTCACAGAGTCACAGAAACCCTTCAGTGCAGAAGGAGGACATTCAGCCCATCGAGTCTGTACCGACAACAATCCCACCCCAGGCTCTATCCCCACAACCCCACACATTTACCCCGCTAATCCCTCTAACCTACACATCCCGGGACACTAAGGGGCAATATATCATGGCCAATCCACCTAGCCTGCACATCTTTGGACTGTGGGAGGAAACTGGAGCACCCGGAGGAAACCCACGCAAACACGGGGGAGAATGTGCAAACTCCACACAGACAGTGACCCAAGTCGGGAATCGAACCCGGGTCCCAGGCGCTGTGAGGCAGCAGAGCTAACCACCGTGCCACCCAAATGTTTTTTGAGGAGAAACTTCCCCCCCCCCCCCCGAGTAGATTCGGGTAGATAGGTGCTTGACGGCCAGCACAGCTTTGATGGGCTGAAGGGCCTCTTTCTGTGCTGCACAAGGGCTCTTCAGGGGTGAGGCGGGAGGTTTGAGGGCAGCATAAACACCAATTTTACAACACAAATACAGGGCGGCGCAGTGGTTAGCACTGCTGCCTCACAGCACCAGGGATCCGGGTTCGATTCCCTTCTTGGGTCACTGCCACTGATTTAGAGTGCGGAGTCTGCACACATTCTCCCCGTGTCCGCGTGGGTTTCCTCCGGGTGCTCCGATTTCCTCCCACAGTGCAAAAGACGTGCTGATTAGGGTGCATTGGCCGTGCTAAATTCTCCCTCCGCGTAACCCGAACAGGCGCCGGAGTGTGTGGCGACTGGGGGATTTTCACAGTAACTTGATTGCAAGCCTACTTGTGACACTGATAAAATAAAACTTTAAAAATACAAAAAGGAGGCCTACTGGTGTTGAAAATCCCTGGGTCATCCCTAAGTTGCGCAACCAGCGGGTAAACATCCAGTTGGCCTGCTCCTGAAGTGACAGAGCTGGTCTAACAGAACTGGAAACAGGTCAACTGTAATCTCACAGAGCTCAGACAGGCAAACAGTGCCAGTCAGGGGGGAGGGAGAGGGACTGGTGAAAAGACATTTCATTAAAAACACACACAAAAGCCTGTTTCACCCAGCTTGTCGATTCACTGCAGCACGTCAAAGAAACATATATATACACACACACACACACACATACAACTCCTATAACTCACCTCGGGGAGAGTAGGGGATGGAAATAAACAACTCCGATTACAACATGTGACTCGAGCTACAGATCAGAGTCGATACAAGAACAAACTTTACACATCAAAACCGCTGATTTAGAACAACTGAAAATAAATATAATTTAACTCAACGCGACAACTTCAGCCTCCATCCCGGCTGGTTCATCGCGACCAATCTAAGTTCCAGTTGACACCTTCCAAAAGTCACTGACCCATTATTATCATTAATTTTTTTTTAAAGAAAAAAATTATTAAGAGTCCCGGGTTAAAACATCGCAAGCAATATCCATAAAAGGTCATCTCTCTTTACTCTTAGCTGGTTACAAGCTAAAGCCATAAATAACCTTAAAGTGGAATACATACTCTCCCGATTTTGGCATGACGATTTTTTTTGAACCAACTCACAGACACACACACACAAGCGCACAGTCGATTTCCAAGCTTCTTAAGAAATTGTCCTTCCCCCTTCTTTTTCCTCTCGCTTGTATATGTGTGTGAGACAAGAGAGAGACAGAGAGAGTGCTGCCCGCACTGTTCTCTCCCCTCGTTGGACTGCCTTGACTGAAATGTCAGATTACTGAATGCTTAATCACAATCTGCTGTGGGATCATCTATTCTCATACTGCAGTGAGTTTGTGTCACCACCAGCCCTCCCCCTCTCCAGCAATGATAGACACACACACATACATACAAAACACAGGATTACAAATAGAACCAGCAATGACCCAATTCTAATTGTCAGCTTTTATCTTTTTTTTAAAAAAAACCAGAATACTAACACATTGGTTTGGCTCTGCACTCACTCTCTCTCCCCCCCCCCCCCCCGCCCCGCCCCGTCTCTGTGTCACGTTACACTTTAAAAGGGATTATATAGGCCAGCGCAGTGACTGACAGAAAGAACTGCAACTTTCATTGGATGGTATTTTGCAAATGCAAAAGAATTTAGGGACGAATGGGAACGGGCAGGTACCAAATGTTGCCGGAGAGGGGGGGGGGGGGGAGGGAATTATTAATTGATCTTGGAGTGTTGAAAATGGGGGTCACTTTTCGTACGTGTTCCTTATCATCTCAATGTGTAAAAATTCACCCGATGAAGGGGCCGACACTCCGAAAGCTCGTGCTACCAAATAAACCTGTTGGACTTTTTAACCTGGGTGTTGTGAGACTTCTCACTGTGCCCGCCCCAGTCCAACGCCGGCGACTCCACAACATGTAAAAATTCTGTTCACGGACTCTGTAAGCGGGTACGGTTTTAGTTTAGGTAGGCATCTTGATCGGCGCAGGCTTGGAGGGCCGAAGGGCCTGTTCCTGTGCTGTGCTGTTCTTTGTTAGGAGACCCTCGAGTTCAGTTAAGAGGCCGGATCGCTCATATTATTCCTGGGTCTTTATCCATTCTGCCCGATATCAATTCTCATATCGTTAAGATAATTCTCACGGTTGGCCCCCCCCAGTACGTGCATCGTTCGGGAGCAGCGCGACGTTTCAGAAATGTGCCCAGATCAGGAATTTGAATCGCTTGTTGCTCATCCAGAACAAATCCATGATCAACTTTTTAAATGCCATAGCATTTCTTGCAGCCACCTGGTCCCCCCCCCCCCCCCGCCAACCACATGGAAGAAGCGTTCACATGCAACTTACTATCAGAGATCAACACCGAAACCTTCCTGGAGCTGCCAAGAACATTAGAATTTCCCTTTTAAACTCAGCGGCCAATTTGATTTGATTTATTATTGTCACATGTATTAACATACAGTGAAAAGTATTGTTTCTTGCGCGCTATACAAAGCATACCGTTCATAGAGAAGGAAAGGAGAGAGTGCAGAATGTGGTATTACAGTCATAGCTAGGGTGTAGAGAAAGATCAACTTAATGCAAGGCAAGTCCATTCAAAAGTCTGACAGCAGCAGGGAAGAAGCTGTTCTTGAGTCGGTTGGTACGTGACCTCAGACTTTTGTATCTTTTTCCCAACGGAAGAAGGTGGAAGAGAGAATGTCCGGGGGTGCGTGGGGTCCTTGATTATGCTGGCTGCTTTGTCAAGGCAGCGGGATGTGTAGACAGAGTCAATGGATGGGACGTTGATTTGCGTGATGGATTGGGCTACATTCATGACCTTTTGTAGTTCCTTGTGGTCTTGGGCAGAGCAGGAGGCATACCAAGCTGTGATACAACCAGAAAGAATGCTTTCTATGGTGCATCTGTAAAAGTTGGTGAGAGTCGTAATGGACATGCCAAATTTCCTTAGTCTTCTGAGAAAGTAGAGGTGTTGGTGGGCTTTCTTAACTATAGTGTCGGCATGGGGGGGACCAGGACAGGTTGTTGGTGATCTGGACACCCAAGAACCTGAAGCTGTCGACCCTTTCTACTTCGTCCCCATTGATGTAGACAGGGGCATGTCCTCCTTCATGCTTCCTGAAGTTGATGACAATCTCCTTCATTTTGTTGACATTGAGGGAGAGATTATTGTTGCCACACCAGTTCACCAGATTCTCTATCTCATTCCTGTACTCTGTCTCGTCATTGTTTGAGATCCGACCCACTACAGTGGTGTCGTCAGCAAACTTGAAAATCGAATTGGAGGGGAATTTGGCCACACAGTCATACATATATAAGTATAGTAGGGGGCTGAGAACACAGCCTTGTGGAACACCGATGTTGAGGATAATCGTGGAGGAGGTATTATTGCCAATCCTTACTGATTATGGCCTGTGAGTTCGGAAGTTCAGGATCCAGTCGCAGAGGGAGGTGCCGAGGCCCAGGCCACGGAGTTTGGAGATGAGTTTTGTGGGAATAATGGTGTTGAAGGTTGAGCTGTAGTCAATAAATAGGAGTCTGACATAGGTGTCAGAGTTGAGTGCAGGGCCAGGAGATGGCATCTGCTGTGGACCTGTTGCGGCGGTAGGCAAACTGTAGTGGATCCGGGTAGTCCGGGAGGCAGGAATTGATTCGTGCCATGACTAACCTTTTGAAGCACTTCATACTGATGGATGTCAGAGCCACCTGACAATAGTCATTTAGGCACGCTGCTTGGTTTTTCTTAGATACCGGGATGATGGTCGTCTTCTTGAAGCAGATTGGGACCTCAGATTCCTGTAGAGGTTGACGATGTCTGTGAATACCTCCGCCAACTGATCAGAGCAGGATACCCCATCCGGGCCAGTCACTTTCTGTGGGTTGACCTTTGAGAAAGCTGCACTGACATCAGCAGTGGTGACCCCAGATACAGGTTCATCCAGGGTGGAGGGCATGCTCTCGCTGACCTCTTGCTCAAAACGGGTGTGAATGCATTGAGCTCATCAGGGAGGGGTGTGTTGGAGCCGGCGATTTTATATGCCTTCATCTTGTAGCCTGTTATTTCTTGCGTAGTCAGTGGGGGGTCAGTGTGGCTAGCCTGGGACTCTAGCTTTAGTCCACACATGGACTGCAAACACCACTTGGGCTGAATGACATTTTTGTGCATTAATCATAGGCAATCGAGTGCAAGCTTGATGATCATTCCAGCATTTAAAACCTCGCTGCATCTGTCCCCTACTGCATATTATTCAGTATGCAAATAAATTCCTTTTAATTTTAGCCTACAACTGGACTTGTGACTGACTTTTCTAAAGCCTGGAGGGCAGTCCATCTATTGCCAGCATTACGGATTAAATGTTAAGACTGGGGCAGGATAACCTGTACACAATCTCTCCCTCAATGTCAACAAAACCAAGTAGATTGTCATCGACTTCAGGAAGCATAGTGGAGAACATGCCCCTGTCTACATCAATGGGGATGAAGTAGAAATGATCGAGAGCTTCAAGTTTTTAAGGTGTCCAGGTCACCAACAACCTGTCCTGGTCCCTCCATGCGGACACTATAGTTAAAAAAGCCCACCAACGCCTCTACTCTCTCAGGAGACTAAGAAAATTTGGCACGTCAGCTACAACTCTCACCAACTTCTACAGATGAACCAAAGAAAGCATTCTTTCTGGTTATGTCGCAGCTTGGCACGGCTGCTGCTCTGCCCAAGACCAAGAGAAACTACGAAGGGTTGTGAACAAAGCCCGGTCCACTCAAAACAGCCTCCCATCCATTGATACTGTCTACACTTCCCACTGCCTCGGCACAGGAGCCAGCATAATCAAGGACTGCACGCACCTTGGACATTCTCTCTTCCACCTTCTTCCGTCGGGAAATAGATACAAAAGTCTGAATCGTGTACCGACCGACTCAAGAACAGCTTCTTCCCTGCTGCCATCAGACTTTTGAATGGACCTACCTCGCATTAAGTTGATCTTTCTCTACACCCTAGCTATGACTGTAACACTACATTCTCCACTCCTTTCCTTCTTTATGAACGTATCTGTTCTGTATATTTTGTCTGTATAGTGCGCAAGAAACAATACTTTTCACTGTATACTTACACGTGACAATAATAAATCAAATCAAATGTGAATAAAAGATGCATGTTTTGGTTCACAAGGGATCCAACACTTAAGGAAACCATGGCCTGGATGAGACTATGAGGGTGGTAGGAAGCATTGGATCTTGTGTGTAGCGTCAAGAAAACCCGTCAGGAAAACCCAAAAAATTGGAATATTTTTCTGTTCGTTATATTCTTGATGTGGAGATGCCGGCGTTGGACTGGGGTGAACATAGTAAGAGTTTTAACAACACCAGGTTAAAGTCCAACAGGTTTATTTGGTAGCAAATACCATTAGTGGTATTTGCTACCAAATAAACCTGTTGGACTTTAACCTGGTGTTGTTAAAACTCTTACTCCGTTATATTCTTGTCATATTTTTAAACTGCTGGGAGTATACAAGCGATAAATAAAGCAAGGGACAGAGCGACTATTTTGAATCGGTGGGGTTTGATATGGTAACGAGCCTAGCAGTATTTGAAACTGATGTTTACATAAGGTAATTTAGTAAGGATGGTTAAAGATCAGGAATCAATTTGAATAGGTTGTTGTGATTCCAAAGAGAAGATAAGAAAGAAAGGTGTTATAGATAAAGTAGGTTTACTTTTCTTTACAATTCTGAAAGCTAAAATAAAGAGATAAAGTTTATCAATTCTGGAGAGCAGTTTTAAAGGGACTGGGTGCGAAAATGGAGAGATCAAAGGGAAAGAACATATTTGAGATACTGAAACCTTTGATCTCAACAGACAATAGGAATCGCTGGTCAAACATCCAGCAAATGTGAACAAAACCAGATCTGAAAGTGCTGTTAACCTCAGAAGGCACCACAAGAGGGAGTTAAGGGCACCGTGTAAAAGTTACTGGATTCCTCTGGATCCTTAAATTAATAAGGTGTTGCTGGACAGATGGGGAATGTTAGCTATGAAGATTGCTTGGAACTACTTTAATGCACTGGTACTGTGTGAATCCATTGTCTCATTTAAGTGTAATTCTATGTTATATTTCTTATTAAACATTTAATTTGCTATTAAAAAATCATCACAAGTAGACAGGGGCATCATTTCTGGATTTTCAAAATTGCTCCTCATACTATACAAATTGCAAACCTAAACGTGTAGGCAGTTGTTTCAAGTTTCTCTACTGGGATTTGAACAGCGTGGTATTAGCCATCAACCATGCCCTTAACAGTAGAGACTGAATGACGAATAAAGAACTAGTTGGAAGGGCAGAACTTTTGGAAACAATGACAGAACAATCCAGAATTGTACACAAAAAAAAAAGATTTATTGTTTTGCACAGTACACTGTTAATAGGTTCCCAAATTGCTATTTTCCTTCAGTCCAACTTAGTCAACATGCTACCTCAAAGGGGAATGTGTGTCTTACATAATAAACAGTTCGCAAGCTCATACCATAAAAGTGACCCCCACCCCTCCATCAACCCCTCACGGCTGATAACAACAAGTGCTGGAAAACCTCAGCAGGTCCGGCAGCATCTGTGGAGAGACGGGGCTCGGTCACACCCAACTCCAGACGTTGAACTCTGTTTCTCTCTCCATGGGGGGCGGGGGGGGGGGGCTGCCAGACCTGCTGGGATTTTCCAGCGTTTTCAATTTAGGATTTCCAGCATCCGCAGCATTGCGCTTTTATCCGGGTGGCAGTTCACTAGTAACCAGTTCCAGGTCAAAGCACGAGCAGAGGATGTGAGTCAACCACTGGGATGATTTGAAGATGTAAACCTCTCTTTTCTCTTTGAATTCAGTATAAATTTCTAAACTGGGTGCTCACGTTTAGTCACATGTTTGGTGAGCTAGGTCACTTGGAGTTCGGCACCCAAAATGTTCGATTATAAATCAACCTCCAAAAGTCACCATCAACTAAACATGCACACAGTATAGATAATGTACAGCTCGCAAATATTCTGTGCGCAAAACACATAGTAGCTCCTTTTCAATTCTGAAACCAATACGAGGTTTCCTTTATGTTTTTTTGGTCCATTACAGAACAAGTTGCCAATGTGACATACTGGTTCAGTTCAGTGAAACACTTGTAAAACACACACTGACCCTCGTCCAAACTGGCACGGTTTCAGATGTCAATCCTACTTTTTGCGTTGGCAGGAATGAGTGCCGCAGCGTAACCTCACCCTGACTCACGGTGTACGTCCCAATCGAGGGCCTGAAGTTAATTTATTAGTGTCACAAGTAAGGCTTACATTAACACTGCAACGAAGTTACTGTGAAAATCCCCCTAGTCGCTACACTCCGGGTACTTTGGGGCCCCAAACCCAACAAGGCAGACCCCTCGAGCGGTACGAAAGGAGGGGGCGCCAGGCAAGGGGAGTCGTGCCTCATGTAAGACCACACACAGCAAGAATTGTTTTTTTTTTTAAAAAACACCGCAAGTTGGAATGTGGACAAAAATTAAGTTAGAAAGGACAACAGAAATGAGAAAGTTTATCAACAGAAACTCGATCTTCACCCAAAGGACTTAATTCACCAATTTATGGATTTAGGAAGGTATTTTAACTCACACACACCTCGACAATATTTACTCATCAATATCCCAGAGGTTTCACATGTAAAGATTTCAGTAATTTCACTGAACTTTGGTACCTGTTTCAGTGAAAGCATTTGCGACAAAGCTCTGCGAGGCGACGTTAGAAATTAATAACCGGTTAATTTCCATCCTAAGAGGCAACAGGATGTGTGGTTTTTTTTTTTACATAAAATGAAAGCATGCAGGCTGGGATCACTAAACTAACACATCACAGGCTCGATCGTCTCAGGAGACTTCACACGCTTCGACTGTGCGTTCCCAGGGAAAGCAGGTGAAAATACCTAGCAGGTCTGACAACAGGCGAAGCCGAGAGTGAGCGTGCCACATCAACGACCTCTCGCCAGGACAGCTCTGCATCACCGACGCCAACTGTTCTGACAAAAGGTCCTCGATGTGAAACGTTACCTCTCCCTCTCTCTCTCTCTCTCTCTTTCCAGAGATGCTGCACGCCCTGCTGAGCAATCTCAGCACTCTGTGTGTTGGCTTCAGATTTCCAGCATCTACAGCGATGCCCGCTCCACCTTGATGGTCAGCTTGCTTGCTGCAGCCTCGTCGAGAAGCCAGTGCACCTCGCCCTTCGCTGGCTGGATACGGGCGGCAGGCAGCGGGTTCCCACCCTGACCTTCCAGGATTTCCTGGATAGAGGATAACAGTGAGTCACAGAGAGGTCCAGTTCCAGATTACTTCACACATTAACATTGGGGAACTCTGCTCTGTCGATTGGTCAACAATTTAACTTAAACAACCCAACAACTTCCACCTCCACTGAGATCATAGACAAGACATTGGTAAGGCCACACTTGGAATACTGTGTACAGTTCTGGTCACCTTATTATAGAAAAGGATATTATTAAACTAGAAAGAGTGCAGAAAAGATTTACTAGAATGCTACCGGGACTTGATGGTTTGAGTTATAAGGAGGGGCTGGATAGACTGGGACTTTTTTCTCTGGAGCGTAGAAGGCTGAGGGGTGATCTTATAGAGGTCTATAAAATAATGAGGGGCACAGATCAGCTCGATAGTCAATATCTTTTCCCAAAGATAGGGGAGTCTAAAACTAGGGGGCATAGGTTTAAGGTGAGAGAGGAGAGATACAAAAGGGTCCCGAGGGGCAATTTTTTCCACACAAAGGGTGGTGAGTGTCTGGAACAAGCTGCCAGAGGTAGTAGTAGAGGCGGGTACAATTTTGTCTTTTCAAAAGCGTTTAGACAGTTACATGGGAAAGATGGATATGGAGGGATATGGGCCAAACGCAGGCAATTGGGACTAGCTTCGGGGTTAAAAAAGAAAAGGGGTGGCATGGACAAGTTGGGCCGAAGGGCCTGTTTCCATGCTATAAACCTCTATGACTCTATGGCCATACAAACCCAAAAAGCAAAATGGGCTGCAATACTAAGGAGCCGAAGTTACCTTAGTTTTATAAATCCTTAGTTCATGGAATCCCTACATTGCAGAAGAGGCCATTCGACCCATCAAGTCTGCACCGACTCTTTGACACACTATCCTACCCATGCCCTCTTCCCCCACCCTGGCCCTGTAACCCGACACATTTAGCATGGCCAATCCACCTAACCTGCACATCTTTGGATTGTGGGAGGAAACGGGAGCACCCGGAGGAAACCCACACAGACACAGGGAGAACGTGCAAACGCCACGCAGACAGTGACCCAAGGCTGGAATTGAACCCGCAGTGCTAACCACTGTGCCACCCTGGATACCCATTTTGAATAAGGCGGTCAGTTCTGGGTCCCACACCTCAGGAAGGACATATTGGATCTTGGAGTGGGTCCAATACAGGGTCACCAGAATGAATCCAAGACTTCGAATCATGGAATCTTACAGTGCAGAAAGGAGGCCATTCGGCCCATTGAGTCTGCACCGACCACGATCCCACCTGGGCCCTATCCCCAAAACCCCATGCATTTATCCTAGCTAGTCCCCATGACACTAAGGGGCAATTTAGCATGGCCAATCCCCCTAGCCCGTACGTCTTTGGAGTGTGGGAGGAAACCGGAGCACCCGGAGGAAACCCACGCAGACACGGGGAGAAGGTGCAGACTCCGCACAGACAGTGACCCAAGCCGGGAATCGAACCCGGGTCCCTGGCGCTGTGAGGCAGCAGTGTTAACCCACTGTGCGACTTAGGATTAAGTTACGAGGAGAGGTTGCACAGTATTGATTTGTCTCGCCATTATTTAACGGAGATGTTTCAATTAATTAAAAGTGTTCTCACAGGAATGACGGAGAGATATTATTTCCTACGATGGGGGCGGGGTAGAAAGTCCAGTACAAGGGGAGCAGAGCTTATAGTTGGAGGCAGGTTGCTCAGGGATGATGTTGGGAAGCACTCCTTGATACTTCAGAGTGTGAAAATCGGAACTCTCTCCCCCAAGAAGCTCTCGAGGTTATAGGTCATTGCAAATGTCAAAACCTGAGAGCGATAGGATTCTGTCGGGGAACGTGGAATTGAGATACACATGGTGGAATTTACAGGCAATCGGACTTCCTAAGGGCAGCCTCTTACCTTTAACACGGCAGCCTTACTCTCACCAGTCACCACAAACAGAGCGCAGCGTGCTGCGTTCAGCAGAGGCAGGGTCATGGTGATACGCTTGGGCGGCGGTTTGGGCGAGTCGCTGATCGGAGCAATGATCTTACTTTGTTCCTGTTCCAGAGGGGGAGGAACGCTGCATTAATGGAAGCATTGTAACTCCGGGGTTAGAATCAGCAGATCTGTATCACTACCAATTGGAAAGATCTCAAAAGCTTATCGTGTTAATCCCTACCCCCCCCCAAACGAGCTCTGTCTATTGAAAGAAATAATTTTCATTTCTATAGCACCTTTTCACCAGCTCAGGACATTCCAAAGCGCTTTACGGCTAGAATCATAGAATCCCTACAGTGCAGCAGGAGGCCATTCGGTCCATCGAGCCTGCACCGACAACAATCCCCACCCAGCCCCTATCCCCATAACCCCACATATTTACCTTGCGAATCCCCCTGAAACTAATTAATTTAGTGTCAGGGGTTAATTTAGCTCGGCCAATCAACCTAACCCGCACATCTTTGGAGTGTGGGAGGAAACCGGAGCACCCGGAGGAAACCCACGCAGACACGGGGAGAACGTGCAAACTCCACACTGACAGTGACCCGAGGCTGGAATTGAACCCGGGTCCCTGGCGCTGTGAGGCAGCAGTGCTAACCATTGTGTCACTAATGAAGTACTTCTGAAAGGCAGTCATTGTTGACTAGTACGGAAGGCGAGTGGTCTGGAGTCACACTGAGTGTCTGACCTGCCCCAAGATTTATTTATTAGTGTCACAAGTTGGCTTGCATTAACACTACAATGAAGTTACTGTGAAAATTCCCCAGTCGCCACACTCCGGCACCTGTTCGGGTACACTGAGGGAGAATTTTGCACAGCCAATGCACCCTAACCAGCACGTCTTTCAGACTGAGAGGAAACTGGAGCACCCGGAGGAAACCCGCTCAGACACAGGGGAGAACGTGCAGACTCCGCACAGACAGTGACCCGAGCCGGGAATCGAACCCGGGTCCCAGGCGCTGTGAGTGTAAGTTTTTCGGGCAACTCAGGCCTTTTTTATGAGCTGGGAAAAGGACTTGAACCCTAAAGAACTGTGAAAGTGGCCACACTTGGCTGTAGGACTTGACCAAAAATGTCCCAGGGAGCCCAGCCAGCCTGTGTGTGTGTGTGTGTGTGTGTGTGTGAAGGGGCCCAGTCCAAAAATTGCAAGCAGCCAGAAACCAGACAGACTGCTGATTAGGTTATCAGCAGTACAAAAGGACCTGACGACATCACCAGACTAGGCCGGCAGCAAGACAATGCACCTGGTCTGGACTCAATACAGGTGATAATGGCCTTGTCCCAGAGCGAGGAGAAGCCCATTTCCCTAATGGGAAAACAATTAAACGATCTCCGATGGAACAATACAGGACAGCAAGGGACCTATCACCTGGGATGGGACCATCTGGTCTCTATGGACTGTAAGATCGCAGTTGCAGATAAAGAGCAAGCCTTTGTCTGTGGAAACTGCCGGTTGGAAGGGGGGCGGAGTTGGCAGGAAAATAATTCAAGTTTACATTATAAAAGGATGGTCAGGTCGGCCATTTCTCTCTTTTCTCTTCGGTCCAGCATGACAGCACTCTCCACTCGGTCGTCTCCAGCACGCAGCCTGAAGCCCACTGAGCAATTTAAACTAGGATTGTGAGTACCCTCCGGTAATTCGCGAAGTTCCCGAGATCATCATAGTGGATGAGGCTTTGGGGAAAGGGGGGGGGGGGGGGGGGCTTTTGCATGCACCTTTCATAGTTTAAGACACTGGTAAACTTGTATAAAGTAAGAATTCCAAGGTGTCCGTTTTAGTATTTCCTTCCATAGTTATAGTCTCATAGAGCATAAGGCAGTGTGTGTTGTTTTCCTGGTGTTTGGTGACCTTTGACCTTGATGTTTTTATACATATATCTTTGACTTCCGTTGGAGTCCGTTTTGATCTTTTCAATTTCTCACCAATGATCTCTGACTAAGTCACAATATAAATATTCCTGACCATAATTCCGGAGTCTAGAACTGAGGGTACCCTGGGCGCTTCGAAACCGCCCACTCAGGAAAGGCTGCCAGGTAGTGGATAGGCAGCAGTTTCCTTTTCTCTCTCTTGGGAGCGCTACTCTAGTGAAGTAGACGCAAGGTGGCCATTGTTCCATCGGCAAGAGAGAGAATCACTCGGGCATTGGTGGGGTTTGGGTGACGGAGAACCAAATCTAAAATAAGCCCAGTGGAGTTAAAAGGAGGGATCCCACTACATGAGGCAGCAGTGCTAACCACTGCGCCACCCCCTGATCCAGCCAGTGCTGCTCTGCAGCAGGGCCTCATTGTGGAGGGGAGGGGGGGGGCTGGGGGTGGTGTTTGCTCCCAGCCTTGTAGAGCTGTGGCTCACGGTCAGAGGGTTGTTGGTTCAAGCCCCACTCCGGGGAGTTTAGCTCCACAATCCAGGCCGACACTTTTCTCACACCGAGCTACACACTGCCTCCCTCACACCCACCCCCTCCCCATACCCCGTCCCCCCACTGACCTCCCCCCACCTGCTATCCTCATCCTCCCACCCACACGCTCCACCACCCCCCCTCCCCATTTGTCTTCCATGTTAATTTCTGCACCTGTATGCTACCTCCCTGGTTTCATGAACAAGAACCCTCCCCCTGCCAGTCCCTTTGTGCTGCAGCTTTCTATCACCTCTCTCCTTAGCTCGATGTCCATCAATCTATCTGCTTTAACTGTGAATAGATCAAAGATATCCCCTCCAACACAGCGGTGTTGATAAGTTACCTGCAGAAGGGGGTGGTCTGGGAAGAGAGAGCAAGTGTGTCCATCGGGTCCAATCCCCAAGATGAGCAAGTCAAACACAGGAACGTTATCACCTGGAAACAGCTGGAGACAAAAGACACAAGCATTAAAACACCCAACCCAACATCACTGAACACAAGAACCACTGCTGCTCAAATCATTTAAGAATCTGTTGTGCTAAGGTTAAAATGTGGTTAAACTGCAGCAAAGTGGAGCTCCGAGGCAGGGGAATGGGCTAGCGGTATTATCGCTAGATCCACAAACTCAGCTAATGTTCTGGGGACCCGGGTTCGAATCCCGCCAGGGCAGATGGTGGAATTGGAATTCAACAAAAAATATGTGGCATTAAGAATCTACTGATGACCATGAAACCATTGTCGGAAAAACCCATCTGGTTCACTAATGTCCTTTAGGGAAGGAAATCTGTCATCCTTATCTGATCTGGCCTACATGTGACTCCAGAACCACAGCAATGCGGTTGACTCTCAACTGCCCTCAGGCAGCTAGGGATGGGCAATAAATGCTGGCCCAGCCAGCGACGCCCATGTCCCACAAATGAATAAAAAACTCACATTCCCCCAGTAGTTGGATTGGAGGTAGTGAATTTAAAATTCCAACACATCTTTAAATGAGGGGGTGAGCAGGCTGACCAGTTCACTGATGTTACAGCATGTTAACGAATGGCCAGCGCCAGGTGTCACTGACTGCTGGATAGTATTATTGGGTTATCGAGAGACCAGTCCACGCCAGGAGTTTGGTCTCTGTGTGAACGGGAGTTCCAGCTTTGCCAGGTCGGGTGCGATGCTGTCTTCACCACCCAGCGACTGAGCAACCCTGTTCCACCATGGCAGTGTGAAATCTCCCGTTAACACAAGCTGCTTCCAGAACAATCCCAGCTCCTCCCGTCTTTCCAGAACCGTCCCTACACAAGTGTCGTGGCAACTAATACAGCAGCAGCCAGCATAATTAAGGACCCCACGCACCCCAGACATTCTCTCTTCCACCTTCTTCCGTCGGGGAAAAAGATACAAAAGTCTGAGGTCACGCACCAACCGACTCAAGAACAGCTTCTTCCCTGCTGCTGTCAGACTTTTGAATAGACCTACCTCGCATTAAGTTGATCTTTCTCTACACCCTGGCTCTGACTGTAACACTACATTCTGCACTCTCTCCTTTCCTTCTCTATGAACGGTATGCTTTGTCTGTATAGTGCGCAAGAAACAATACTTTTCACTGCATGTTAATACATGTGACAATAATGAATCAAATCAAATAACAGTGCGTTTACAATCCTTTAACAGTTGGGGCACACACAAAGAATCCAGGAGATTCCGTTTACTTTATCGTACTGCCCCTTTATGGGGCAGCCTTTTAATTTATCCCTCAACTTGTTCATTTAATTTATTTGATTAAGTCAAAGTGGGAATGGTCGAGAGCTTCAAGCTTTTAGGTGTCCAGATCGCCAACAACCTGTCCTGGTCCCTCCATGCTGACGCTATAGCGAAGAAAGCCCACCAACACCTCTACTTTCTCAGGAGGCTAAGGAAATTCGACATGTCCGCTACAACACACACCAATTTTACAGATGCACCACAGAAAACATCTTTTCCTGTTATATCACAGCTTGGTATGGGCTCCTGCTCTGCCCAAGACCGCAAAATACTACAAAAGTGGTTGTGAATGTAGCCCAATCCATCAGGCAAACCAGCCTCCCATCCATTGACTCTGTCTACACTTCCCACTGCCTCGGCAAAGCAGCCAGCATAATCAAGGACCCCACGCACCCCCGGACATTCTCTCTTCCACCGGGAATAAAAGACACAAAAGTCTGAGGTCACGTACCAACCGACCCAAGAACAGCTTCTTCCCTGCTGCTGTCAGACTTTTGAATGGACCTACCTCGCATTAAGTTGATCTTTCTCTACACCCTAGCTATGACTGTAACACTACATTCTGCACTCTCTCCTTTCTTTCTCAATGAACGGTATGCTTTGTCTGTATAGAGCGCAAGAAACAATACTTTTCACTGTATACTAATACATGTGACAATAATAAATCAAATCAAAAAGCATAAATAATCCAGGAATGGTCTCTCTCTTTACAGCTTCCCAGCGGGCAAAGATGGGAGGCCGGAGTTTCCTGTCCTCTGCCAGTTTCTGATCAGTGTTTTTATACCTAGGCACTGGGAATCGCTACACGATTCCAATGCTGCTCAGTCCAGTACCTCTCTCAATCTCTCCGCATACTTGTCTGCTGCTTCCTCCACGGAGAGCGAAGGGTTAATTGCGACCACATGGTTATTCGGGATGGAGATCTTGGAGAGCAGGTGTTTCTGAAAGAGACAACACGAAGGGTTAAATGGGATGGGTACCAGCCTGGCGATTGCGCTGGAAAGTCATTCACACGCAACTCAAAATACAGCAAGGGCAAATATTGCTCTGTTCACCCAACAGACAACTGGAGGACCCATTCATCAACCTGGTAGCTCTGTTTACAATCAACCTTAGCTCAGATATTCCTACCCAGGCCCTATCCCCATGCATTTACCCTAGCTAGTCTCCCTGACACTAAGGGGCAATTTAGCATGGCCAATCCACCTAACCGGCACATTTTTGGAGTGTGGGAGGAAACCCACGCAGACACGGGGAGAACGTGCAAACTCCACACAGACAGTGACCCAAGCCGGGAATCGAACCCGGGTCCCTGGCGCTGTGAGGCAGCAGTGCCAACCACTGTGCCACCGTGCTGCCCTTAGTCTGCCGACTAGCGACAGAAGCTTAAAAATGCTTGTAAGCCATCTCTACGTTTGCTTGTTACAAGTCCGACAGGTCCAGAATCTAAATTCTCAGCGATTACGAGGTGCAGCAACTCTATGAACATCTGCACTCCAGATCAGGAAGTGGAAACATTACACAGGTGCGATGCTCGGTATGTGCTCTGGAACTGGTCCATGGAACAAAGATGTTCTCAAAGCAGAGACCCACTTGACTAAATAAAACTTAGCACAAGATGAAATGTACTGGCGTGATCTTCACAAGGTCCAGGATGCAGCTAAATAGGGTTGAGTGTTAATTGCATTGACAATCAGAATCCCTACAGTACAGAAGGAGGCCATTCAGCCCATTGAGTCTGCACCGACCACAATCCCACCCAGGCCCCATTCCCCACAACCCCACACATTTAGCCCTCTAATCTAATCTAAAATTAGAGGGCATATGTTAAAGGTGAGGGGGAGAGATACAAAAAGGGTCCAGAGGGGCAATTCTTTCACACAGAGGGTGGTGAGTGTCTGGAACGAGCTGCCAGAGGTAGTAATAGAGGCGGGTACAATTTTGTCTTTTAAAAAGCACTGATACAGTTACGTGGGTAAGATGGGTGTAGAGGGATATGGGCCAAATGCGGGCAATTGGGGCGAGTTTAGTGATAAAAACTGGGCAGCATGGACATGTTGGGTTGAAGGCCCCCCCCCCCCCCCAAAGGGGCAATTTAGCATGGCCAACCTACTTAACCTTGGGATTAAATTGACAGCCTTCTCAAGATGATAGACCTGCCAACTGGAGTTTGAAACAAAGCGTTGATTTTTCGATTTGGACTGTGGGAGGAAACCAGAGCACCCGGAGGAAACCCACGCAGACACGGGGAGAATGTGCAAACCCCACACAAACAGTCAGTCACCCACCCAAGGAATTGAACCCAGGTCCCTGCGCTGTGAAGCAGGGTGGGGTTATTGTTAGTGGACTGGTGCCAGGGTGGGTGTTTGCGGGAGCTTGCCGTATACAAATTAGCTGCTGTGCTTCCTACATTACAACATTGATGACACATCAAAAGTACCAGACTGCCCGGAGTCACAGAGTTTTACAGCACAAAGACAGGCCAGACTTTTGGAGATGTCAAGTGGTTGCGAAAAGCACAATAGAAAACATTTCCTTCATTTTTCATCAACACGAATCCCAATTTTAACTGGGGCTACAAATTCCAAACCTCAGTCTTTCTGGGATTATTAATACCCTCAAAGATTGATGGTCCGTCAACAAACATCTTTTCCTGGATCATTAATTACCAGTCCCACACAATCACTCGTCCGGTATTAATACTCAACTGCAATATTAAACTCATTTACCAATATTAACCATATATATTTCCACCACAACACTTAATATCCCCCAACACCCACCCTGGCGCCAGTCCCCGAATAATAGCCCCACCCTGGCACCAGTCCCCTAATAATAGCCCCACCCTGGCACCAGTCCCCTAATAATAGCCCCACCCTGGCACCAGTCCCCTAATAATAGCCCCACCCTGGCACCAGTCCCCTAATAATAGCCCCACCCTGGCACCAGTCCCCTAATAATAGCCCCACCCTGGCACCAGTCCCCTAATAATAGCCCCACCCTGGCACCAGTCCCCTAATAATAGCCCCACCCTGGCACCAGTCCCCTAATAATAGCCCCACCCTGGCACCAGTCCCCTAATAATAGCCCCACCCTGGCACCAGTCCCCTAATAATAGCCCCACCCTGGCACCAGTCCCCTAATAATAGCCCCACCCTGGCACCAGTCCCCTAATAGCCCCACCCTGGCACCAGTCCCCTAATAATAGCCCCACCCTGGCACCAGTCCCCTAATAATAGCCCCACCCTGGCGCCAGTCCCCTAATAATAGCCCCACCCTGGCGCCAGTCCCCTAATAATAGCCCCACCCTGGCGCCAGTCCCCTAATAATAGCCCCACCCTGGCACCAGTCCCCTAATAATAGCCCCACCCTGGCACAATTCCCTGAATGATAACCCCTCTCGCGGGTCCCCCCCTCCCCGCTCCCCCCGCTCCTCACCCGGTACTGGCCGCAGGTGCTGTCCGGGCTCTCGAACGGGACCAGCCTCTCGTCGCAGAAGCCGAGGACCCAGCGGCTCCAGGCGGCGGCCCCGGGCGACTCGGCCTGGCGGGCGGCGGCCTGAGGCAGCTCGGCGGAGAGCAGCGACACCAGGCTGCCGCCGGACACGGCCAGGGCGAAGCGGCCGCGCTCGCCCACCGCCCCGGCGGCCTGAGCCAGCACCAGGTCGCCCAGGGCCGGGCCCAGCTCCCGGGTCGAGGGGAAGACGCTGACCCGCGGGGACGACATCCCGACTGGAGCCGCTGGCCGGCTGCCCCGGGCCTGATAGGCTCTGCCGCCTGTCAATCACCCGGAGCCGCATCCTGATTGGTCCGTTCGCCCGTCAATCATCCCATAACCCCACCTATTGGTCCAGCCGCCTGTCAGCCAACCCACCGCCTCTCCTTATTGGCCCAGCCCGCCTTCTCCCACCCTCAGCTGCATTCCGATTGGTCTATTCGTCTCTCAATCATCTAGGTCCCTATGCTGATTGGTCCAGCCACCTGTCCATCATCCAGATCTCTCTGCTGATTGGCCCAGCGGCCTGTTAGCCAGCCCACCGCCTCTCCCTATTGGCCCAGCCCGCCTTCTCCCGCCCTCAGCTACATTCCGATTGGTCCACCCACCTGTCAATCACCCAAAATGGGGATCCCAATTGGCACATCCGCCTGTCAACCAGCGCCATCCCCTTTCTCTGGCCCAATCACTGTCACCCGCCCCAATCCCCATCTTGATTGGTCCAGTCTCCCATCAATCATCCAGATCTGCACACCGATTGGGCCATTCCAACGTCAATCATTCACTCACCCGCCTTTCATTGGACGGAACGCCTTTTGCTGAAATCGGATTGGTGGAGCAGTGGGCGGTCCAGCCCTAACTCTAATTTGATTGGTTCTGGCACATCACCCGAGTAACACCCGCCTTCCATTGTTTCTGATTGGCTGAGAGAGATATCAATCATCACTGATCTAGACTTTGATTGGTGGATTGGAAACAACAGCTTCAGCAGGGGGAAACAAGAGGCCATTCAGCCCATCCAGTCTGTGCTGCGCATTCTATCCCAAACCTAATTCTATTCTCTCCCCACAGATGCTGTCAGATCTGCTGAGATCTTCCAGCATTTTCTCAGATTCCACCATCCGCAGTATTTTGCTTTTATCTATGGGTCCTGATTAAATTAGATTAGATTAGATTTATAATTGTGACGTGTATTAGCATACAGTGAAAAATATTGTTTCTTGCACGCTGTGCAGACAAAGCATACCGTTCATAGAGAAGGAAAGGAGAGAGTGCAGAATGTAGTGTTAGTTAGTTAGTTAATTAGTTGGGAAGTCAACTCTGGTTGGATGAGGTGTTGCCAGGGACAAAACAATGGGGCCCACTGGCTCCCCAAGCTCTTGGATAATTGTAAAAGTGGCATAAGGCATGAATGGCAGAGAACGAGACCCTCTATTTGAATGTAGCTCTTTCGATACCAATCAAGTAAACGAACTCAAATTAACTTAGGGACAAAGTAAAAGGGGCAGCTCCCCAAAAGGAAGGGGGGAACAGCCCGAACCAAAAACAAAGTTGAAAGGAAACTTAAAACGTCAAACCAAAAGGTGATTATCGGGGTCGATAATACACCCCAGCCCCTGCGGCGCCCAGCGGTCGCGGAAGGCGTCAACCGCGCCCGTGGACACCGCATGCTCCCTCTCCAGAGACACCTGGCCGCGAATGTAGCCGCGGTAGAGGGGCAGTCAAGATGGACGGCCCCGTCGATCGCCCGCTGCCTGGACCTATTGATCTCTATTTGAATGTACGTCACTTCCAGCCACATTTTAAGGTTGGCCGATTCTTAAATTGGTTGTTAGTGCAGCCATTAGCACACACAAAATGATTCAGCAAGTCATCAGCCATCCTGACCCTCAAGTCTCTTCCATCATCCAATGAGATTTAAATTGATCTAGCTTCAATGGCTAATCGTGGAAGAGAGTTCGAAACTGCTCACACTCTTTGCTCCCAAAAGGTAAGGCTCTCATTTTTATACCCAGTCCACTAAGTCACAGATTTCATATCCAGAAGTTGTCCTTTCTCTCCATCTATCCTATCTCTTCCCTCCCCTCAATACCCGATCTTATTTTGCTTTGCACCTTCTCCAGCTCTTCAATGCTCTTTTGAATAATGAGGTGGAGATGCTCCATCTGACGAAGGAGCAGCGCTCCGAAAGCTTATGGTATTTGCTACCAAATAAACATGTTGGACTTTAACCTGGTGTTGTGAGACTTCTTATTGAATAATGAGGCCAGGTACCAAGGTTTGATTCCGGCCTCGGATGACTGTGCGGAGTTTGCACGTTCTCCCTGTGTCTGCGTGGGTTTCCTCTGGGTGCTCCGGTTTCCTCCCGCAGTCCAAAGATGTGCAGGTTAGGTGGATTGGCCATGCTAAATTGCCCCTTAGTGTCCAAAGATGTGTAGGTTAGGTGGATTGGCCATGGTGAATTGTCCCTTAGTGTCCAAAGATGATTAGGTTAGGGAGATTAGTGGGGTAAATACATGGTATTATGGGGATGAGGGGTTGGGGGCCTGGGTATGATACTCTTTTGTATAGTTGCTGCAGTCTTGATGGGTCAAATGGCCTCCTTCTGCACTGGAGGGATTTTATGATTCTATGGTAACAGTGCCCAGTACTGTAAATATAATTTAGTGAGATTTATTCTTGCAATTGAGGTAAGTTTAAGTTTATTTATTGATATCACAAGTAGGCTTACATTGACACTGCTATGAAGTTACTGTGAAAATCCCTTAGTCGCCACACTCCAGCGCCTGTTTGGGTACACTGAGGGAGAATTTAGCATGGCCAATGCACCCTAACCAGCACGTCTTTCGGACTGTGGGAGGAAACCGGAGCACCCGGAGGAAACGCACGCAGACACGGGGAGAAGGTGCAGACTCCGCACAGACAGTGACCCAAGCCGGGAATCAAACCCGGATCCCTGGTGCTGTGAGGCAGCAGTACTGACCACTGTGCCACCGTGCTGCCCTTTATATTCATGGCAGGGGGTTTGGGAGGAGGGAGCGGTAGGTATGGAGATTGCAGCAAAACACCCAAAGCTGGAACTACACCACAAGTGAATGAACACCTGCGGAGAGACAATGCTGTATCGTGTTTGGGATGTCTGCACCAGGAACAATAACGCCAGTGCACATTTATATAGCACCCCTCTGCATAGAAATTGTCCCACGGTAATCAGACACAAACTGGCACTCTGCCACAAAAGGAGACGTGAGGAAAGGTGACGGAGAGCTTGGTCAAGGAAGTATGTCTAGCTTCTTAAAGGAGGCACAGTAAGAAGTCTCACAACGCCAGGTTAAAGTCCAACAGGTTTATCTGGTAGCACGAGCTTTCGGAGCGCTGTTCCTTCCTGCACTCACCCTGATGAAGGAGCGACGCTCCGAAAGCTCGTGCTACCAGATAACCTGTTGGACTTTAACCTGGTGCTGTGAGACTTCTTACTGTGCCCCACCCCAGTCCAACGCCGGCATCTCCACCTCATGACTGAAAGGAGATGATGTTTAGGGAGGGAACTCCAGAGCTCAGGGTCGTGGGAGCTGAAGGAATAGTTGCCAAAGGTGGATCAAAGGAAACTGGGGATGCATACGAGGCCAGATTGGGAAGGAGTCCTGGGATCTGTGAAGGTTTATCGGGGTGGAAGGAGGTTACAGGGATGGGAGGGGGGGAAGGGGGAGCGCGCACGGGGATTTGAAACAAGAATGAGAAGTTTGAAATGGGGATTCAGGTTTTTGCCTGAACAGTTGTTTTGTCCACAAAGGATTGTGGCTTGGCCAGTAGCACCAGTGATACCGATTCAGCAAAGTAAACATAAGCTTTGTTGTGCAGTTTAACACAGAACTAATCACCTACGTTCACCATTATGGAGAGGTTACTGAATGACTGCATGCATATTCAACAACAACTTGCATTTACATAGCGCCTTCAATGTAGTAAAGTGTCCCCCAAGCCGTCACAGGGTCGTCATTGGACACAATCTGACACCAAGCCGCATAAAGAACAAAGAACATTACAGCACAGGAATAGGCCCTCCAAGCCTGCGCTGATCACATTGTCCTACCCAGAACAACCACCTGCATCCCTCTATTCCCCGCCTGTTCATGTGGCTACCCAGATAAGTCTTAAATGTGGCTAATGTGTCTGCCTCAACCACCTCACTTGGCAGTGCATTCCAGGCCCCCACCACCCTCTGTGTAAAAAACTCCCCCCGCTCATCTCCACTGAACCTTTCCCCCCTTATCTTGAACTTGTGCCCCCTTGTAATTGTCATGAGGCAACGTCAGGGCAGAGGACCATCAGGTTGGTCGAAGAGAAGTATGTTTTTAAGGGCGGGAGAGAGGTAGAATCATAGAATCCCTACAGTGCAGAAGGAGGCCATTCGGCCCAGCAAGTCCGCACCGACCGCAATCCCACCCAGGCCCCATCCCCTGTAACCCCATGCATTTACCCTAGCTAGCCCCCCTGACACCAAGAGGCAATTTAGCACGGCCAATCCACCTAACCCACCCATCTTTGGAGAGGTTTAGGGAGGGAATTCCAGAGATTAGGGCCTCCCAGGTAGGTGCCAGTGATGGAGCCTTTAAAATGGGGGAAGGCTCAAGAGGCCAGAATTGGAGGAGCACAGAGATCGAGATGGGCTGTAGAAATATGTAGGACTGTAGAAAACATTATCCACTGCTGTAGCCAACAGCAACATGCTCCTGCAATGCACTGTGCATAAACAGGAGTAAGAGGCCACTCGCCCCTCGAGCCTGCTTCCTCTGTAGATCTGACTGTTGCCTCAAATTCCCCTCGTTGCCACACTCCGCCGCCTGTTCGGGTCAATGCACCCGAACCAGCATGTCTTTCAGAGTGTGGGAGGAAACCGGAGCACCCGGAGGAAACCCACGCAGACACGGGGAGGACGTGCAGACTCCGCACAGACAGTCACCCAACTGGAAATTGAACCCGGGTCCCTGGCGCTGTGAGGCAGCAGTGCTAACCCACTGTGCCACCCTGCAGCCCGTCAGAAAGAAGAAATTCCTCCTCACCTCTGTCCGAAATGGGAGTGGTTTTGTTTTTAAACGTTGGCCCCTCGTTCCAGCCTGTCACCTGCACTGTTATAATGGCAGTGTTGGGGTTAAAATATCGAACTAGCAGCTCAGGGTTTGCCAGCTCAGCTCGAATCACAGCCATTTCCAGAACTGAATTCATAGAATCCCCACAGTGCAGGAGGAGGCCATTCGGCCCATTGAGGCTGCACCAATTCTCTGACAGACTATCTTACAGGCCAGTTCCCCAACCCGAGCCCTGTAACCCCACACATTAGCACGGCCAATCCACCTAACCTGCACATCTTTGGACACTAAGGGGCAATTTAGCATGGCCAATCCACCTAACCCGCACATCTTTGGACACTAAGGGGCAATTTAGCATGGCCAATCCACCCTAACCTGCACATCTTTGGACACTAAGGGGCAATTTAGCATGGCCAATCCACCGAACATACACATCTTTGGACACTAAGGGGCAATTTAATATGGCCAATCCAGCTAACCTATACATTTTTGGACTGTGGAAGGAAACCCACAGGGGCAGCACGGTAGCACAGTGGTTAGCACTGCTGCTTCACAGCTCCAGGGACCCGGGTTCGATTCCCGGCTCGGGTCACTGTCTGTGTGGAGTTTGCACATTCTCCTCGTGTCTGCGTGGGTTTCCTCCCACAGTCCAAAGATGTGCGGGTTAGGTTGATTGGCCAGGTAAAAAAAAAAAAAATTGCCCCTTAGAGTCCTGAGATGCGTAGGTTAAAGGGATTAGCGGGTAAATATGTGGGGGTAGGGCCTGGGTGGGATTGTGGTCTGTGCAGACTCGATGGGCCGAATGGCCTCCTTCTGCACTGTAGGGATTCTATGATTCTATGAAACCGGAGCAACCGGAGGAAGCCCATGCAGACACGGGGAGAACATGCAAACTCTATTCGATTCCCGGCTTGGGCCACTGTCTGTGCAGAGTCCCTGGCGCTGTGAGGCAGCAGAGATAACCACTGTACCACTCCTTAAACTGAGTGTCTCGCTCGGCCATTTCATAGGGGCAGTTAAGAGTTAACCACATTGCTGTGGCTCTGAAGTCACGTGTAGGCCAGACTGGCCAGATCTTCCCTAACCCATGATGGATTTTTATGACAATCTGGCTTGCCGTTCCAGATTATTAATTCCAAACTGCCTTGGTGTGATTTGAACCCACACCTCCAGAAGCTCTGAATAATGTCCAGTTACGTTACCGCCCTGTCTGCTGGGTGGAGGCACAATAGAAACTGCGATTGTTCTGCTTATAAGTGAGAAAGGTACCAGGTTGTGGGGTTCAGAATGATGAGGTGTTTTGGTAGACAGGAAGAAAGTGAATGAAGGGTTGGTACTCACAGGACAGAACATAATTCTCATAGAATCCCTACAGTGCAAAAGGAGGCCATTTGGCCCATCGAGCTGGCATCGACTACAATCCCACCCAGGTCTTATCCCCATAACCCCACATATTTAACCTGCTAATCCCCCTGACACTAAGGGACAATTTAGCATGGCCAATCCATGTAACCTGCACATCTTTGGACACTAAGGGGCAATTTAGCATGGCCAATCCACCTAACCTGCACATCTTTGGACACTAAGGGACAATTTAGCATGGCCAATCCACCTAACCTGCACGTCTTTCGGACTGTGGGAGAAAACCGGAGCATCCGGAGAAAACCCATGCCGACACGGGGAGAACGTGCAGACTCCACACATACAGTGACCTGAGGCCGGAATTGAACCCGGCTCCCTGACACTATGAGGCAGCAGTGCTAACCCGCTGTGCCACCGTGCCGCCCCTATTTAAATGCTGAGTAATTCGGAAGTAAATTCAATAACAACTTTCAAAGAAGGAGTGGGGTGGGCAGGGGTGGGTAGTAATGGATAAGTGCAAAGAGTGTGGCACTCATTGTATAGCTCTTACGAAACAAACAGTATCAGCGAGATGGGCTGAATGGCCTCTTGTGCTGTACTATTCTACACGTTGACTTTGAAGAACCTTCCTCTCCATGAATTACCACCAGGGCTTTGAAAAACAATTAAAATGTCAATCACAAGACGCCACGGGAAGGATAGTGACGCATGAAACCAGCCCCCCCTCTCCCCCACCCCCTGGTCTCCAATGCCAGTTTTTTCGCACTAGTCAAAATGGAAATCAGATAGTTTTGTACATGGAGAAAGAACGGGAGAAAGCCCAAAGAGATTGATCCGTGGCCCATTGGTGTACACGACCGCCATTCACTCCACAATGGCCTGATAGAGAAGTTGAAATGGAAACGCAGTATGGGTTGCGCGGTGGCACAGTGGTTAGCACTGCTGCCTCACAGTGCCCAGGGACCCGGGTTCGATTCCCGGCTTGGGTCGCTGTCTGTGCGGAGTCTGCACGTTCTCCCCGTGTCTGCGTGGGTTTCCTCCGGGCGCTCCGGTTTCCTCCCACAGTCCGAAAGACGTGCTGGTTAGGGTGCATTGACCCGAACAGGCATCGGAATGTGGCGACTCGGGGAATTTCACTGTGACTTCATTGCAGTGTTAATGTAAGCCTCACTTGTGACCAGTAAATAAACTTTAGCTCCGTCTGCTGGTCTGTGGGTTTAATAGCAGCTTTCGCAAAGGCCCCGCAACTTCCCTTACTGAAAGGGAGGGGGTCCAAGTGTGAGCCTGTGGTCTCTGGTGGTCCAGTCCTTTAAAGGTTGGGAGCTGGGGGGAACTGGAGGAAAATGGAGAGTCTTGCTATTGGTGGCATTTTGCCAGTGTAAAAAAAAATCCTTTTGAGTGGGCCGAGGGCTTGTAACGCTGCTGTCAGCTCACCCGTCCTGGGCCGCTCCAGCGCTTTGCAAAGAGACTCTACCTCATGACCCAGGCCCCATGAATGGGTTTCAACAATCAGCAGGAAGCTCCATTCACTAAATAACTGGAGCAGCGGGGAAAGACGACAAAGCGTCTCCTTGGCAGGCAAGAATTCATTCATTGTAGGAGGGCAAGTGATTGATTCAGAGAATGCGGAGGGTTTGAAGGCTGAACTTTAGAGGCAGGGCATTAAAAAAAAAGTTAACAAAAGAAACCAAAAAAAAAACAGATTTTTCCATCCTCACACTGGGAGGTGGGCTTACTCAAAAACAATCTGGAAACCCGAGGCTAATCTGATACTGTTTGAACGTTCCCGACGGTGGGGGGAGTCCTGAACTAGGGGGGGGTCATAGTTTGAGGGTAAGGGGTAAATCTTTTAGGACTGAGGTGAGGAGAAATCTCTTCACCCAGAGGGTGGTGAATGCGTGGAATTCACTACCACAGAAAGTAGTTGAGGCCAAAATGTTGTGTGATTTCAAGAAGTAATTAGATATAGCTCTTGGGGCTAAAGGGATCGAGGGATATGGGGGGCATCAGGATATTGAATTTGATGATCAGCCATGATCAAAGTGAATGGCGGAGCAGGCTCGAAGGGCCGAATGGCCTCCTCCTGCTTCTAGTTTCTATGGTATGGAAAAAGGAATCTGCTACATCTTCAAGTAAGTGTCAGACAAGCTGAATAAATCAATCTGATCGTAACAGGGTTACAATCCCATCTTTTTCATGAGCATTTGAGAGAGAGATTCTGGACTGCAGTGACAATCAACTCGTAGCATCTTGCATGGGACGTCCCAGTGCACATTGCTTAGTGGTGCAAAAACTCAGGCGACAGGTGGGTGAGCGGACACAAGAAGACCAACCTTTTCCCGGAATTAAATACAGAAAATGCTGGAACTCGGCAGGTCTGACAGCGCCTGTGGAGAGAGAATAGAGCCAATGTTGATTCAATATGAGTTCCAAAGAGTCATATTAGACTCAAAACATTGACTGTTTCTCCCTCCAAAGGTGCTGTCAGACCGGCTAAGTTTCTCTCACATTTTCTGTTTGTAGGTTCCCAGCATCTGCAATATTTTATTATTTATGTAGAACCTTGCACAGGGAGGTGATGGCCGAGTGGTATGATCGTCAGAATAGTAATCCAGAGACCCAGGATGATATTCTGGGGACCCGGGTTTGAATCCCACCACGGCAGATGGAGAAATTTGAATTCAATGAAAATCAAAGTCTACCGATGACCGTGAAACCATTGTCAGAAAAACCCATCTGGGTCACTAATGTCCCTTTAGGGAAGGATATCTGCCGTCCTTACCCAGTCTGGTCTACATGTGACTCCAGAGCCACAGCAATGTGGTTCGCTCTGAACTACCCTTGGGCAACTAGGGATGGGCAATAAATGCTGACCAGACAGCGACGCCCATGTCTCATGAACAAATAAAAAAAACTCAGGTTCCCTTTGGTTGCTGCCACAGGCTCCAACTTTCTCTTTAGCCCCTTTTAGCGGCTGATTTGCAACCTTAACATTTGACCCCGAGCAGAGGTTCCGATCCCATCTCCCCTCCATCACCAAAAATCACCTACTTTCACCTTTGTAACATTGTCCATCTCCTCTCTACCTCAACTCACCTGCTGCTAAAAGTGATGGATTAGCCTCCCATCTGGTACCATTTGTAAATTTGACCTTATCCAAAACAGGTGGCATGGTGGCACAGCGGTTAGCACTACTGCCTCACAGTGCCAGGGACCCGGGTTCAATTCCAGCCTCGGGTGATTGTGATAGATAGATAGATAAAGATAGATACCCTACAGTGCAGAAAGAGGCCCTTCGGCCCATCGAGTCTGCACCGACAGCAACCCCACCCAGGCCCTATCCCTATATCCCACCCACTAATCCAGACATCTCAGGACTCGAAGGGGCAATTTTAGCATGGCCAATCAACCTAACCTGCACATCTTTGGACGGTGGGAGGAAACCGGAGCACCCGGAGGAAACCCACGCAGACACGAGGAGAATGTGCAAACTCCACACAGACAGTGACCCGAGCCGGGAATCGAACCCAGGTCCCTGGAGCTGTGAAGCAGCAGTGCTAACCACTGTGCTACCGTGCCGCCCTGTCTGCGTGGAGTTTGCACCTTCTCCCCGTGTCTGCATGGGTTTCCTCCAGGTGCTCTGGTTTTCTCCCACAGTCCAAAGTTGGGGGGATTAGCCAAGCTAAATTGCCCCTTAGTGTCAGAGGGATTAATAGGGTAAATATGTGGGGTTACGTGAATGGGTGGGTTTGTGGTCAGTGGGCCGAATGGCCTCCTTCTGCGCTGTAGGGATTCTATGATTCTAAACTCCGCTTGCAATCCTGTGTTTGCTGACCTGCAGTGACTACCAGTAACTCCATTTTAAATTTCATATTCTGGTGTTTAAATTCCTCCTCCTTCACATCCCTTACCTATCTCTAACCTCCTCCAGACCCAACGCCCTCCTGAATCCCTGCAATCCACAAATTCTGACCTCCTGCGCATTGCTGGTTTCTGTCACACCACCATGGTGGCTGGGCCTTCAGCTGCCTGGGCCCCAAGCCTCTGGAATTCCCTCCCTAATCCTCTCCAGCTTGCACCTTTCTTCAGCACGTTTCTCAAAACCAAAACCTACCTCCGACCAAGCTCTCCCCTCTATGGAGTCTAGGATCAGGGGGCATAGCTTCAGAATAAAAGGGGCGCCAATTTGGGGTGGTTCAGTGGGTTAACACTGCTGCCTCACAGTGCCAGGGACCCGGGTTCGATTCCAGCCTCGGGTGACTGTCTGTGTGGAGTTTACACTCCCCCCCCCCCCCCCCGTTTCTGCGTGGGTTTCCTCCGGGTGCTCCGGTTTCCTCCCACAGTCCACAGATGTGTGGGTTGGGTGGATTGGCTATGCTAAGTTGACCCTAGTGTCAGGGGGATTGATGGAGTAAATGTGTGGGGGTGCAGGAATAGGGCCTGGGTGGGATTGTGGTGAGTGCAGACTCAATGGGCCGAATGGCCTCCTTTTTGCACTGTCGGGGTTCTATGGATTTAAGTCTAAGATGAGAAGGAATTTTTTCTCTCAGCGGGCTGAGTGGCTTTGGAACTCTTTACCGCAGAGAGCTGTGGGGGCAGAGTCACTGTGTATATTTAAGGCTGAGATAGATTTTTGATCAGTGAGGGAGTCAAGGGTCACGGGCAAAGGGCAGGAAATGTGAGGAATGTCAGATCATTCATAATCCTATTGAATGGAGGAGCAGGTGTGAGGGGCCGAACGGCCTCTGCCTGTTCCTATTTCTTATGGTCTTGCGGTCACCTTTCCCGATTTCCCCTTATGCAGCTGGATATCAAACTGTTGTCTGGCGATATCCCCGTGAAGCTATGGAAAAGATGCATTTTATTGTCTCAAAGTGAATCATAGGCCAACGAAGCACATTTTGAATTGCCGAGAGTGCTACAACGTACACGGAAGGCAACTCCCCGTTTTATTTAAAACAAAACCACTTGGAACTCTGTTTGAGATGTGTGCGTGCGCGCTCAGTATGCTTTACAAAGGAGAATCACATCGCAATAGGTCATACATTGCAGTGGTCTGTGTACAGAGTCCTCTGCTGCAAGTCACGATCCTGTATCCGAGTAGCAGGTCGGTTGGTTTAAGGTACACTCCTGGTTGAAAGGGACACGACATCCGCTCACACGAACCAGCAACGTCACAAAACATGACGCAACGTCTTGTGCAAAGCCCCAAAATGTGACGCGGCGATGGCCTAGTGGTATTAATCGCCGGACTATTAATCCAGAAACTCAGCTAAATGTTCTGGGGACCCGGGTTCGAATCCCGTTACGGCAGCTGGTTGGATTTGGAATTCAATGAATAAAAAAATCTGGAATTAAGAATCTACTGATGACCATGAAACCATTGTCGATTGTCAGAAAAACCCATCTGGTTCACTGATGTCCTTTAGGGAAGGAAAGGCCAGCACGGTGACACAGTGGTTAGCCTCACAGCTCCAGGGACCCGGGTTCAATTCCCGGCTTGGGTCACTGTCTGTGTGGAGTCTGCACGTTCTCCCCCGTGTCTGCGTGGGTTTCCTCCGGGTGCTCCGGTTTCCTCTCTCAGTCCAAAGATATGCGGGTTAGGTTGTTTGGCCAGGCTAAATTGCCTCTTAGTGTCCCAGGATGCGTAGATTAGAGGGATTAGCGGGGTAAATATGTGGAGTTACGCGGATGGGAGCTGGGTGGGATGGTTGTCAATGCAGACTCAATGGGCCGAATGGCCTCCTTCTGTACTGTAGGGATTGTATGAAATCTGCCATCCTTACTTGGTCTGGCCTACATGTGACTCCAGAGCCACAGCAATGGGGTTGACTCTTAAGTTCCCTCTGAAATGGACTCGCAAGCCACTCAGTTGTACAAGGGCAACTAGGAATGGGCAATAAATGCTGGCCCAGCCAGCGACATTCACGTCCTACGAATGAATAAAAGAAAGGTGAAATCTAACCTTTGGTCCAGCCATCAGGAGTTTGGGTATCGTTCCATTGCCAAGAGGAATAACCCTCACACCCACTCTGAATATTTAAGGCACACAGTTTTTAATCACATTTCCACCAAAAAAATACATAAGAATACAACACCTCTGGAAAGCATTGTGTTCACAGGTATAGGCAAAGAGTGACTAATTTGGTTAAAGGTTTGCTGAGGAAAGTTAACGTTAAGATGTACATCAATGCTTTTAAGAAGGAAAACAATGACAATACCCTTTGACTATCATTCCTGTCGGATAATGCTCATTGCTTCTGAGCATGGAGGTTTCTCACCTTGCGTGTGAGGTGGTCCTCTGGTCAGAACGCTCACCCAGAACAATTGGCTCAAACACTGGATAAAACCAAATTACCGCGGGTGCTGGAATCTGAAATCAAGAGAGAGAAAATGCTGGAAAATCTCAGCAGGCCTGGCAGCGGCTGTGAAAGGGGGGGGGCGGGGGGGAAGAAAGAGCTGACGTTTCGGGTCCAGGCGAACCTTTGGGGTCGAAAACGTCGGCCCTTTTCTCGCCTCTCAGACGCTGCCAGACCTGCTGAGATTTTCCAGCGTTTTCTCAACTGGCTTAAACACCTGCTTCCTGTCGCAATTAAATTTGTGCTTTCCACCGTCGGTAAAAATAAAACTTGCTATGAAACTGTAGTGCATTTCAATTGTCCGACTCTCCACGGCAACTTTCAATAGTTTTCCCACAGCGGACAAATGAGAGAAAATATAAATGACAATTCCTATGTGCGTATAATATTCCTGGTACAAGGTGGTTCACATTCTGCGTATTAACATCTTTTGTTAGTTTCATAAACCATTACTCGTGCCTCACTTGCGTTTTGACTGGTCTTGTGCCAGTTTTATAAATTACTAGCAGGCTTTGTTAAGAATTCCAATGTATTTCCCTTCATTCCCTTTGTATTAATTGCGACGCGGGCTTCTTTCACTTGTGTTCTGCTGGCTAAATAGACTCAGACATTTTGCATTCCTGTTGCTACCTCCAAAGTAGCTTTGTATCCTTAGTCCCCCTTGTTCAGGCCTAGGCTTTTTGGACCCCCCCCCTCCCCCCAAACGATTCAGACACATCTCAGGGGAGGTGGGAGCCAGGGCTCCAGCTCCTTCTCCCCTACATCCCAGAGATACCCCTGGCAGTACGTCTGGGCCTGGGAGGAGAGTGGTGGGTGGAAAGGAGGAGTTATTATCTACATGTGGGAGATGGGCCGGAATCAGGAGGTAACATTCAAACCTTTTGCTACGACGGGGCACACTGCTCTCTCACTGACGTACAACCATCTGAAGGACATCTCGGTCTACTGTGAGCTTCTCGTGAGCTGGCTTCGCACCAGTCTTGGAATCATGTCACTTCACTGATACGTCTACTTGGGGTAAACACAGTAAGAAGTTTAACAACACCTGATGTTGTTAAACTTCTTACTGTGTTTACCCCAGTCCAACGCCGGCATCTCCACATCATGTCTACTTGGGGAACAGGGGACAAAGAGGTAGACATTTAAAAATGGAGGACATACGTCACTGCCCGAGAAGAATCCGGCTTCGTACAAGTGAGGACGGTTAACGTGTGAGTGGACCACGACTCTAAGAGAGCACATTACGGCAGATTAACTAGCCTGTTCAAATGTGGGCGGTCCCAGGTTTGATCCCAGTGGATTTAGCTGATCACCGTTAGGGGAGCAGCAATTGTGCACCATGTGATCCCACTGACCCTGAACGAGGGGGGTGTGGGGATGGGGGAAAGAGGAGTTTGGCAGGGTGTTCTGCTCCTGGCGATTATTCAGCCACTTCTGTGAGAAAGTACACCAAATCTGGGTGTCAGGTCACAAGAGGGTCGGACCGTGTACCAACCGACTGCACTTATTACCTCAAAGCCAGACGGACAGGCACCGAGAATGTCTAATGGACAACGGGTTTGTCGGTTTGGAATTGAGGTGGGGGGTGGGTTAGAATGTTTGCGGAACAGTGATTCATCAGGGGACAGTGGAGGGGGAAAAGAGACGGACTTCGACAATAATGTTTCTACATCTGCACTGATCTTGTATAATTTAACCGTGGTAGTAGTACAGTATGAACCAGGGCCTGGCATAGCAGGAAGGTTTAATGTAAAAATGGCAACTTGTAGTACTTTCTTTGGAGTACGTGGGCTCCATGCAGTGGCAGTCCCAGTCTCTGGGCCTTTCTTAACAGAATCTCTCGTTAGGGGTTGTTGCCACAGCTAGGAATCAGTGATCGCTACCGGCGAGGAGGAAAGCAAATTAATTCCATTAAGCAATGAGACTATCCCAGAATCTCCAAAACGAGGGAACATGCTCCCACTGAACCCGGATATCGACTTTCTCCGACCCAACCCCTTCCCAAGGGAAGATGCTGCAACTTACAGTTGGTGCCTGTCCAGTGAGGCAAAAGAAAACCCAATCAGAAGCTCACCACGTGGGGTAGTGTGGACAAGATGCCCAGCCCCAGGGCACAGTGAGCTTTGCAGCAAACCCCCGAGACTGACCCCACCCTCCAGGGGAAACTGGCCGGCCGGGATGGTTTGTGTCGCTGGCGGGAGAGAATGAAGCTCACTGCTCAACTGTCAGGATGGGGGAGGGTGGGGTTGGGGGGTAAACAGATCAAAAAGTTGTTGCAAACCTAGAAGTTCAAGCTAACAGTTTTAGAGTTCTCAGCAGTGGCGACCAGAAAACGGGGGATGTAAAGCGGGTGTGTTTGAGCACAAACCCTAGAAACCCCCGTTACAGGGTGTAGTTTCAATAAGAAGTCTCACAACACCCGGTTAAAGTCCAACAGGTTTATTTGGTATCGTGAGCTTTCGGAGCGCTGCTCCTTCATCAGGTGAGTGGAGAGGTAGACAGAGGTGGCATATATAGACAGAGATACAACTGCAAGATAATTTCAGAGTGGAATGTGAAGAATGATAAAGATCGCATTCCAATCTGTAATTATCTTGCAATTGTGTCTTTGTCCATATATGCCCTGTTTGTGAACCTACCTCCACTCACCTGCTGAAGGAGCAGCGCTCCGAAAGCTCGTGACTCCAAATAAACCTGTTGGACTTTAACCTGGTGTTGTGAGACTCCTTACTGTGCCCACCCCAGTCCAACGCCGGCGTCTCCACCTCAGGATGTAGTGTGACTATAGATGTAGGAACACAAAGGCAGCAACTGGACAGAATGCTGATTAAATCCTTTCAAATCCAACAATAATTTCCCTTCAATGTCACCGCACTTTTGACAAAATGTAGTTAGAAACTTTAAACAGTTTGTTTAACGGAAGCTGCCTTGTCTTCGACTTGCTGCTGAATTCTGGGTGAGGTGTCTGCTGGCTAAGTAGTGCGGTTAGAATGACGGACACTGAGATTGGAGGCTATTTGAGATGTGCTTTGTTGTTGTGGAACAAGTTCCCCCCGGGTCATAGAATCTCATTCCCCTCTCCCACCCAACGCCACTGCCTCAACGACGCAAAAACATTACCCACCCCCCCCAGTCACCTGACAGAAAACTGAGTTCAGAGGTCACAGTGGCCGGAGGAAGGGAATGCTCGCCAATAGTAACCACGACGAGACCAAAACGGCGGGCCTCCTGCACCCTAACCGCTGTAACCATTTCCCAGGAGCACGGAGATTAATATATAAACAAATGCGTGTGTGTGAGAGAGAGAGAGAGAAAGAGTGTGTGTGAGAGAGAGAGAGCGAATGTGAGAGAGAGTGAGAGTGTGTGAGAGTGTGTGAGAGAGTGTGTGTGAGAGAGAGAGAGTGTGAGAGAGTGTGAGAGAGAGAGTGTGAGAGAGAGAAAGAGAGAGAGAGAGAGTGTGTGAGAGAGAGTGTGTGAGAGAGAGTGTGTGAGAGAGAGTGTGTGAGAGTGTGTGAGAGAGAGTGTGTGAGAGAGAGTGTGTGAGAGAGAGTGTGAGAGAGAGAGTGTGTGAGAGAGTGTGTGAGAGAGAGTGTGTGAGAGAGAGTGTGTGAGAGAGAGTGTGTGAGAGAGAGTGTGTGAGAGAGAGTGTGTGAGAGAGAGTGTGTGAGAGTGTGTGAGAGAGAGTGTGTGAGAGTGTGTGAGAGAGAGTGTGTGAGAGAGAGTGTGTGAGAGAGAGTGTGTGAGAGAGAGTGTGTGAGAGAGAGTGTGTGAGAGAGAGTGTGTGAGAGAGAGTGTGTGAGAGAGAGTGTGTGAGAGAGAGTGTGTGAGAGAGAGTGTGTGAGAGAGAGTGTGTGAGAGAGAGTGTGTGAGAGAGAGTGTGTGTGAGAGAGTGTGTGAGAGAGAGTGTGTGAGAGAGAGTGTGTGAGAGAGAGTGTGTGAGAGAGAGTGTGTGAGAGAGAGTGTGAGAGAGAGGTG